>NW_026575126.1:39384627-39779627 GCF_905146905.1 Nyctereutes procyonoides | reverse complement strand
CTTGCTATCTCTCTGTCAAATAAATAAAATCTTTTAAAAATATGATAATTTTTTTAAGTTGTAATTTTTTCTAGACTATACCCTGTATCAGAATTTATAGTATAACCTAAAGTGTTACTCAGAAGAAAATTTATGCCTGTAAAAACATATAATAATTTAGAAAAATGAAAGCAGTTAAGCCTCTGGCTCAAAATTAGGAAAACAATAAGATAAAGCAAAGCAGGAAGAAAGTATTAACAAATACAAAATTAGAAATCAATAAGTTACAAATAGAGGAACTGGGGCATATGGGTGGCTCAGGTTATGACCCCAGAGTCCCAGGATCGGGCTCACGTCAGATTCCTTCCTCGATGGGAAGCCTGCTTTTCCTTCTTCCTCTGCCGCTGCTCCCCTTGCTGCTTTCTCTGTCAAATAAATTTTAAAAATGGAAAAACTTAAAAAACAAAAAAGAGGAACTAATAAGTAGAAAGATTTAAACAGAAATAGATAAATTTCCAAAGAGGAAACTGGAATTGTCAAAAATCCCTAGCCCTCACCCAGGTAAAGAACCAGCCTCGATTTCACAGAAAATTCTTACAAATCTTTAAAAACTAGACCATTTAAAATGCTATGAAAACTTTCAGAGTAAAAAGAAAAAGAAAAACTTCCATTAGTGTAAAAAAGATACCACAACCTGATAAAAAACTGTCATGATCAAGTAAGATTTTTTTTTAAGATTTTATTTATTTATTCATGAGAGACACAGAGAGAGGCAGAGACATAGGCAGAGAGAGAAGCAGGCTCCATGCAAGGAGCCCGATGTGGAACTCGATCCCAGGTCTCCAGGATCACGCCCTGGGCAGAAGGCAGGCGCTCAACCACTGAGCCACCCAGGGATCCCATAAAGTAAGATTTATTCCAAGAATGCAAAAATTTAATAATAAAAAGTCTATTAATCTCTTTTATAATAAGAGAAAAATCTTATTCTGACAATTATCGAAAAGATATCTTACAAAACAAAAACCCCTTCAGAAGAACACTTAACAAAATAGTAACTAATGGATACTTCCTTAATGGAACAGATATGGCCTACATCTGTTTAATGGGAACATTGGCAGGCATTCCCACTAGAATTAGAACCACAATTGCATTCTAGGACAAGGTTAAGACAGGATTTGGACCCAGGAGCAGAGTTTGGAAGAAGATGGATTTGATTTTAGATGAGGTTGAATCCACAGTAGGAAATAAAATGAGACTGTTCTCTGGGCACTTGAACATTAGGAATTGGGGCTCACACGTAAAGACAGAGATTTGGGAGTCATCAGCATATAGCTGACATTTTAAATAGTAATATTAAGTAGTTTGGAAAGGGAAAAGTGTAAGGAATTAACCTTGTAGGGACAGGAATCATAAGAGAATCCTTGACACAGGAGGATAAATGTGTGTTTGACACAGGAACTATCTCATTGAAGCCCGCTATCACTACTATTTAATACTGTGTTTTAGGTATTAGCCAGGGCAGGTAAATGAGAAAGAAATTAGATGTATAAGAATTTAAAAAACAGATAAAACCGCCTATTACATATGATACAATTCTATAACTGGAAAACCCTAGAATATCTGAGAATTATAAATGAGAGCATTCAGTAAGCAATGGAATGAATTATATGGAAATCATTAGCTTTTGTACCTGCAGTCACTTAGAAGTTATAAAATAGGAACAAAAAATATTAAACACCTATAAATAAACTTAAATATGCAGAAATTATGAGGAAAACTTCAAAAACACTTCTAAAGAACACAGAAGTGGATTTTTTTATTTTAAACATTTTATTTATTTATTCATAGAGACACAGAGAGAGAGAGAGAGAGAGAGGCAGAGACACAGGCAGAGGGAGAAGCAGGCTCCATGCAGGGAGCCCAATGTGGGACTCGATCTGGGGTCTCCAGGATCACACCCTGGGCTGCAGGCAGCACCAAACCGCTGCGCCACCGGGGCTGCACCACAGAAGTAGATTTGAATGAGTGGGAAGAAATACGGTGTTGACTACGAAAATTTAACATTAAAATGTCAGTTCTCCCCAAGTTGATTTAGGAAATAAGTGAATGTGATTCCTTTAACAATACCAGTAGGATTTTTCCCCCTGGAACTAGACAACCTGTCTAATTCAAATGGAAAAATAAATAACAAGTAACCAGGAAAACTGAAAAGAGCATCAGAGCAGAAGGGACTCATAAAGGTGTTGGGACAATTCAGCCATTTGGTGAATCATACCTTACTTTTGCACGCCAAGAAAAAGCCCCTTAGGAATACAAATGACCCATAAACACATGGTGTACAACCCTACTCATATTTAGAAATGCAAATTAAATCTCTACCAAGTTACCATCTTTTTTCATCTATCAGATTTCTAGAAATCAGAAACTTAACACATTGGTGGTGAGGTTGTTGGAACTGGTGGACATGCAAAATGATACACTCCCTCTATGTGAAAATCTAATTACCAGTATTAAAGATGCATTTGCCTTTGATCCAACAGTCCCACTTCTGAGAATCTAACCTACAGATAACAGCACACATTGAAAATAATATGCAAATGAGGTTATTCATCATAGTATTGTTTGTTAAAACACAAGGTTGGAAACAATCCAAGTATCTCTGCAGGGGACTAGTTGAATATGATGTGTCCACACAACATACCATGATAATTGCCCTGCACCAGAAATAATGATCAAAATAAAGCAAGTAGCAGACATATATATAGTATACTACTTTGATACAAGAGAGGAGAAAGGAAAATCCATCATCTAGAGAAACAATGGAAGAATAAAAAAGAATCTAGTAAAAACTGGTACCTATCTGGGAGATGAGTACAGTGAATGGGGGACAGGGACTAGAGTAAGACCTTTTCATGTTTAGACTTTTGAACCATATAAACCATATAAACCATATGTTAGTTCCTAAAAATGTTTATCTTAAAAATTAATATGCTGGAGCGCCTGGGTGGCTTAGTCAGTTGAGTGTCCAACTCTTACTTTGGCTCAGGTCATGATCTCAGAGTTGTGAGATCAAGCCCTGTGTTGGGCTCCACAAAGGGCATGGAACCTGCTTCCTATCATTACTCTCCCTCTGTTCATGTGCTCTCATGTGTGCTTTCTCTCTCTCTCTCTGAGATAAATGAACAAAATCTTGGGAAAAAAGAGAACAAAATAGGGAAATCTGCTATCACTATTAATATTTGACTGGAAGAAGCAAAAGGACATAAGGTTAAGATGAATAAATATTGGCGGTGGCTAAGTTGGTTAAGCCTTTGGATCCGGTCATGATCCCAGGATTCTGGGATCGAGCCCTGAGTCTGGCTCCCTGCTGAGCAAGGAGCCTGCTTCTCCTTCTCCCTCTTCTCCTGACTTGTGCTCTCTCTCTCGCTATCTCTGTCTCTGTCTCTCTCAAATAAAATGTTTTTTAGGGGATCCCTGTGTGGCTCAGCGGTTTAGCGCCTGCCTTTGGCCCAGGGCGCGATCCTGATGTCCCGGGATCGAGTCCCACGTCGGGCTGCTGGCATGGAGCCTGCTTCTCCCTCTTCTTGTGTCTCTGCCCCTCTCTCTCCCTATCATAAATAAATCTTTTTTAAAAATATTTTTTAAAAAATTAGTATAAATATCCGGAAGGGAGGGAACAAAGTATGGTTTGTACTTAGAAAATCTAAAAGAATGAACAAAAACATCTTTAATATAAAGTAGGTAGGGAATGTATAACAATAAGTTCTTAAATTAAGACAAAATGATAGAAGCTGTCTTTCAAAAAGGCTATAAAATAGTAAACCACGGCAGCCCGGGTGGCTCAGCGTTTGGCACTGCCTTCAGCCCAGGGCCTGATCCTGGAGACCCGGGATCGAGTCCCACGTGGGACTCCCTGCATGGAGCCTGCATCTCCCTCTGCCTGTGTGTCTGTCTGCCTCTCTCTCTCTCTCTCTCTCTCATGAATGAATGAATGAATGAATAAATAAATAAATAAATAAATAAATAAATAAATCTTTAAAAAAAATAGTAAGCCACGTTTTATTGGTAAATATAAAAGATTCTTAAGGGGATCCCTGGGTGGCGCAGCGGTTTGGCGCCTGCCTTTGGCTCAGGGCGCCATCCTGGAGACCTGGGATCGAATCCCACGTCAGGCTCCCGGTGCATGGAGCCTGCTTCTCCCTCTGCCTGTGCCTCTGCCTCTCTCTCTCTCTCTCTCTCTGTATGACTATCGTAAATTAAAAAAAAAAAAAAAAAAAGATTCTTAAGTATTAGAGAAACATAAACCTAAATGGGAAAACTAAAGTCATATGAAGATATTGAAGCCCTTCAAATTTATTTATAGTGTGCAGAGTCAAACTTTTATTTATGTTTTATTTTTTATTTTTATTTTTTTTTACTTTAGAGTCAAACTTTTAAAAAGGATGTTCTGGCTGATTTTTACCAATATTAGACATGTTACAAACAATAACATACAGTGTGATACTAAGCTCCAAATGTATTAAGAGTTAAATGTAAATATAAGTCAAAGGAATGGCTAGAAAATAGGAAATTTATCAGATTTTGTTTTTTGAGGGTTGTTTTTTTTTTTAAGATTTTATTTATTTATTCATGAGAGAGACACACACAGAGAGAGAGAGGGAGAGCCAGAGACAGGCAGAGGGAGAAGCAGGCTCCATGCAGGGAGCCCAATGCGGGACCTGACCTAGGGACCCCAGGATCACACCCTGGGCCAAAGGCAGGCGCCAAACCGCTGAGCCACCCAGGGATCCCCTTTTTTGAGGTTTTTAAAAAGATTTTTTATTATTTGAGAGAGAGCAGAGCTAGTGGGAGAGACATGAGTTGAGAGGAGAGGGAGAGGAAGAAACAGACTCTCCACTAAGCAGGAAGCCTGATCGGGGCTCGACCTCAGGACCCCAAGATCATGACCTGAGCCCAAGGCAGACACTTGACAGACTGAGCCACCCAGGTGCCCCTAAAAATGTATCAGATTTTGAAAGACTGATACTTTTTTATGGTTTTAAGTTGTGGAGTTACAGAAGACTTCAGTTAAATATTTACTTTAGGGGTGATTGACACAGGGATTAAGATTTGCAGCATGTAGAATTTATTTAAATTTATAAAAGTCTCAGCTCAGGAACACCTGGGTGGCTCAGCAGTTGAGCATCTACCTTTGGCTCAGGGCGTGATCCCGGAGTCCCGAGATCGAGCAGTTTTAAAATTGGTACAGCTTCTTTTGAAAGAAGTAGGCAGTCTTTGTCAAGAGCTGTGATAAATATTGCCATATGCTTTGACCCAGTGTTTCATTACCTAAAGGAGTAAATGAAACAGAAAATGCCTATTGGTATGAAACTGTGAAGTCCAGCAAAGATGCATATTCTAGGCTGTAGTCAGCCACATATAGAATGATTGATTTAACCCTTTATTCTCAGCAAGTTGCCCAGAGTTCAGAGGATCCCTTGTCGTTCCACCTTTTCACAGAATACTTTTTTTTTTAACTTTGTTATCTAGTATTTATTTATTTATTTATTTATTTATTTATTTATTTATTTGAGAGAGCAGAGCATATAAGTATGTGAGTGGATGGGGGGGATAGGGAGGTAGGGACAGAGGGAGGGGGAGAAGCAGGCTCCCTGCTCATCAGGGAGCCTGACCTGAGGCTCGATCCCAAGACCTTGGATCATGACCTGAGCCAAAGGCATCTCAACTGAGCCACCCAGGCACCCCTGTTATGTAGTCTTTATAATCTGTTATTTTATACAGACTTTTGAAGATACAAATACAGAAGTCTACAAATCATAAGTGTACAACCTCATATTTTCACAAAATGTGTACATTTGTCTAACCACTCAAATGGACTATTCCTAGCACCCGAGAAGTCCCTCTTGTGCCCACTGCCCAATAACTCCCATTCCTCCCCTAAAGAAACCACACTTATTTCTACCATAGTTTAGTTTTGTCACTTGTGGTAATCACTTTAATGCCCATATAATCATCCACTGAGTGAATGTGATATGCCTTCGTTATTTTTAGTCATTTGAATCGTTTCCAGTTTTTCCCTATATAGGATATTATAGTAGTATCTAATTATATATCGTAATATTTAATGTAGTAAAAACCTAGAAGTAACTCATCTTACTGTTCACTTACTAGCCTTCTAAAGAGAATGAGTGGTACCTTTTAGTATTTATGTCCTTCATTCCATGGTCCTAAGCTCAGTGCTTTACACAGAATATGAGTATGTACTTGGTGAGTAATTAGTGCCTATGTCAGAAAGGAAAACATGAAATCTTTCAGTGTAGTCCCACTCATTTTGTTAAAAAAAAAAAAAAAAAGACTGTGTGCTCATATTCATAGATTTATCAGTCATATATTCCACACTGCTGTTTGATGAGAAATTTAACTTGTTTTTTCCTGAGTGGTATAACATCCCTCAAAAGTTATTAAATTCTCTTTGTTTCCACAGTCAATGATGTTAATCCTGAGAGTGAAGATCTTCAGAAGGAAACTGTAGAGAATGAAAATCATAGAGAAAAGGCTTCTGATTGTAATGAAGTAGATTGTTCTGTGGTCTCTGAGCAGTCTCCATATTTCCATAAAGAAAGACTAAATACATCTTTTCCAAAGCAAAGGAAAATTAGAAATCTTCTAGTTACCATTGAAAATGACACTCCACTAGAGGAACTCTCAAAATATGTAGATATCAATGTGATTGCACTTACCCGAAATCGGAGAACAAGAAGATGGTACACTTGCCCACTGTGTGGGAAACAGTTTAATGATAGTTCTTACCTTATTTCTCACCAGAGGATTCACACTGGAGAAAAACCCTATGACTGTAGTCATTGTGGGAAAAGCTTCAATCATAAAACAAACCTTAATAAACATGAACGAATCCATACAGGAGAGAAACCTTATTCATGTTCTCATTGTGGGAAGCACTTTCGTCAAAACTCTCATCGGAGTCGCCATGAAGGAATCCATATAAGAGAGAAGATGTTTAAGTGTCTAGAATGTGGGAAAACCTTCCCAGGGAACAAACAATTTGTGCTTCATATGCAGAGTCATGAGGCTGTGAGGCCGTATAGTTGCAAAAAATGTGGGAGAAGATTTGGTCGGCTGTCCAACTGTACCCGGCATGAAAAAACCCACTCAGCATGTAAGACTGGAAAGCAGAAATGGGATCAAGAAAGGTCTGATGATCCTGCCTCAACCCGAAATGTTTTATAAGGAATTCTGAATTCCCAGGCTGTCTGAAAAGATTACAGATATGTGAAAACCTCATTATAGCCAAAATTGGACAAATACCCATCTTGGCTGAAACCTCAAATTTTTAGAAAATTCACAGGGGAAAACATCCTCAAGGGCTATACCTCAGCATCCACACTTTCTGGATTAAGGAGCTTTCTTTTGTGAACTTATACAACAGTGTGTAGGCCACAGATTTCCTTTCCCAAAAAAGGCTTCAAACATGAGTCTGGAGGCCACTCACCTGCAAGGTGAACAGAGTGACTCGTGTACGGAAAGTGTATCCATCCCCACCCCACCCCACACACACACATAGGAATTCACACTTGAGAAAAAAATAATGCAAAGGTCCTTATCTGGAACAGTGTTCCCCTAAAAGAACAAAACTACTGATTTGTTATGCCAACAGCTTCTATTAGCAATTCACTTAACCTTCTAAGAATACCCTGTTAAAGCTTAAGTGTTGAAAGGGATTGTTTACTTTGGAATATAGGAAAATACAGCATTTGAATGTCAAAGTCTGTCATTTTTATGTGATCTAAATTAACAGTTGATCTCAACATTTGCATTTTGTAGTGAAAAGTAACTTTCACATGAATACTTTTCACAACATAAATGTCTACTGTTCTTACTCTATTTTGCCCAGCTATTGCTCAGACAGCTCTCTCATGCCTTTCCATTGCCAAAAGAAGTTTGGATCACTCAGGCCCAGCCACCCAGACCCAATACTGGAAAAGCTCTTCAGAATCCTGTCGGTCTGATGAGCCAAGAAGAAAACCTGGCTACAAAGGAAATCTAAGAGCCTGAAGAGAAGGAAGACCTTGGCTTAGACCCATGACTGGTCAATAACCTTACCATGTGCTTAATTTCCCTTGAAGCAGTCACCAGACCCTTGGCAATGGGTGGTCACTACCTCACAAGCAAAGTGTTTTATTTTTATCACTTGTCTCCAGTGGCTTGCTCTCATTGCCCCTCAAAGAGATGAGATCTCAAAGAGATGAGATTCCAGTGTCTTCATTGCCATGGCTATTTGTTCTCTATCACCTCATACCCAGACTTTCCTGACTTGTCTGCCCAGAGGCAGGGCCAGCGGTGCCTTCACGGAACCGATCCTGTGGTGTGTTATTTTAAAGATTTTTTTTTATCAATTTCTCCTTTTCTTTTAGGTTTCTTAAAGTTTTACATTGGTATTTTGATTGAAATAAGTTAATCCTATAAACTATTGGGAAAACTTGCTACCTTTATAAATTTTGTTTCCCATCAGAAACATGCCTTTCCATTTATTAAAAAGTATCATATTCTTGAATAAATTTTTCTAATTTTCTTCATGTAAGTTCTGTACAGTTTTGTAATTGTAAATAGTTTTTTACTTGCATTTTTCTAGTTGATTACTATTCTTACATAGGAATTATTTTTAATTATATATGTGAAATTAGCCACCTCCATTGAATGTTGTTAATTTTCAGTAATTTCTCAGTTCTGGTATAATTTGTGGTCCAAATTATACCATCTACAAATAATAGTTTTGTTTCTCCTTTTTTGTTATTTTTTAAACATGTTCTAAGCTTTGTTTTGGTTCAAAGCATACTAAAAGAAGGACATTTGATGATATAGTTCAATCCTGAGCCCTAATTCAAACACTTAAAGGATAGTTTTTGTGTGTGTGGCCTTTATTGACTTTGTATTTCAAGCCTACAGTACCCTTTAAAAACCAAGGACAAAATTGGCTGCCAGCAATGTTATTCTTTTATTTCTTGAGAAGACTGGCTGGTGTCTGCCTGGTTATCATGCCTAGAAACAAAGGGTAATTGGCTGCTAGGCAGTAACTGAAGAGGGTGGGGTCTGTTCTGTCCCTTATGCAAGGGTTTGACCACACAGTCCTTGAGGCCTGTCCACGTGTGATACTTCATGACACAAACCCCTCCTCACAGGTGCCATCTGTGCCCTGGGCTGCCTGACTTCCCTGCACCTACCCCTGGACCCTGGAGGATCTGGAACAGAATGAATGTTTCTCACCCCTGCCCTTGAGCTCAGAGCCAAGATGCCCAGGGACAGCACCTCAAAGAGGTGCTCAATAAGGAGCTGACAACCAGTTAATGAAGAACAGTAAGCGTACACGGATAGTTTTCCAATAGAGCAGCAAGGGCCAGTTAGAACATCTTAAAGACCAGATATCCAATTCCAGTAGCAACTACAAATCAAAGGTATACATCCCCTAAAGATGTATAACAAGGTCCTGAGCTATAAAGGGAAGCAACACACCCATGGAGTTTCTTAGAGTGGGAGGTGGGGGAGGAGGGGGATAGAAAATCTTTACAATCAAAAATACATACACAGCCCCACATTGACAAGTGCTAGGAAGGAAAGGATTCTAGAAGAGTGTTAAAGGTGGACTTTCCAGAGAGGACTCTGGGGAAATGGCCTTTAAACTGAGACCAGATGGATGAGATAGGGGAGGAAGGACAGCAAGGAGATAGTCCAATAAGACATGAACAGATAATTTTTAGATAAATGGCTACAGGAGGTATGAAACAATCTTCAGGCTTACTAGTAATCTAAGAATCATACATTTAATGAACAAAATGTCATTTTGGGTCTATTAAATGAACTCTGTGTGTGTGTGTGTGTGTGTGTGTGTGTGTGTGTGTGTAAATGTTTGGCTTGGCAAAAGGGGAAAAATAGCATCCATCTATTGTGGCAGTGTTAAAATTATTACTGTGGCCCACCAATTTATCTTCTCAATACAAAAAAAAATAGGATATTATAATACTGAAAATCAAGCAACCAAAATGAATATTATATAGCTAATAAGAAATAAAACTTTTATCTTAGTTGGCAGGGTGAGTCTCATCCTCTTTCCATTCTTTCTTGAGCCCATTCCAATTTCACTTTCAATTCTGACACTTCACTGAACATTTATAGATTATTTCATCCAATACTAGCAGAACATACATTCTTCTCAAGTGCATGTGAAATATCACCAAGATGGACCACATCAAGGCCATGAAAGAGTATGCTCTCAGATCACAGTGAAACTAAACTAGAAATTAATAACAGATAACTGGAAAATACCAAAATATTATGGAGATTTAACAACACACTTCTAAATAACAGGTCAAAGAATAGAACTCCAGAAAGTTAAAAACATTTTGAACTAAATGAAAATGGAAATACAACTTATCAAAACTTGTGGGATGCAGTGAAAGCAATGCTCAGAGGGAAATTTATAGCACTGGATGCATATATTTAAAAAGATCTAAAATCAATAATTTTAGTTTCTATCTTGATATCCACAAAAGCACAGAAAATTAAATCCAAAGTGAAGAGAAGAAAACCCATAATAAAAAATAGAATAGAAATCAATGAAATTAAAAACAGGAAGTCAATAGAGGGAACCAACAAAATCAGAAGCAGGTTCTTTGAAAAGATCAATACAATTGATAAACCCTTAGCCAAGCTAACCAATAAAAAAAGACAAGCAGCACAAATACTGTCAGAAATGAAAAAGGGGTCATTACTATGAATCCTTTGGATATGAAAAGAATACTAAAAGAATATTGTGAAAATTAATAAAAGGAAACTTCACTTTTTTTCTTAAGTAGGCTCTATGCCCAGAGTGCAGCCCAACACAGGGCTTGAACTCAGGACTCTGAGATCAAGAATCCAACACTCAAATGACTGTACCACCCAGGCACTCCAGGAAACTTCACTTTAAAAGGAGTAAGGAAAAAAAATAAATAAATAAAAGGAGTAAGGAGTCCAGGAGGAGAAGCTCTCACACCCTACCACTCCTCATCAATTACAAACCCAACAGAAAGAGATGCCTTGTGAGTAGATACTACTTGACTACCTCAGCAGGAGAAGAAAGATTTACTACTGGCCCAGCAAACCCAGACAATGACAGAGAGTCACAACTCAGCCAATGAGGAAGCACAACACAATGGAACTCCCAGTTTACTCTCTGCTTATAACAGCTCCTCCCAAACTCCCCACCTTTCTCTATAAAAGAGCAGTCTTCTGCTTTGTTTTCCCGGATTGCCTATGGTTTTGCCATTCCTTGCATGTCCCAAATTGCAATTCACTCCTATTCCCAAATAAACCCACTTTTGCTGGTAAATGATAGTTTTAAGATTAACATTATGAACAGTCTATGCCCATAAATTTTATATTGATAAAAGGATAAAACAGGAATAAATACAATTATAAACATATATGCACCTAACAACAGAGCACCAAATTACATGAAACAAAACCTAGTGGGTTTTTTAAAGATTGATTTATTTATTTAATCTATTTATTTATTTGAGAGTGAGCACACAGGAGGGGGAAGGGCAGAGGGAGAAGGAGAAGCAGGCTCCCTGCTGAGCAGAGAGCCCAACATGGGGCTCAATTCCAGAACCCTGGGATCATGATCTGAGCTGAAGGCAGAGGCTTAATGGACTGAGCCACCCAGGTGCCCCAAGCGGATGGTTTCTTTCAAAATTTAAGGAACAGGGCAGCCCTGGTGGCTCAGCGGTTTAGTGCTGCCTTTGGCCTGGGGTGTGATTCTGGAGACCTGGGATCAAGTCCCACGTCAGGCTCCCTGCATGGAGCCTGCTTCTCCCTCTGCCTGTGTCTCTGCCTCTCTCTCTCTCTCTCTCTCTCTCTCTCTCTCTCTCTGTCTCTCACGAATAAATAAATAAAATCTTAAAAAAGAAAAAAACCACCAAAATTCAAGGAACAGGTATTTTCCATATTATTATGAAGAGTTTTTGGATATAAAGACTAAAAATTGAAATGCTGCCATTTATTCCATTAGGCAAACATATCAATACATAAATATGATAAACATAAAAATCTCACATTAAACTCAGAAACAGGGATCCCTGGGTGGCGCAGCGGTTTGGCGCCTGCCTTTGGCCCAGGGCGCAATCCTGGAAACCCGGGATCAAATCCCACGTCGGGCTCCCGGTGCATGGAGCCTGCTTCTCCCTCTGCCTATGTCTCTGCCTCTCTCTCTCTCTCTCTCTGTGTGACTATCATAAATAAAATTTTAAAAAAAATTAAACTCAGAAACATACTCTGATTCTGAATTCTGTTTTGGTACAAGATGTCATTTTACCTATCTCTCTGAAATTAAGGGACACTATCCTATTTTCTTCTTTGTTCCTCAAAATCCAGGGCATTCTGTTCATGTTTTAACCAGTTGTTTCATACATTGGTCAGATTTTTATGTTCTACAATCATTTTTGAAATTAATTTTCTCATACTTTTAAATATATTTCCCTTATGTTTTGTTTTAGTTTTTTAAAGATTTTATTTATTTGTCCATGAGAGACAGAGAGAGAGGCAGAGACATAGGCAGAGGGAGAAGCAGTCCCCTCACAGGGAGCTCAATGTGGGACTCGATCCTGGAACTCCAGGATCACACCCTGAGTCAAAGGCACGCTCAACCACTGAGCCACCCAGGCAACCCCTTTATGTTTTATTTTTATTTTAAGATATTATTTATTTACTTACTTACTTACTTACTTACTTACTTTATTTATTTATTTATTTATTTATTTATTTATTTATTTATTTATTTATTTAAGAGAGAGAGGCAGACACACAGGCAGAGGGAGAAGCAGGCTCCGTGCAGGGAGCCTGATGTGGGACTCCATCCCAGGTCTCCAGGATCATGCCCTGGGCTGAAGACAGCGCTAAACCACTGGGGCTGCCCTGTGTTTTATTTTACAAGCTGACTTACTAGTCAGCATATTTTCCTAGAACAACTTGTGGAAATATAGAAGTCCAGTAAAATAAAATTATGGAGATTACATGGCAATTTAGAAAAGCTTTATTATAAGAAGTATTGTAGAAAACCAAGATATAAATTATGTAAAATATCTTAGTGTACTGACATAAATTGAAGGCAGGGTGGAAAAAAAGATGTTGATTGACATGACTGAGATTCTGGAAGATATTTCTTTTTTTTTATTTTTATTTATTTATGATAGTTACACACACAGAGAGAGAGAGAGAGAGAGAGGCAGAGTTAGGCAGAGGGAGAAGCAGGCTCCATGCACCAGGAGCCCGACGTGGGATTCGATCCCGGGTCTCCAGAATCGTGCCCTGGGCCAAAGGTAGGCGTTAAACCGCTGCACCACCCAGGGATCCCTGGAAGATATTTCTTATTTAACTTACCCATATTCCTGTTTTAATGCTATGTGACACAGAAAGCTCAGGTAAGATAAAAAATAATTAGCTTTAATGCATGGCAAAATTGAGGGTTCTTGGGAGCCCTAAAAGAACACTTCTCGGGATCCCTGGGTGGCGCAGCGGTTTGGCGCCTGCCTTTGACCCAGGGCGCGATCCTGGAGACCCGGGATCGAATCCCACGTCGGGCTCCCGGTGCATGGAGCCTGCTTCTCACTCTGCCTGTGTCTCTGCCTCTCTCTCTCTCTCTGTATGACTATCGTAAATTAAAAAAAAAAAAAAAAAAAAAAAAAAAAAAAAAAAAGATTCCTTTAAAAAAAAAAAAAAAAAAAAAAAAAGAACACTTCTCTTTCCAGCCCCAACACCACTCTGGCCCTCCAGTAAGATGTGATCCTATCTCTGTGTCTCTGTCGTGAGAAAGAGAAATCAGCCCTGACACCCAGGAGTTTCCTGGTATTCACAGCTAGGTGAATTCACAGCCCTAACCACAGCCAGGTTGGTGCTCTCCTGATGAACACGCAGAATATCAGTACCACACAAGGCTACTCTGTGACTGTTAAGGATCGGGGCAAAAAGAGACTATAATTATGTCTGAACACAAAAATATGAACACTGTCCAAGCCACAGAGATGACCAAACTCCTTCCCCTACACTGTCTGATATGAGTCACTGGTACTTCTTCACTAATCAAAGCTTTGGCCTTAATCTACTCTTCCCTCCTAAAGTATTTTTTAAATTTTTTTGAGAGAGAGAGTGTGTGTGTGTAAGCAGCGCGGCAAGGTGAGGGGGAAGGTACAGAGGGAGAGAGAAATGAGAGTCTCAAGGAGACCCCCTATGGAGTGCAGAGCCCGACACAGGGCTTGATCTCACCATCCTGAGATCAGGAACTGAGCAGAAATCAAGAATCAGATGCTTAACTTAATCAGCCACCCAGAAGCCCCTCCTAGATAAAATATTTTCAGAATACTCAATCAGAATCGTCACCACTACGTGATAGTATGTAATCCAGAGCACAGACTCAATTCCTTATATCCTCACTAAATTCACCTCACGCAAACTTAAGTCTTTTAGTAAGTCCTGTCTAGTCCCTTCCCTTTTTTTTTTTTTTTTTTAGTCCCTTCCTACTAACATGCTAACATGCCTCACTATTGCCCATGGTATGTATTCTCCTTGGTGAGCCTAATAAACCAGAATTATTCAACAAGATGTATGTTCATTGTGGGTTTGGGCTGGAGGTCACTGACAATTGTAACAGGTTATTTGGTATAGGATCTCTCTTTCCATCTTTATCCCAAAGCAAATAGATCAAGTTTGACCTCCCAATTCCCATAATGATAATAATTCTCATAATAGAATTATTCTCTTACCAATGACAATAACTAAGTTTTGCACAATAGAAAAAAAAATACATGATCTAATTAGTTCCCTCCAAGATTTTCTTAGCCCATTTCATTACCAAGTAGAAAAAATTTCATAGCAAGCACTTTTCCAAGAGCCCCTTTTATGTCCTTGTTTCTCAGGCTGTAGATGAAGGGGTTCAGCATGGGAGTCACCACACTGAACATTACAGCAGCTGCTATATCTGTCTCAGCTAAGTGGGAGGATAAAGGATTGAAATACACAGCAATGATGGTACCATAGAAGAGAGAAACCACAGCCAGGTGGGAGCCACAGGTGGAGAAGGCTTTCCATCTTCCCTTTGTGGATGGGACTCTCAGGATAGCACAGGTATTGCGGATATATGAAGCCAGGATGCAAATAAAGGGAGTGATCATGATCAACCCTGCTTCAAAAAGAATCATCACCTCAGCAGGAGGTGTGTGTCAGCAGGAGAGTTTCAGGAGGGGCATCGCATCACAGAAGAAGTGGGGGATGGCATTGTCTCTACAGAATGAGAGTTGAGCCATCAGCAGGGTATGCAGTAGGACATCCAGGTTGGCAATGACCCACGACCCAGCAACCAGCAAGGCACAGAGCTGGTGGGTCATCTTTGTTGAGTAGTGTTAAGGGGTGGCATATGGCTACAAAGTGGTCATAGGCCATCACAGCCAGGAGGAAATGGTCCATGTCCACGAACATGAATACAAAGTACATCTGTGTGAGACAGCCAGAGAAGGAGATGGTCTGAGTGCCAAGTAAGTGGTTGGTCAGCATCTTGGGAACAGTGGTGGAGGAGAAGCAGATGTCCACAAAGGACAGGTTGCTGAGGAAGAAGCACATGGGGATGTGCAGGCGGGAGTCCACGCTGATGGCCAGGAGGATGAGCAGGTTTCCCAGGATGGTGGCCAGGTACATGCTCAGGAAGAGCACAAAGAGAAGTTGCTGCTGCTGGGGCTGCCTGGAGAGCCCGAGGAGGAGGAACTCGGAGACACTTGACTGGTTTGCCCCTCTCATGGACTGGACACAGATGCAGAACAGAAGCAGAGCTCAGAAACCTAGAAGCTATGACTTTGGGTACAACAATCCAAACTCTAGCTATGTAGTCATGTTAATAAAACCCATAGTAGAATTTCTCTGTCAGGATCCACCCCTAGTCTCTATAACCTCAACGTCAAACTCCTAGTCTGACATGACACTGGTCCCACTGGACTAATCTTGAAAATTTTATCAAATACAAAAACAAACAAAATACAAAAACAAACGGCTCACCGGGACAAGTAAAACAGTTATTACTGAGTGTATCTCAAGCTCCAGCTGATGGGTTCAGGACTCTATCATTCCCTGGATCTGGAAGATGTAACAAAGGAGGTTCTTCAAAGAACTTCCCCTATTAATAACTATATATATATATATATATATAAATAATTTACCCCATTAATATATATAATATATATTATATTTATATATAATATATATTATAAATATATTTATATTAATCTGTTCCAATCTTACCTGGAAGAAATTGGTATTGTTGATATCAAGGGCTCTTCACCTTTGGGGAACCAACCAATGCTTTTCTTTACTGTAAAGTCTGGAGACTATTAGAGATATTGGTAGATCCTCAATGAGTGAGAAGCAGAAGTTCATGGCCTGAGCCCTTCTGTGGAGAAGGATGTTTGGGGAAATTAGATACAGGTATTTACAGTGGCTTCCATGGCCACTGGGACCAGATTCCCTGAGAGCCTCGTTAGAGACAAGCAGAAAGTAACTGTCCCACCTATTTCTTGGCCCCTGTGGACCGAACAATAATGACAAAGTATAAGTATCTAACCCCTAGTTCAGATAAAGCAATCTGGGTAGAGATGAGACACAGAGAAAATTCACTGAGATCTCAAATTGCATCACTTTGCTGATCTGGGCTTATATTTATAGATTTGAAAATTCAATTGTTAAAAGATTTGTCTTATTTTCTTACCTCAGAAACAAATTATTGCAGTGTTACCTTAATGAATTCCCTTTTTCTTTCTTTTTTTAGATTTTATTTATTTATGAGAGACACAGAGAGAGAGGCAGAGACACAGGCAGAGGGAGAAGCAGGCTCTCTGTGGGGAGCCCGATGCAGGACTCTGTCCCAGGACCCTGGGATCAGGACCTGAGTCAAAGGCAGATGCTCAGCCACTGAGCTACCCAGGAGTCCTGTTCTTTTTTTCTTTCTTATCTGGTCACTTACTCTATACAGTTAGTGATGCATTTACAGATAGGGATGCAGGGTGGGGGGTGGCATTACACACTTGCACTAAATCCTTAAAAACATTTGGTGTATGGACACCTGGGTGGCTCAGCAGTTGGACATCTGCCTTTCGCTCAGGGTGAGATCCTAGAGTCCAGGATAGTCTCAGGATGGAGTCCCGCATCCGGCTCCCTCCAGGGAGGCTGCTTCTCCCTCTGCCTGTGTCTCTGCCTCTCTCTGTGTCTCTCGTGAATAAATAAATAAAATCTTTAAAAAAAAATGGTGTAAAGGATAATCTGCCTGTAATTGGAAGGTGGCAGTAGGGAAGATATCTATCAAGGAGAGCATAGCATGCCATGATTGAGAAACTGTTTTGGATGGCTCAGCAGATTAGTACCTGCCTTCGGCCCAGGGCGTGATCCTGGAGTCCCCAGGATCAAGTCCCGTGTCAGGCTGCCTGCATGGAGCCTGCTTCTCTCTCTGCCCCCCTCTCTTTCTCTCTCTCTTTCTCTGTGTGTGTCTCATGAATAAATAAATAAAATCTTAAAAAAAAAAGAGAGAGAAACTGCAGGTTCCTAGAGTAGATTCTTTTGCGGTATCTTCCTGGCTCACAATGGATCACTGTTTTGTGAGAATGGTCCTCTAATTCACAGTCATAGGGGTATGGAATTCCGGAGCCCGATTTATACTCCAACACCTCCTGCCTAGGGAGGAGTCATGGTCGGATTAGGGAACCTGGAACTGAGGCTAAAGACAAGTGGGTGATTCTCAAGTTTTTCCTTTCTTTTTTCTTTCCATCCCTCCCTCCCTCTTTCTTTCTTCTAGAAGTAGCTGGGGGAGGGGGGACTTGGCCTGAATATGTTAATCCAGAAGCTTGCAACTCTCTCCTGACTGCCTCATTGATGGAGAAACAAAGCCTAAAGAGAAGAGCAAAAAATTCAAACATAGAGAAGTAGAAATGAGTTGGACAGAGTACTAATGGGTGTTCAGTTCATGGTTCATGTACTTTTCTGATGATTGGCTATATCGTGGTCTTACTAACAATTCTTAATTGCAAATAACAAAAATCAAGTCTTACTGAGTTAAGCAGAAAAGTATTTCTTGAAAATGATGATGGATACCCTTCAAAACCACTGAGCAAGTGGAGAACCATGCTAAGAAGGTCACACACCAATGGTAATGGCCCAAATCACATCACAGAACTGGTTTGATAAGCATATCACTATTTCTGCTGCCATCAAGCCTCAATGTCATAGTTCATGGCCTAACACAGCTATTGCTGGACATAGGATGCCATCAGCAGCACTTGGTAGTTCATCTTGCTGCAATGGCTATCATTGCTAGAAAAGGTCCTCCTGGTCTCCCCCTCTGAAGTGGATTCAGGTGTCTGATGGGTAGTCGTATGCCCATGTCTTAGCTGCAAGAGGGGCTGGGAAATAAATTCTTCTGGGTTTCCTGTTAGGGAGGAAGAAGTTGGCTTTTTTTCTCAATGAAAATTAGATAGGAAATTACCTAAGCCTTAGAAGGGGTACAGAAGTTGGGAAGCCAAAAGGCATCATAAATGCCCACTAGGGGCAGCCTGGGTGGCTCAGCGGTTTAGTGCCGCCTTCAGCCCAGGGCCTGATCCTGGAGACCGGGGATCGAGTCCCACATCAGGCTCTCTCCATGGAGCCTGCTTCTCTGCCTGTGTCTCTGCCTGTGTGTGTGTGTGTGTGTGTGTGTGTGTGTGTGTGTGTGTGTCTCATTAATAAACAAAATCTTAAAAAAAATGCCCACTAGAATCCACCTCTCCAGTTACACACAACATTAACACATACCCCTCTTACTAATTTATGCTTCAGTAGAAGACACACTATCTAGCCTAATATAATTCAACTATACTTCTCACAATATGGGAACAACTCAAGCCCATCAGTTACTCTATCCAGGTCCATAACAAGGATCTCAGTTACTCTAATCATGTTCCCATCATGACATTCTATTACTTCTGAATGAAACTTGAAAGATAACCAATAACTACATATCCTATGTGTATGTAAAACAGAGGGACAAAGTAGAGAAAAGAAGAAGAAAGCTAGAGTGCAAAAATACAGAAATATACATGTAACAAAGCAAAGAGGAAACTATGACTGCATATTGTAGTCTTCATATCCACAGGTAGCCATGAACCCTTAGTTGTTATTAATAATTTTCCTTATCCACAATCTAATCCATGTTCCCATTGTCTTTAGCCAGCATCTCGGCTGTTCAAGTTTTTTATTTTTTATTTTTGAAAGATTTTATTTATTTATTCATTCATGAGAGACAGAGAGAGGCAGAGATACAGGCAGAGGGAGAAGCAGGCTCCCCGAGGGGAGCCCGATGTGGGACTCAATCCCGGGACTCCAGGACCACACCCTGAGCTGAAGGCAGACTCAGCTCAACCACTAAGCCACCCAGGTGCTCCATGTTCAAGTTTTTTTTAAATCTGATATAGTTAACCCAAAATTTCATGTCGGAGAGATCTGACCTCCTTACAACCTTGCCATATAATATTATTGTAGTCTTTCATTAGCTGCCATCAGAGGATGTGGTCATTCCAGAATCCATTCCAGGAGATCTTTCCATCCATAATCCTCTCTGCTACTAGTGTGTAACAGCAAAACTATTTTTTAGTCATATTCAAAGTCATAACAATATTAGAATCTCTTTTTTGGTCGGTTTATCCAGCACCAAATTGAACCCAAATTGACCAGCAAGTCTCCTCTGCAGAGCCCAGTATCATTGGGATACGAAGTAAAATTTTGTAAGTAGATTATTAGGTATTATAAAAAGTAATGCCCACTCCTACCTCTCGTTTCCTTGCCCCATAGGGACGCCTGGGTGGCTCTGGTTGAGCGTCTGCCTTCAGCTCAGGGCATGAACCCGGGCTTCTGGGATCAAGTCTCTCATCGGGCTCCTTGCTGGGAGCTGCTTCTCACTCTGCCCATGTCTCTGCCTCTCTCTCTCTCTCTCTGTGTCGCTCATGAGTAAATAAATAAAATATTTTTTTAATTCCTGGTTGGTAGAAAGTTCAGCAGATACTGTCCACTGGTATGAAACTTATGTTGTTTTTTTAAAATAGATTTAATGTATCTATTTGATGGGGGGGCACAAGCAGGGAGATAGGCAAAGGGAAAGGGGGAAGCAGGCTACCCTGAGTAAGGAGCCAGATATGGGGCTCGATCCCAGGACCCTGGGATCATGACCCAAGCCCAAGGCAAACACTTAACCAACTGAGCCACCCAGGTGCCCCTGAAATTGACATTGCATCCTGTAAAACAGCACCCTAACCTCACAGGGTAACCTCAACTCATGCCCAAACTGAGTATTTTTTTTAAAGATTTTATTTATTCATGAGAGACACACACAGAGAGAGGCAGAAATATAGGAAGAAGGAGAAGCAGGCTCCATGCAGTGAGCCCCATATGGGACTCGATCCTGGGACTCTGGGATCACACCCTGAGCCAAAGGCTGACGCTCAACTGCTCAGCCACCCAGGCATCCCCTGGTAATGGTTTAGATGAATGTTTCTAGTCAGGACTTGTCATGAGACTGCAGATAAGTTGTCACAGAGACTCAGTCATCTGAATGCTTGACTGTGGCTGGAGGATGGGCTTCCAAGATGGTACCCTCACACTACTTGTGGCAAGAAAGCCTCAATTCCTCACATCAACTTCTCCATAGAGCTAACTAGTTTCCCAGAGCAAGTGATTCAAGAAAGCAAGGTGGAAGGTGCAATATCTTTTATGATGGAGTTCCTACAGTCACACAACATTTTTACATGTTCCGCACAACATTTCCACAGTTCCACAACAATCTGTTTACACAGTTACATGGACAGAATGGTTATGTTCACACAAAATTCATGTTGAAACTCTAATGCCCAAGGTGGACAGTAGGAGGCAGGGCCTCGGGAAGGCGATCCGGTCATGAGGGCAAAACTCTCACTAAGGGTATTAGTGCACTTACAACAGAAGGCCTGAGGAAGCTCCCTTGTCCTTTCCACTATGTGAGATTACACTGAAAAGATCGCCATCTATGAACCAGAAAATAGGCTCTCACCAGACACCAAATGTGCCAACATCTTGATCCTGGATTTTCCAGCCTCCAGAATGGTGAAAAAAATACATTTCTCTTGCTTATAACTACACAGTCTATGGTATTTTGTTACAGCAGCCTGAATGGATTAAGACAAAATCAGCCCAAGTCAATGTGGGAAAGGATTACACAATACCAGGATCACTGGGAGCCATCTCGGCAACTAGTTATCACATTCCTTCTATTAGGGATTTATTTATTTGAGAGACAGCGAAAGCGAACGAGCACGTGAGCACAAGAGGAGGGGGAGGGGCAGAGGGTGAGAGACCGAGAGAATCTAAGCCAAGTCTCTACTGAACAGGGACCCCAAACTGGCGCTCCACCCCCGGACCCTGACTGAGATCGTGACCCGAGCGGAATCAACAGTCAGATGCTTAACTGACTGAGTCGTCCAGGCGACTCACATTATAAAGTCAGTTCCTAAAAAAAAATAATAAAAATAAAAAAATAAAAATAAAAAAATAAAGTCAGTTCCTTGCCTGGAAATGATGTTTGTGGGATGCAGATGGCATAGATGCATTCACCCCTAATGTACAACCTCCAGTCTTTAAACCTCACGTTGATTAGTGTCTCTTTGTGTATATTACTTTCCTCTTCTGAGCGCTTCCGCTCACTCCCAGGTACCTATGCTCTCAAAGGTTTCTACCTGTATCACACCACTTTCATGATATCATCTTGGTTAAGTGACAAGTGATACATACGGAAATCACCTGGGCGTGCGGTTAAAGCGAAGGTTCGGATTCGGAAAGTCTGAGATGCGGCCCGAGGTTATGCATTTCTAATTAGCACCCAGGCTATGCCTGGTCCTCCGAGTAAAGAGACGCCCGTTTTTCCGCTGCTGGCTCCTCAAACTCGCCTTTGGAAAGGATATGCGAACTGGAAGTCAGGCCTTAACCTCCAACGGTCTCAGCCTGTGGAAGCAGGAGATAGGCATCCTGAACCCCTGTGCCCCATCCTAACTGGGGAGGACGGTGGGGCGGAGCCCTAGGGACCGAGGCAGGTGCAGTGCCGGGCTCTGGGACCCGCCCGTTGCCCAGGTTTTCCGGGCACCTACCCCAGAGCCCGACTTTACGCCGTTTCGGGGGGAAAAGATTCAGAGCCACTTACGCCAACGCAGAAAGCCCAACCCACGAGAGAGTTCGCAGCCCGCCGCGCTCTGAAAACCTAAGCCGCACCTCCTCGCGGAGCCGGCGCCCAGCGGAGGCCCCGCCCCATACCTAATTGGGCCAGAGTACGGAGGGGGGGGCGACGCAGTCTCTGATTGGTTCCGTTTGAGGGCGGGTACAGCGCTTCCCGGAAGTGATACCGCCTGACCCGCCTTTTCCGCGCTGCGCCTGTGTGGGGCCGCCTAGCCTGGGGAGGTCCCCTGGCGGAGACCCCGACACCCACGCGCTGGGAGGTGGGAGTGCGAAATGTAAAGGGACCCCAAATGCTTAGAAATCAAAGTAAAGAATATTTTAGCGCAGTGTTTTTTAAAGTGAGAATTAATGCAAAAAATCATATACCAAGGACGCCTGGGTGGCTCAGCGGTTGAGCATCTGCCTTTGGCTCAGGGCGTGATCCCGGAGTCCTGGGATGGAGTCCCACGTCGGGCTCCCTGCGTGGACCCTGCTTCTCCCTCTGCCTATGTTTCTGTATCTCTCATGAATAAATAAGTAAAATCTTTTTTTAAAAAATCTTATACCAAAATATAAGAATTTTAAAGACAAGGTAAGCTGGAAGTTAATATTATTCACTTATCAAGAGAAATTATCAAATACGGCAATTCTTTCAGTTGAAACAGAGGTAAGTAAAGAAGATTCTGAAAACATTACTGATGAGTTTACTTATACTAAGCAAAGCCCAACGCCGGGTGCCCTACCCAGGTACCCCTGTTATATTCCGTTGTTTTCTTTCTATTGTTGTTACTATTAAAAAGAACTCTCAGAGGGCACCTGGGTGGCTCAGTTGGTTGAGTGCCTTCTGCTCAGGTCGTGGTCCAGGGTCTGAGGGTTCTGGGATTAAGCCCCCTTTGGGCTCCCTGCTCAACGGGGAGTCTGCTTTTCCCTCTCCCTCTGCCACTCTCCCTGCTTGTCCTCTTGTGAGCTCTTTCATTCTCTCTTGAATGAATGAATAAATAAAATATTTTTTAAAAAAGTTAAAATATCTCTCAGGTTGGGGTCTCCAGAAGCACATGCTTTTTGTTCCCCTATTCAGTATTTTTTAAAATTTTTTATTTATTTATGATAGTCACACAGAGAGACAGAGATATAGGCAGAGGGAGAAGCAGGCTCCATGCACTGGGAGCCCGACGTGGGATTCGACCCCAGGTCTCCAGGATCGCGCCCTGAGCCAAAGGCAGGCGCTAAACCGCTGCACCACCCAGGGATCCCATCCCCTGTTCAGTATTAATGGTTTGCATGTGTAATATGTATCAGGAGCCAAACTTTTTATGGGCGCCCAAGGTGAATAGTTTATGTGTGTAATCCTTGAACATCTAACAATCTTTAGAATGCCTAAGGGCAAAGAAGAAAGAGAAGAGGAAGCAACAATAACCGGACTACACAGTATCACATATATAACTCAAAGAAGAGTTCTCTGTGGGAACTCGGGAGAGGGAATGAGAATCTCAGCATAGAGAAATCATCAAAGGCTTCATAGGGGAAATATTGCCTTGGATCTTGAAGGTTCAGAAAAGGTTTCCCTCAGGGAGAAGGACAAGGCATTCTGAACAGATGAAATAGCAAATGTTAAACTGTTTCTCCAAAATCAAGGAAATGCCTTATGCTAAATATACCCCCATAAAGCAAGGCAATCAAATTGAATGATGAAAAACTGCCACAGATTGTTTGTGTGCCCTTCCAAAAAAATTAATAGGTTGAAACATAACCCGCGATGTATAGTATTTGGAGGTGGGATCTTTGGGAGGTGACTACATCATGAGTGGGAGAGCCCTCATGAAGGAAATAGTGCCCTCATAAAAGAGACCCCAGAGAGCTCCCTCCTTTCACCACTTGAGGACACAGAAAGAAGAACCAGTAAGAAGGCTCTCATCAGACACTGAATCTGCTGGCACCTTGATCTGGCACTGCCAGCCTCCAGAACTGTGAGAAATAAATATTTGTTGTTTAAGCTACCCAGTGTATGGTATTTTTGTTAGAGCAGCCCAAGTGGACAAATAAGAGCACTAAAAATTAAGAGGTGTTCTTTGGATTTCATATGAGGCTTAGGATTGTGAATTCAGCCAAAGGACCTGCCCTGTCAGCAGAGGGACACTTGAGCCCACAGAGAAATTCAGTGACTTTTTCACCTCTATTGTTTACCTCCATTAGACATCAAATCTTAGGGTTTCTAGGCTCACTCTTCATAATGAGCAATCATAAAGTACATCCAAAGCAGCATGTCAATTCAGAAATTACCTTAGAAGCCCCAGGGACCTTAAAGAGGAAAAAATGCCAATGCCTGCATCCCATTCCAGAAATTCTAGTTTAACTGGTCAAAATTTAATTGGCCAGCATCCACCTATATGTTGTCAAACCTCCCCAGGTGATACTGTCATGTATCCAAGATTGAAAAACACTGCCTTAGAATCAGAGTATTTCCAAAAAGGAAGTGAAAAAAAATTGTTACATGTAAATTTTCAGAGTGATCACTTAGAAAGGAAAAACTTGACCTTTATGCAAAGTAGGTTTAAATACAGTAATTAGAAACAAATAAGATTACCTATTTAAAGGAGTGGGGTTGTACTTAAGTCTAAGTTCATTCATAATTGTCTATTGACAGTATTTATTCTCAGTTCTTTGCAGACCCCTTGATTGCTACATTTCAGCGAGTTGGTGAAGATTAATATGCCTGAAAATAATAGGTCTGTTATACTTGCATCACTAAGAGCATGACTTTCTCCTCATCATTTTTTGTAGAGCCCCTTTCAAGTCCCTGTTCCTCAGGCTGTAGATGAAGGGGTTCAGCATGGGAGTCACCACTGTGTACATCACAGTAGCTGTGGTGTCCTTCTCAGAAGAGTGTGAAGACAAAGGGTTGAAATACACAGCAATGATGGTGCCATAGAAGAGAGAAACCACAGCCAGGTGGGAGCCACAGGTGGAGAAGGCTTTCCATCTTCCCTTTGTGGATGGGACTCTCAGGATAGCACAGGTAATGTGGATATATGAGGCCAGGATGCAAATAAAGGGAGTGATCATGATCAGAGAGCCCTCGGTCAGAATCATCACCTCATTGAGGTGTGTGTCAGAGCAGGAGAGTTTCAGGAGAGGCGTCACATCACAGAAGAAGTGGGGGATGGCATTGTACCCACAAAATGAGAGTTGAGCCATCAGCAGGGTATGCAGTAGGACATTCAGGTTGGCAATGACCCATGACCCAGCAACCAGCAGGGCACAGAGCTGGTGGGTCATCTTTGTTGAGTAGTGTAAGGGGTGGCATATGGCTACAAAGCGGTCATAGGCCATCACAGCCAGGAGGAAATTGTCCATGTCCACGAACATGAATACAAAGTACATCTGTGTGAGACAGCCAGAGAAGGAGATGGTCTGAGTGCCAAGTAGGTGGTTGGTCAGCATCTTGGGGACAGTGGTGGAGGAGAAGCAGATGTCCACAAAGGACAGGTTGCTGAGGAAGAAGTACATGGGGATGTGCAGGCGGGAGTCCACGCTGATGGCCAGGAGGATGAGCAGGTTTCCCAGGATGGTGGCCAGGTACATGCTCAGGAAGAGCACAAAGAGAAGTTGCTGCTGCTGGGGCTGCCTGGAGAGCCCGAGGAGGAGGAACTCGGAGACACTTGACTGGTTTGCCCCTCTCATGGGGCTGGAAGCCTGAGCCAAGAGGCAGACAAAGCAGGGACAATCCAAAAGCCTGGAAAACGATGGTTAAAGCAGAGCAACTAAGAAGACTGGAAGGAGATAGGCTGTGTGACATAGGTGAGGCACTAGAACCTTGCTCCCCGTGTGCTTTGGCCAGTGATGGCCTTTTCTGTGCCATCATTCATTCTTCCATCAAGAAAATGAAAGCCATGCCTCTGGAAGGACATTGAAAGATTGTGACAATGGTTTTATCCATAAATTCTTTGTATGTTTAAACTTTCTATCATGACCTTATATCTTTAAATAGTGTCATAATTTGGGGCACCTGGGTGGCTCAGTTGGTTAAGCATCTGCTTTTGCCTCAGTGTAATCCTGGGGTCCTGGGATCAAGCCCTACATTGGGCTCCCTGATCCCAGGAAGCCTGCTTCTCCCTCTCCTCCCTACTTGTTCTCCCTCTCAAATAAATAAAATATTTTTTTAGAATAGTGTCATAAATCACGATAGACATAAGAATATTAATAGAGAGGTTAATATTTATAACGAGCACTGGAGAACACATGTAAGTGGTTACCAAAGAGACTGACATATAGTAAGCACACATCCTAATAAAGGATATTGATGTCATGGTTATAATTAGTGGTGTTGCCTTACAGGACATTTTTGATTTCCAGTGTCTCTAATCTGGACACATTACACATTCCTAACATATTTGCTCTGAGGATGATATCAGTGATCAGTCAGTATGATAATGTGCACTTTACAGAGCTCTGAGCCAGCCCTTCTTGGTTGTGTCCACTGAGCTCCCTCCATCTAACTTGTAAAATGGAAATGGAAATGACACAGAATTATGGGCATGAACTTGGCCAACTAGTTTTCCCCACAGCTCAGGTCTCATTCAGGTCTCATAAACATACAGGACATATATGGTCATGACTGGTCATTGCAAGGACGGTTGATGATCTCAGAACTGTTTCTTTGGTTCCATTTTAAAAAAAGATGTAGTGAGGAGTACCCTCCACAAAGGTTTATCTTAACAATCAGCTATTGATAGTCTCACTGATCTGACTCTTACCTGGAAAGAACGACATTCATTACAGTCACCAGAAATCCAAAGTTTGCTTCACTTTTCCAGACCTGGCCAGAGATTGTTGATTTGAGCAAAAGGGACTTGTCTTTCAGGTTTTCATGATAAATCTGCTTGAACAAGGGTGGGAGTACACAGACTCAAGCCTTGGTACAGGAAGGAGGTTTGAGGGAATCAGAGAGCCAGCTCTTTACAAGAGTCTCCATGGCCACTAGGGCCATAGTCCCTAAGAGCCTCATTAGAGACAAACAGCAAGTAATTAATTGTCCCTTCTCCTTGGGCTGTTTTGGATCCAACACTGATGATAAAGACCTGTTATCTAAGTTACATTATTGCAGCTTTAGGGCTTGGCAATATTGCAAATGATGCAATCTTTTAGGGGAAATCATTTTTTCTACTAGAGAAAACTCACAATCCTATATTTTATCCCCACCCAAGCTGGAATGGTGTCCTTGTTAGGAAATATATATGATGCTCTATAGGAATTAAAAGAATAAACTTTGGATTCACACAGATGTACACTTAATTCTCAGATCCATTATTACCAGTTGTACAACCTCGAGAAATCTATCAACCTTCACAGAATAATATTCATTTTGTACAGTTGTGCAGATTAAGTTAGGTAATTTATATAAATCATCTCATGACCCCTACTCTCATCAATGCACTGGGCTTAGAGACCATGTCCACTACACGAAGGCTGAAGGGATTCACATCCTTCACTCTCTACTCAATTATCTATGTTCTAGATAAAAATCATTTGGAAATACTATCTTGTGTTCATAGGGCAATAGTCATTTTCATTTTCATTTCATAAGTTGATAAGTTTTTTATTCTATATTTTAATTTGGGGGTAAATGAAGTAGAATAGGAACTATTGTTGAGTCCATTTATAAATTAGTATAACATGGATGCCAATGAGGAACATAGAATTTCTTTTTTTTTTTTTTTTTGAACATAGAATTTCTAAGTCCAATAGTTACCACTCCATAGTACTGAAGACAAGATCTGGCTTTAAGGTGCCCATGAATCTTTTGATCTTATGCACTGTAAAGTTTTACTTTCCTGAGTTGATAGTATGAAAGGGTTACTCATAAAAACCATACACCTGGGCCAGAAATGGCATCTGAATCACTAAAAAAAAAATGTCTTCTGAGGGCGCCTGGGTGGTTGTCAGTTAAGCGTCTGTCTTCAGCTCAGGTCACGATTCTGGAGTTCCAGGATTGAGCCCTACATCAGGCATTGGACTTCCTGCTCAGCAGAGAATCTGCCTCTCCCTTTCCCTCTGCTCCTCCCCCTGCTCATGTGAACTCTCTGTATCTCTCTGTCTCTGTCTGTATCTCTCTCTCTCTCTCTAAGTAATTAAAAAAAAATTTTTTTTAATGTCTTCTGGGGATCGCTGGGTGGCTCAACGGTTGAGTGTCTGCCTTCTGCCCAGGGCATAATCCCGAGGTCCTGACCGGGTCCCGCATCGGGTTCCCCCATAGAGAGCCTGCTTCTCCTTCTGCCTTGTCTCTGCCTCTCTCTCTGTGTGTCTCTCATGAATAAATAAATAAAATCTTTAAAAAAAAATTTAAAAATGTCTTCTGGAGGGATCCCTGGGTGGCGCAGCAGTTTAGCGCCTGCTTTTGGCCCAGGGCGCGATCCTGGAGACCTGGGATCGAATCCCACGTCGGGCTCCCGGTGCATGGAGCCTGCTTCTCCCTCTGCCTATGTCTCTGCCTCTCTCTCTCTCTCTCTCTGTGTGTGTGACTATCATAAATAAATAAAAATTTTAAAAAAAGTCTCTGGAAATCAGAGTGTTACTCTAACCGATCTTTCACTTTGAGTTATTTATGAATAATGTATTTATTTATTTTACTTATTTTTTTTTAATTTTTATTTATTTATGATAGGCACACAGTGAGAGAGAGAGGCAGAGACACAGGCAGAGGGAGAAGCAGGCTCCATGCACCGGGAGCCCGACGTGGGATTCGATCCCAGGTCTCCAGGATCGCGCCCTGGGCCAAAAGCAGGCGCCAAACCACTGCGCCACCCAGGGATCCCTAATGTATTTATTTAAAGATTTTGTTAATTTATTCGTGAGATACACAGAGAGGAGAGAGAGAGAGGCAGAGACACAGGCAGAGGGAGAAGCAGGCTCCATGCAGGGAGCCCGACGTGGGACGTGGGACTCGATCCCAGGTCTCCAGGACTCGATCCCAGGTCTCCCATAGCCCTGGGATGAAGACCGCGCTAAACTGCTGAGTCACCCCGGCTGCCCTGAACAATGTATTCTGCATTCTGATTATGAAATCTCAATAAATATTCATCTGCTCCTAGTAACTCAAGATAAGATCCTCAGGGCTATAATGAGTCCTCATACCTCCATCAGACTCATATCAGATATCAAGTTCTGCACATTCTATCCCCAAAACAGGCCAAGAACACTTCACAAAGTTCATTATCAAGGACCTGTGGATGAGGGGGAAAGTAGTTCCCGAATTACTAAAAAAATTGTTTGCAAGTGATGAAAAACCAACTCCTAACAGCTTAGGAGAAGTAGAATCTATTGCTGGATGTAATTGCAAAGTCCAAAGTTCTTGTAAGTTTCGGGCAGGGCTACATGCAAGGGCCCAAATAATGGTGCCAGGACCTGTATTTCTCATCTCTCTATTTTATTTGTTTCTGTTTGACTTCATTCTACAGACTATTTCTCTCCATGTGGCAGACAGGGTGGCCACCAGCACCTCCAAACTCACATCCTCCCGGACTAGCAATCCCTGGCCATGCTTTATCGCCTGAGCCAGCCAGGTGCCCCTAACAGTGTTTGTTTGTTTGTTTTTTTATTTATTTTAAATATTTATTTATTTATTCAATCAGAGAGAGCGAGAGAGGCAGAGACACAGGCAGAGAGAAGCAGGCCCCATGCAGGAAGCCCGATGTGGGACTCGATCCCTGGTCTCCAGGATCACACCCCAGGCTGCAGGTGGCACTAAACCACTGCACCACTGCGGCTGCCCCAGTGTTTATTTATTAACTCCAGCCAAGGCTGTGATCATTCCTTCTTGGATCCACACCCAAATCTGAACCAACCACTTTGTATGGGAGAGTGGGGTGTTCTGGTCATCCTAGATCATACACCCAATGCATTCCATGTGATAATCCAGTGATGTACATTATCATCAGGACTGAATGGAGGAGAGGAGGAGTTTCCCCAAACAGATCCAAAGAATGGAAATGGGAAGGAATGTCCTTGAACAAAAAAATCTAGTTACTATGATCCACTAGTTGCTCCATCAGCTGAGTTAAACAAAGGATTGGAGAAGGAACACTTTTTTTTTTTATTTATGATAGTCACAGAGAGAGAACGAGAGGCAGAGACACAGGCAGAGGGAGAAACAGGCTCCATGCATCGGGAGCCCGACGTGGGATTCGATCCCGGGTCTCCAGGATCGCGCCCTGGGCCAAAGGCAGGCGCCAAACCGCTGCGCCACCCAGGGATCCCTGGAGAAGGAACACTTAAGAAAAAAGGATAAATTAGTAAGCTGTTTTATTTTTTTTAAGATTTTATTTATTTAATCATGAGAGACACAGAGAGAGAGAGGCAGACACACAGGCAGAGGGAGAAGCAGGCTCCGTGCAGGGAGCCTGATGTGGGACTCGATCCTTGACCCCAGGATCATGCCCTGGGCCGAAGGCAGGCACTAAACCGCTGAGCAACCAAGGGACCCCCAGTAAGCTGTTTTTAAAGTTAAGGTGAACTGGGGCACCTGGATGGCCTAGTTGGTTAAGTTTCAGATTCTTGATTTCAGTTCAGGTAATGATCTCAGTGTGGCGGGACCAAGCCCAACCTCAGGCCCTATGGTCAGCAAGTAGTCTGCTGAGATTCTCTCCCTGTCCCTTTACCCCTCCCCCTGATTACTCTCTCTCTCTCTCTCTCTCTCTCTCTCTCTCTCTTTCTCCTTCTAATAAATAAAATCTTTTTAAAAAATAAAAGTTAAAGTGAACTAAACAAGAAACAAAATCTGCAATCATTGACAACCCAGTATCAGTGAACACCCCTAGTACTCAGATATTGGTTTCTAAACACCATTTTCTATTAAAAAGAAATAGGATTCCATAGAGACAGGGCTGATTCCAAGTCTGGGCAAGAATAAAGTAAGGTGAGTCTAGGACATTATATGTGTGCCAGTAAATAAGAAAATACTCAAAGTTCAACGAGGACATTTCTAACCTACAAATGACCTTCAAATGGATCACCAATCCATACATGATAATTTAAAGGCTCTCCCACTGGCCAAATTTGAAACAATTTGAGTATCAATAGAATAATAACCATAAGTGATTACAAGACATCAAATATATTAAAATCTGTGAATCAGTAATAATAGTATAAAAATTAAGGTTATTTGCCATAACTAAGGTGAATATAAATAAAGGGAAAGAATTTAGCATGTACCCTGTTTTTTAAAAACAGTCTGAAGGTCACCTTGGGGTCATTTTTTGTGAAAAACTTTTCTTTTACAGAATAATGCCAGTCAAGAAATACAGAAAAATGATAGAACTAGGAAACCTTCATTTTTAACTCCCAGTGAAATAAATTATTGAGACAATGATTATGAAACAATGTTAAAGCAGTATGTAGTAAGTTGTTGGGGAACAGGACATTCATATAGTATCAAATTATATCACTTTATAGGTTACTAATTTCATTTTTTAAAGATTTTAATTATTTATTTGTCAGGTTGAGAGAGAGAGAGCACAAGCAGGGGGAGTGGCAGGCAGAGGGAGAAGCAGGCTCCCTGCTGAGCAAGGAACCCCATGCAAGACAGTCCCAGGACCCCAGGATCATGACCTGAGCCAAAGGCAGATGCTTAACTGTCTAAGGCACCTAGGTGTCCCATACTTCTAATTTCAAGGGTAAAATAAAACATAAGAATTGCTTTTATAGGGGCACCTGGGTGACTCAATTGGTTAAGTGTCTGCTTTCAGCTCAGGTCATGATCTAAGAGTCCTGAGTTCGAACCCCGCATTCAGTTCCATGCTCAGTGGGGAGCCTTCTCTGTCTCTCCCTCTGCTTGCAACTTTCCCTGCTTGTGTTCTCTCTCTCTTTCTGTCAAGTAAATAAATAAAATATTTTTTAAATTGCTTTTATAAAGTCACTACCATAAACCATCTTCCCCAGTGACACACCTTTACCAAGTTATCAAATACCATTACTAATACCCCCAATCCTATACAACACCATAGGACTTACTGAAGCCTTCCTTTTTTCCAGTTCCACCAGTGAGAAAACTGGTTCCCATTAGCCTCAATATATTAACTTATTTTTTCAGCCCTCTGTACATAGCCCATTTCCTGACACCACTAGGCTGCTTTCTAGGTTGGCCATGGCAGGCCACCCTGCTCTGCCACTTGGACCTGTGCCAAGCTAGCTCTCCTGTCAGATCTCAAATGAGAACTATTTGCAACAATATTTATGGGCTTGATTCTCTGGACAAGTAGCTCACAACCATGAGACACTGGACATATGGAGACACTCTTAGTTGTCACAACTATGGAGAAACTGGCATCTAGAAGATAAAGCCCAAGGGTGCTGTTAAACATTCCGCTGTGTTCAGGATGGCCCCATACAACAGGAAATGATCTGGTTTATGATGTCAAAAGTGCCAAGATTGAGAATACACTACATCTAATTAAAATGATACAGTCCTGGGCAGCCCGGGTGGCACAGCGGTTTAGCATCACCTTCAGCCCAGGGTGTGGTCCTGGAGACCCGGGATTGAGTCCCACGTCGGGCCCCCTGCATGGAGCCACCTCCTCCCTCTGCCTGTGTCTCTGCCTCTCTCTCTCTCTCTGTGTTGGTCATAAACAAATAAAAAATAAAATGATACAGTCCTATGCACATCATGTTTCTGAGTCTTGCTAACTTTTAAAAAATATTTTATGTATGTATGTATGTATGAGAGACACACAGAGAAAGGCAGAGACACACAGGCAGAGGGAGAAGCAGGCTCCCTGTAGGGCTCCAGGATCGTGACCTGAGCCAAAGGCAGATGCTCAACCACTGAGCCACCCAGGTGCCCCTGAGTCTTGCTAACTTTTAAGAAGTTTCACCCAAGGACATCTAATGGGCATGTATTTAAGGAATGTCAGCTTTCTCATTCTTCTCTTCTGCCTAGTGCACAAGAAGAAAGGCAATCCTATGCCCACTCTGGGACTTGAACTCACAACGCTGGGATTAAGAATCAGTCTATTGACTGAGCTAGGTGTCAGCACACAGCTGCCACTTCTAGTCAGAAAAGAGTGTAAATGCACCGTTGGCATGACCACCAGGATAGAGCTGGAGCACCGCTAACTGTTGGCTGAAGGAGAAACACACACACCGAGGATTTGATCCAGGTCTCCTGGTCAGCAAGTGGCTCAGGGACTTTGTGGTCAGGGTCCTGGAGCAGGGTCTCAATCACAAAACCCACCCAGCAGCCTCCCTAGCTGGGACCTTGTGTCTTCCCATAAGTTGTAGGTCCCAAAGGTGCCCCAGCATACCCCAAACCACTGGCCTATGAGTCATTCAGTCATTCAAATGTTTATTGAACACCTACTATAAGCACCTATTGGCAATACAGCAATTAACAACATGGATTGTTTAAGATAGAAGAAGAAAAGGAGTCAGATTCTGGATCAAGGGAAGTTGCTCCTTTTCATTTTTATTTTCTTCCTCACCAAGCTTGATGCCTGCAACTTAACAGGCCACACTGACATTTAACCCGAGCATGAAATGCATTATGCGTCTTATCAGGGGCGATTGGCCCTCTCTCCTCTGTTTTGATACCAGCGCTGCTCACTTTTGTTATTTTTTTTATTTTATTTATTTAATCATGAAAGACACACAGAGAGAGGCAGAGGCACAGGCAGAGGGAGAAGCAGGCTCCATGCAGGGAGCCCAACGTAGGACTCGATCCTGAGTCTCCAGGATCACGCCCTGGGCTGAAGACGACACTAAACCGCTGAGCCACCGGGGCTGCCCCATTTCTTATTAAAAGGAAAAAAGGGGGCACCTGGATGGCTCAGTTGGTTAAGCGCCTGCCTTCTGCTCAGGTGATGATCTCAGGGTATGGGATGGAGCCTCATGTAGAGCTCTCTGCTCAGCGGGGAGTCTGCTTCTCCCTCTCCCTCTGCCCCTACTCCTGCTCATTCTCTCTCTCTCTCTCTCTCTCTCTCTCTCTCTCACAAATAAATAAGATATTTTTTAACTAAAAAGAAAAAACAAAAAAGCACTGGAGGTGGCTGCTCTGAGATTTGATTCTGGACCCCATGCACCTGAGCAAGAACACAAGCCTCACATGGCATTTCTGAGGACACAGGACCTTTGGGTCACCCAGAGTGCCGAGTTACACGCCTGTCAAAAACAGCATTTGCTGGACACCAAAATCCTGGACTGACACCAAGACTCGAATAATGAGGCCCTGAGGGAATTTTAAAAAGTCCCAGAAGCAACTATGTTGAAACAACAGAACTCCAGGCAGAAAATCACCCACAATCTTTTTTTTTTTTTTCTAATTCATGAGAGACACAAAGAGAGAGGCAGAGACACAGGAGGAGGGAGAAGCAGGCTCCATGTAGGAGCCCAATGTGGGACTCGATTCTGGGACCCCAGGATCATGCCCTGGGCCGAAGGCAGGCGCTAAACCGCTGCGCCACCCAGGGATCTCACCGTCCGCGATCTTAACCCAGATCAAGTCAACGTTATCATTGGCTGGTGTCACCTTTGATTCTCTCCAAACGCCCATTCAGTTCTGACATTCATGTATCATAGGTGCAACATCTGTTTTCCACATTTTCTGTTTACCTTTTGAACTTCATACTTTGCATTTTGCTAGTTTCTATTTTCTTCCCTTGCCTGCGTGGCCCTGAGTGTTCACAGCCTTTTACACCCACCTCCGTTTTGGGCACTCCTGCTAAAACAACTGTGGCTTGAGAGTTACCATTTTTACAAAATTCGGAACACACACACACACCTACACAGTGGAGCTTTACAGCAGACACTCTTAGTACGTTCATTAGCCAGTTTTCCTTGTAGCCGTCAGTACTTCTAAGACAGATTTTTATCAAAGTGTGGATGTTAGAGCACATTCCTCTTTCCCTACTGATTGGGTAGAAGAGAAACTTCCCGCTGTTTCTTTACAGATCTTATAAGAGCCTTTCTTTGAGTTCCACCAGGTTTTTTCCTCCCTTTCCGGTGGGTGGGTTTTTCCCACCCTGTAATCTAAAACTTCCTGACACACCTAAAGGGTATGTCCTTCCTATTACCCCAGGTGGGACTCGAACCCACAATCCCTGGCTTAGGAGGCCAGTGCCTTATCCATTAGGCCACTGGGGCAGCTGCCAGGCTGCTTGCTCAGTGGCTAGAAAGTGTTGCAGAGATTGGTTTGGGTACTTACTCAAGACCAGACTCTGCGGCGCGCATTCAAGCTTTCAGAACAGTCGTGAACCAAACAGCAGCCCCTCCCCGCGCAGACCGCGCAGTCTCCTGCCTCCGCCTGCGCCCCTGCCGCTCCTTCCCGTGCCGGCTCCGCGGAGTCTGGCTCTTTTGTTTCCTCCAGAAGGGATCCCCTGCTCGGAAACGGGCTCGCTTCTCCTTGGGATGGATGGATTCGGAGAGCAGTGAGGGACTCCGGCTGGATCAGTCGGTGGAGCATCCGGCCGGGCCCCCCAGCTGCGCCACTGATAAGCGCCCGGGCCTCCCCAGACCTCGCTTGACCAAGGACCCCACCGAGCGCAGGGCTGGGGGTGGGGGGCGGTGCGGGGAGACCACCCCGGCAGGCCCCCGGACGCCCCCCCGCAGGCCAAAGTCGGAGCCCTTCGGCCCAGGCCGGAGCCGCGGGGGGCGGGAGGATCCTATCCTGGACCGCGCCTCTCGGGGCTCGAGTGCGAGGAGGCTGAGACCCGGACCTCACCGCGCGCGGCGGGGCGGCCCGAAGCTGGAGCCTCGGGGGTCGGGGACACGCTCCCTGCAATTTCCTTCAAACACCTCCGCCTGTATTCACGGAGGTTTGTAATTTATCCAAGGGTTAAAAAAATCAATCAATCAATCAATCAATCAATCAGCAGAATCCCAAGCCTCCTAAGATTCCCTCCCCATCCCCCTAAGAACTCCCGGGACCTCAGAGCCTGCATCCAAATTTATCCTTTGTCATTCGTGCCACACGATTATCGAACGTACGGTCCATATTCGAATTTCCTCCCAAACCGCGCTTTATGGCTTAAAAAAAAAAAAAATCCAGAGCCGAATCAGAGAGCACACTTTGCATTAGTTGCCGCGTCTTCTAGTGTCCTTCGCGCCGCCTGTCCTGGCGATCGGCCCACAGGCCCACAGGGGGAAGCGGCAGGCAGGGAGGGCCGGCCTGGGAGGGAGGGGACACGCGTCTCCGGCACCGAGACAAACTAGGACGCTGTAGACGTGGGGTCCTTGGGGGGTGGGGGGGCTGGACTGCTCGGAATCTCCGCCTCTTTTTAAAAATTATTTGCATTTTAGCCGAAGGCGTGAGAGCAGGAGGCCCGAGGCAACACGCCTTCCAAAAGTAGCTGGAGGCCCGTGGGGGTAGGACGGGTGTATTTCTGTGCACGCTCGCCTTTCGGGGACACAGATTCAAGGGGAACCCAGGAGCGGATCCCGAGCTTTGCCTTCGTCTCGCACGTTTCGGAGATTGGCAAATGCCCCCGATGCGACCGTGGCTTGGGGATCCACGCGCCCCTCTGCTTTTCCGCCTCCCTTTAAATGTAGCCAGGATTTTTTTTTTCCCTCTCCCGAAAGCTCTTCGCCGCTTTTAAGTGTGCTTGTTTGTTTTGAATATCCAACATTTTCCGTTGTTTCTAGCTAAACGGTTGGTTCCCCCAAATCCCGCCCATTTGTGTTACTGGAAACCACGAGTCCCTCCTGGAATGTTTTTTTTTTTTTTCCTTTTTTTTGTAGTAATTTCCTTAAAGCTGTTACCATTTTTTTTTTTTCAAAACAAAACAAAACAAAACAAAACGGCTTACAGAGGGGGGAAAAAAGAAGCCTTTAGAGCAGAGATGGTTGCCCCCAGGAAATCTAACTCTACAGGCAGCCTCGGGGCCCGCGTGGGTTCTGGAAGAAAGGACTTCCGCCCGAGCTACGGCCCGGCCCCGGGTGCCCGGAGAGCCGGGACACTGCACCCTTTGCGGAAAGCAGCTCTCAAGGATAGAGACTCTTTAGGGGTCAAAGTCAAGCCCTACCTGGACCTCCCATCTCCTGGACCTCACAGTCTGACGTTCTGACAGGGGCACAGGACCGTAGTCCTGAGCGCACTCGGACCCCAGGCCTGGAGCGCCCAGGTCAGGGGGACGGGAATAAGGAAAGAGGAGGTGGGGGGAGAAGGGAGGAGGGCCGGGCGCTCCGTCCAAGTACAGTCACCGCCAGCACTTCGGTGTGTAAATTCCTGGGTGCTTAGCAGGGGGCCTTTGAGCGCCTCTGGGGAATGGCTGGCCTTGAACCCACAAAGGGGTGACTGCGGGGGAGAGCTGCTTCTCTGGGACTCCCCTTCCCCAACCTCCAGCCCTGCACTGCCCCGGGGAGCGCCCTCTTCCGGAATGCCTGCACCGCGGCAGCCCTGGGCCTCCAGCTTTAAATTTTTACTTTTATTACTTTTTTTTTTTTCCTGCTTAAAGTTTTTAAAGCAGCCGGAACAAGCTGGACGCTTTTAAAGTTTCTCTTCTCATCCTCTCGTGCCTTGTCCTGTCTGGTCAAGCAAAAGCTGAGGCCCGCGGGCGGTTTCAATTTCTAACATGAAGTCTACGTACAAAAGAAGGGCTCGTCCGGGATTTGAACCCGGGACCTCTCGCACCCTAAGCGAGAATCATACCCCTAGACCAACGAGCCGCAGGGGCAGCTTTCTCCAGCTCTCCTTATGACTTCGTGGCGCCCCGGGGACTGGGATGAATGGGATCAAGGAAGTGACGCGGGAAGGGGGATTGGGACTTTAGACCCGCAAGGGAAGGCAGAGCTCAGGCGCCGGCGGGCGCGGAAGTAGCCCACAGGGTGGGGAGCAGCCCCTGACGCCCCCTATTCTGGAGGCCCCAGCGCTCACGCAACAACCAGCCCCCAGCCCCCAGCCCCCAGCCCGGCAGACTCTCCGTGCGTCCCCGCGGCAACGCGCGGTCACTTCGCAGACGCTCCTCGCAGCAGTGAGCCCGCTGGTGACCCTCGGGCAAAAGCCAGCGAGGGCCGCCCGGTCGCGTGTCCCCACCCCCGGCGGCGTCGCCTGTCTTTCAATTCTAGGTCACTGGGAAGCCTTGCGTAGAAGGCTGCCCCCCTGTGGTGCATCCACACTGCCCCCTAATTGCCTCCTGCCGAGTTAAGCGCTGCAAAGCAAGAAAACAAGCCGCCCAACGTGGGGCTTGAACCCACGACCCTGAGATTAAGAGTCTCATGCTCTACCGACTGAGCTAGCCGGGGACCCTTGGGCCAAGGGTGTAGATGATGTACTGATCTGAAAGTGACGGGAACTAGGCTAAATGATGGATTGGACCTGAAGTACCGGGGGCGGCTCAATAGGGTCCCACCGGAGTCCCCCGCTGCAGCAAGGGGACTGCCCTCACCTCCCCACGGCCTCTAGCTGGGGAACCGGCCTGGGCCCGGTGGCCCCGCACCAAACCTAGTGTCAGGTGCAGTGAGGAGCATCCAGGGCAGCTAGGTGCAGTGGGGACAGAGCCAGCCGTGCAGGGGAGAAGGCTAGGGCAAGATGCACCAGTTACTTTACCTCTTGACCCTGTGACGGACATCCGGATTATTTCCAGTTTGGGGCTGTAAACATCAGAGTATAGGTTTTTTTCTGGGAAAGATACCCGAAGGTGCAACCCAAAGATTACCCAAAGGGTCACATGGTAGTTACGTGTTCAGTTTTTAAAGAAACCATCATAGTGTTTTCCAGAGTGGTTGGACGGTCTTAAGCACCCACCAACAATGCGTGAGTAACCTCCTTTGTCTGATAAAACGTTCGATAGGAGAGAGCATCAGCATCCTTGTTGCATCTCCAACCTCAAAGAAAATGTCAAGGTTTCACAATCAAGGATGAAGTTTGCTGTAGGAATTTGTAGATAATTTTGGCAAGTTATGGGTATTATCTACTTTGGGTAGTTTATTAAGCATCTTAAAAATAATGAATGGCCCCTCCCGCCCCCCCCCCCCCCGTCTCTGCAGATGCTCTCAAGAGCATTAACAAAGCTGAAAAGAGAGCCAAACGCCTCTCTCGTGGTTCTTATTAGGTCATGCTCCAAAGTCATCAGCCGATTTCTCACTGTGATGATGAAGCATGGTTACATTGGTGAATTTGAAATCATTGATGATCACAGAGCTGGGAAAATTGTTGTGAACCTCACAAGCAGGTTAAACAGTGTGGAATGATCAGCCCCAGATTTGATGCACAACTGAAAGATCTAGAAAAATGGCAGAATAACCTGCTCCCATCCCGCCAGTTTGGTTTCATTATACTGACAATCTCAGCTGGCATCACGGACCATGAAGAAGCAAAACGAAAACACAGGGAAAATCCTGGGATTCTTTTTCTAGGGATGTAATTCATATGTGTAAATAAAATGCCTCAATGGACAAAAAAAAAATCACGAATGGAAGTGAGGTTATATTGAATACATCTCCTTGGATTTGCTGCAGACATTAATAGATTTTCTAATGTCAGATCAACTTTGCACTCGCTAGGATAAACTCGACTGGGCCGCGGTACATTATCCTTCCTATATGTCCTAAGATTTGGTTTGCTAATATTTTAAAATTTTACATCTATTTTCATGAGTGAGATTATAGATTATGTGGTTTTAAATTTTTTTTCATTTTGTCCTTGGTTTTTTCTCTTTTTTAAGAGATTTTACTTATGAGAGACTCAGAGAGACAGGTAGAGACACAGGCAGAGGGAGAAGCAGGCTCCATGTAGGGAGCCTGATGCACAACTTGAACCCGGGACTCCAGGATCACGCCCTGGGCTGAAGGCAGGTGCTAAACCGCTGAGCCACCCAGGGATCCCCTGGTTTTTTATCTCCTAATGTAGGCTCCATGCCCAGCAGGGTGCTTGAACTCACAACCCTGAGATCAAGTGTCAGATGCTCAACCTACTGAGCTACCCAGGGGTCTGCTGGCCTCCTAAAATGTGTTGTGGGGTGCCCTGTTCTTCTGTGAAAGATTTTATGTAAAATACAAATAAAAATTTTGTTTCTTGAATGCTTGGTAGCATGCTCCACTGCAGCCATCGAAGTCAAGAATCTTCCTTGGAGGGTAGTTTTTGATTAGTGATTCACTTTTTTTATTAGTTTTAAGATCATTTACATTTTTACTCCATTTTGATATCATTAAGGCATTTTTTAATTTTAAAAATTACATATATTTCTCTAAATTTTCACAGTTATTTAGCATATGTTTCTATCATGTAAGTTATGCAGTGACTGTGAAGTCATTCTTATCCCTAATATGTGTTGTGTATTTCTTCCTTTCTTTATCAGTTTTTGCAGAGTTTTATCAATAACTCTAGCTTTTTCCAAGATCTGCCTTCAGGATATCATGAATCTCTATAGTATGCTTGTTTTCTACTTTATTAATTTCATGTCTTATTATTTTTTCCTTGTTCTAACTTCTTTGAGTTTATTTTTGCTGTTATTTTCCTAACTACTTGACATTACTTTTCAAACTTTTTTTTTCTTTTCAAACTTTTTATTATATGTATCTAAGGCTATCAATTTCCCTCTAACTATGGCTTTAGCTATACCTTGGTATACAGTATTTTCATCATCATTTAAAAATATTTCTAAATCCCTTTGTAATTTCTTTCTTAACTCCCAGAATTTTTACAAGTGTGTTGTTTAATTTACAATCATATTGGGATGTTTTAGGATTTTGTTTAGTTTTGTATTATTTATTTTGACCTCTTTTTAGTTTACTTTCTCTCCATCTTTTTTTTTTTTTTTTAATTTTTATTTATTTTATGATAGTCACAGAGAGAGAGAGAGAGGCAGAGACACAGGCAGAGGGAGAAGCAGGCTCCATGCACCGGGAGCCCGACGTGGGATTCGATCCCGGGTCTCCAGATCGCGCCCTGGGCCAAAGGCAGGCGCCAAACCGCTGCGCCACCCAGGGATCCCCTCTCTCCATCTTTTTTAACTGTTACATACATCTATTGAATTTTGTTTCAGTTTTTTGTCTTTTTATTTTTAGAAGAATTTAGATATTTTGCATTTTTAGAGCATTTTCCATAGCTTCTGTTCTCAAAGATGTTTTAATTAGTCTTCATTTATTTATGCATAGTAAGGCCTGTTATAGTCTGCGTCTAATAATCTTAGCATCTGAAATCTTAGCAATCTTATTTCCATTGCTTTTTGTTCTTTGATTATTGCTCATGGTGCCTTATTTCCTTGTTTTTGTTTGTTATGCGAGTTGCCCATTTTCCTTGTAAATTTCTTTGTGTAGGGAATTCTGAGACCTAGAATAAAAGTATATTTTTCCACAGACAATTGTTTCCTTCTGCCAGGGGATCAAGGACTTACTATACCATTCATTTAATTTACCATTCAAATTAAATCTGCTACTTGAGGGCTTTTTCCCAAAAAATGGTCCTCAACTACACAGGATTGGGTTATTCATGATCCTCAGTTCATGGCACACTTTCAATCTCACCATCCTAAACAAAAAGGAAGACCAGGCCACTAACAGTTGTGCAACACCATGGTCCTCTCCACCACCACATTCTTTTGATTCCTTCTCTCCTGTATAACCATCCTTCAGATCCTGTAGGATGCAGATGCTTTTGGCACACCTTGGCACTCTTCTTTCCACACATGCTGAAGACATCTGCTGGCAAGTACTGGCGACTCCACAGGACTTTCCCTGGGCCCAGGTGCCTGACAAGGGCGGAAAGGCTGGAGGAGTTAGTGTTTCTCACCTGAGTCCCACTTTCCGCTCAGCCCCAGGTACTGAGGAAGTGTTTTGTGTGTGTGTGTGTGTGTGTGTGTGTGTGTGTGTGTGTGTTTAAGATTTATTTATTTATTCAGTCAGAGAGAGCGAGAGAGAGGCAGAGACAGAGGCAGAGGGAGAAGCAGGCTCCATGCAGGAAGCCCGATGCGGGGCTCGATTCCAGGTCTCCAGGATCACACCCCGGGCTACAGGCGGCGCTAAACCGCTGCGCCACCAGGGCTGCCCCTGAGGGAGTGTTTTATAGGAATTCGGTGCCTGGAGGCATCGCAGCCTCAAGGTTCTGCAGAACAGACGTCCACCCTTGTAGAGCTCCCAAAGCTTAGTCCCATGTATGAGATATTCTCTAACACAGTTTTAAAGCGTTAACATCTGTTTAACATTTGGGCTGATGGGACAAGGAGTGGGGATAGAACTACATGAGATCATAACCTCAGGCCAGCATGTCCGCTATTCTTCATAATGCTTAGATTTTCAAATTTCCCGGTGTTGGCGGGACCCGGTCCGCTTCTCGCGCCGTGAAGGTGACCCCAGTCCAACACAGCGAGAGCCGCAGGAAAGGGCAGAAGGACCTCCCCCCAGGGGGTAGGCGCTGGGAGTCTGGGCCCCGGCAGGGCTGGGGGAGCCCCAGAAGGCCACGCCCAGGTGAGGAGTGCCGGGCTTCGTATCCGCCCCCCCCCCACCCCTCGCCAGGCTGCAAACGCCCAAAGTCTCTGGCCTCTCCTCGAGCTCCCAGACTCCTGAGCCGGAACCCGGCTAGGGGCCCAGACTTGCCGCCCCAAAGGCGTCAGCCTGGGGAAGAATGCGCTCCTAGAATGCACAGAAGGAAAGCCTCTTCCTCCGTGCCTCGAACTCCGACTGACAGAGTATCCAGAGACAGGGCTCTGGCGCCTGGGCCCCAGTTAGAGTTTAAACGCAGTGGTGGGCGGCCCTCAGCCAGCCTGAGGCCTTTTCGGAGTTACCTTCCGCGGGGTCGAGCTTCGCCGTCTGGCGCAGAGGTCTCAGGCCAGATCTCTGAAGCACCCGCATCCGGGAGACAAAAATGAGGGCTCGTCCGGGATTTGAACCCGGGACCTCTCGCACCCTAAGCGAGAATCATACCCCTAGACCAACGAGCCCTGCTGGACGTGGGCTCCAGGCTCCTCTTTGTGACCGTGGTGGCATCCGGGGTGGGCCCCACAGAGCCGCGCGGGGAGGGGACTCGGGTTTCAGGCTAGTAGAGAACCCGCGGGCGTGGAGGGAGGCGGTACTCAGGCCTCGGCGCTGCAGCTGCGCGCTGGCCCCGGGCCGCAAAGGGCGGCCAGCCCGGGAGGCGTCCGTGCGCACTGCAGGCGCTGCTCCCGGCCGCGGCGGGGACCTCCGGGTCGGGGCGCAGGTGGACGGCTCCGAGCGGGGCGGCACCCGGAGGGCGCTTGAGCCGAGGTCGCTGGGAAGCCGCTGTGGAAAACGCTGCAACCCCACGGTGGGCACCCAGTGGGTGCTGACTGAACGCGTGCGGAGTGCAGGGAAGAAGCAGCTCCATTCGCCTCTGCCCCCCGCCCCGCCGCGCCCCGCCCCTCCCGGCTGCGCTCCCCTCTCCCGCGCCCGTCCCCTCCCCTCCCCTCCCCTCTCCTCCCCTCTTCTCCCCTCCTCTCCCCTCCCCTCTCCTCTCCTCCCCTCCTCCCCTCTCCCCTCCCCTCTCCTCTCCTCCCCTCCTCCCCTCTCCCCTCCCCTCTCCCGCCGCCGGCAAGATCAAACCAAGAAACCCAGTTTCCGACGTGGGCCTACAGCCCAGGAGGCTGCCGCTGAGTCGCTTCGTTATGCTAAGCCAGCGGTCCCGCGCCAGGTGCCTCGGACGGGAGGGGCTGGCCTCCGGAGGGAGGTGAATCAGGCCACCAGGACCCCGCACCCGGACGGCTCAGGGATGCGCCCCTCCGCTCAGCAGGGGCAGGAGGCGGGTCTTCGGTCGTCGGGTCGTGGAGAGGACAGGACTGCGCCCTCTGGGCAGAGGACTGCGTCCAGGGCTCGGGGGTCGGGTTCTGGGCACTGTGCTGTCTCTCTATCCTTCCCCGTGTCCAGGCGTGTCCCAACCCACGGGGATCCCGCAGATCTGGGCAAGCGGGTTCGCTTTGTGCTGCCTGACCACCATCCCTTCGGATCCAGGGCGCGAATTTCCTTGCGCTCATCTGGGAAGGCGCCGGGGAACTGGAGGTCTGCCCGCAGAATCCTGGGTTTCTCCTCCCTCCCCCCTCCCCTCCCCCTCCTCCTCCCGTCCCCCTCCTCACACGCAAAAAAGGCAATTTAAGTAATAACTGTAGGGCTAACCCAGGACTTACTCGGGGATCCCCTTAAGCTAAGAGGACCTGTACCCCTAGGGCAACCAACGATGCACGAGCCCTTGAGCACTCTCCTCCTACTTCCCGGAGTGGTCTCGTACCCGGGACCCCAGGCTCAGGCGATACATACTGTGTGCGCCTCTGGGCGCCCTATGTCCCCCCCTATCCCCCCACCCCGGGAAGAGCCATCTGGAGCCTGAGATGGAAGGGCCTGGAAGGGAAAAGATGGGGAGGGCTCGTCCGGGATTTGAACCCGGGACCTCTCGCACCCAAAGCGAGAATCATACCCCTAGACCAACGAGCCGCCACGCTTCAGCTCCGCCTCCTCCTGCAGCTGATGCAAGCGGAAATGCCGCGATAAGCTCGATAGCTCAGTTGTTAATGTGTGCACCTGGGAAGCGGGTCGTGGGGTCGCGGGGTCGCAGCTGCTGCTAGCTCAGCCACCGGCCTCCGCGGGCTCCGCGTGGGCCCCGAGCCGGCCCTGGGGACAGCGCCTCGCAGCTCTCCAAACCGCTTCCCGATCGCACGTACCGATCGCACGTCCCGATCGCAGCAGCGCGCAGGAGGGGCTGGTCTCCTGCCCTCGCTGGGTCCAGGGAAGCAAAGGGAACCGCCGCAGCAGCCAGGGCGAACTGCGGGGACCCGGCCCGGTCACCTACGGGGAGCGATGCTCTGCCCACCCCCCCCCCCCCGCAGTGCCATTCCTCCTGGGCTGAAGCCCTTTACATTGGCCCGGGGCGGGCAGACAGGACAAAGACGAAATTCCCCCAAGTACTGAACGTTGGGAATTGGGACCCTCTACTTGAGTGATACCGGAGTCAAACTCTCTCCCATTGCGACGCCTGAGGACTGGAGCGTGGACAGCGTCGCTGAGCGAGGAGAGGTTGGCAGCTGAAGGAGTTTCCAGGGGATACTCCTCGCTTAGAACACCAGCGGATCAAATCCCCAGGAGCCTAGGTTTTCAGACTTCCTGGTGTTTTAATTAGGGACAGCCTGCTGTTTTCCCTCCCCGAGGAGAAAAAACCTTGTGGGATTCTTCTCAGGGACTTTGCTAACAAGGAGCGTAGAAGCCCATGCATCGTCGCCCTTAAAGAGCACTGGTCCTTGCTGTCCCTACCTGTCCTGGGTATGGGTGCTTGAACCGCTACTTTCCATGCTCTCCGCATCGGGAGTCCGAAGTACCCATGGGAGGCCAATCCTGGTACAAGGGGCAAATGCTCTGAGGACAGGACCCAAGCATGGCTTCCTGGGTGAGCAGGAATCTGCTTTTATTACATCTCACACGGTGCCCCCAGCAGGGCACTCTTTAGGCAGGAGTGTATGGCTGGGAGCAGAAAAACAACCCATGGGGGCGGGAATCCTCAATGCTTTCATGGACCACAACTGGCATAAAAAGATCTAATGGATGTGAGGCTCAAGGCCATGAGGCTGAGAATAAGAGTATGGTACCACCTGAGCCAACCTGGGACCATATGTGTGTTTTCACTGAATCTCTGCATTAAAGCTGAGAATCAAATGTGACCAATGCCAGGATCTGGATCAGACTGCGGACATTTCCAGCCTCATTCATCACCCTCGACCCTGACCCCAAAGGTCAGCTGCAGGCTGAGACCTCTGACGGTTCGAGGTGCCAGGTTGGTGTCCAGTCCTTCTCTGTGCCTTGATGAAATCCAAGGCTCACCTGTTGATGCCCACAAGTCCCAGCACCGCCCTGAGGCTGCAGGAGGAGGGTGTATCAGTCAGCTTGAGGTCACTCCAGGAGTATGGAAAGCTGAGCCCCTTTCTGGGGGGGGGAGGTGTGCAAAACAGGCCTGACCCCTTGATTCCACCCTCATTCCCTCAAAATAATTTGTTGAACTCCAACACTGAGCTCCAACACTGAGCCCTTGGGATTCAGCTCCTTCCCAGGAGTGGTGCAAAGCCAGGGTCTGCCAACTTGGGACAAGAGACTGTTCAGGTTCCTGCCAGAGGGGTCAGGAGGAGTGTGAAGTGGGGAGGCAGGAGAGACAGGGGAGGAGAGAATTGAGAGGGGGCCCCTGAACACGTGGGCTTCTACCAGCCCAGAGCTGCCTGGTTCAGGAAGGTGGGCTGGGGAGGGCAAGCAGGCTGAAAGCTCGACAGGACTGAATGCTTCAGTCTCAAGGTTCTGTTCTAAATGCTTTACAAAAAATATAAGTAATTTAATAACCCAAACAAACTTTTGAGTCATGAGCTGTGATTATCCCCACTTTATAGAGGGATAAACTGATGTCCTTGAGAGGCTGGGTCTTGTGGGTCCAGATCTGTGGAGTCCAGCTGGAAAATAGTGAAGCCTAGTCCTGTAACCCTGGGTTCCCAGGTGCAAGTTCTATGCTTCCCCCTCCAACAGCCCTATCTAGGCCTACCCTGTGGCATGACAACCTTATCACCTACTCATAGACGGGTAGGATGTCCATCTCATTTAGTGTGACAGTTGGAGGCCCCACGGAATGTCCTGACTGACCCAAAGGAGACTCATGCCTATGAGTGAGTCAGGGAGACACAGTCTTTAGGAGAAAAACCTAGACCTATATGGGCCTGCTGCTCTAGGCTTGGCTCTACCTTCCTATGCTTAAGCTGCCACCATCCCTAAAGTATGGAACTCCCAAGAAGTGCCTCAGAATGTCTCCCTTGAAGGTAGGAGCTACACCCAAGAGCCATGTTTTCTTCTCCTTATAGAGTGAGCAACCAGGACGTTTGTTTTCTCTGAAGCTCAAAACGCCAGCTTCACCCAACATGGGGCTCGAACCCACGACCCTGAGATTAAGAGTCTCATGCTCTACCGACTGAGCTAGCCAGGCGCTAGGGGAGTGCCCTGGGCGCTCTGGCTTTGTTGTGAGGCCTCAGGCGGCCTGGTTGCAGAGGCTCTGGGGTGTGACCCGAGGACAGGCCTGGGGCCGGGTTCCAATCCTCCCACTGTAGACGCCGCGCCCGGGCCTCCGCAGCGGAGGAACCGAGCCTCCGCCTCCGACCTCGGGCCTGGCGTGCTGGCGGCGGCGGCCGTGGTCTGCGCTCGCCGAGTCCGCACGTGGCGGTGGGACAAGGGGCCGCGCCGTCCGCGGGCGAGGCGGAGGTTCCCACTTCTGCCCCCACCTGGTCCTGTCCGCAGGTCCTGGGGTCCTTCCCACCAGGGTCCCTCTGCCCCCTCCGCGCGACGCGGAGTGAGGGGCACTTCTCCCGCAGCGACTCCCTCTCCTGTGGGCGCTATAAAGGGGAGACCCTTCCCGGCTTGTCCCCACCTGGACCCGACAGAATCGGGACCCTTGGGGACGCCCACAAGCACCACACCTTAAACCAAAGAGACGGATGCCCGCCCTCCTCGCCGCTGAGGGGGGGCCCGGGGGGAGGCCCCCCACCCATACCACGAAGGGGAGGCGAGATTGCTCGTTGCTCGGGGTCCGCGGTCCAGTCCCGGAGATGCACACGCACTGAGGCTTCCGTGGGGGCGCGGCGGGGACCAGGCGGGGCGGCGGGGGCGCGGGGGTGGGGCCACGACTCTCCACCTGCTCCCGGCCCTCAACGAAGCAGCCGCACCCCAACGGCCGGAGCACCCACCCCGCTGAAGCGCGGCCCCTCGCAGCCGGGGCGCGCGAGGCCCGTGGCGCTGCCCACCCGCTCCCGGCTAGTGCGAGGGGGCGGTCCTGACCGCGAAGCCTGCGCCCCAGGGGCGCGCCCCGGTGGCCTAATGGAGAAGGCACTGGCCTCCTAAGCCAGGGATTGTGGGTTCGAGTCCCACCCGGGGTACGGTGGTTCTGTTTTGGCACCCTGGTGCCAGGTGGCTTCTGTTGTCAGACTGTTGTCAGCCACCCCAGAGAGCTGCACCTCCTAAGGCCCCCGAGGTTGGGGCGTGGGTGTTTCTTTATGCCAGTGAAGGTGAGAAAAGAAGGGCCTGGGTGGGCATTGGGGAGGGAGCCCACCAGAGCGAGCTGGGGGTGAGGGGCGTCTCAGAGCGGAAAGCACACCCTGCCCTCAGCCGGTCTGGGTGCTGATGGGTGGAGTTGAGGGCAGAACTTTTTCTAGGCCACCACCCATTAGCCCTTTGGTTTAATTCCTGTGGCTTCCCGGTAAAGGGATGTGGGGTGGTCCTAATCCCTGGAATTTGTGTGGGAGGGGTGACTTTTGTAGCACTTTGGAGGTTTGGTTGGGGGCCAGGAACAGAGTTAATGGATATGGGAGAAAGGCCCATGGACCATACCTGGCAGATCTTCCTCCCAATCTATGTCCAAATGCAAGAAAAACAGAAACATCTAGAAGAGGATGGCCACACATACCTTCAAATTCTGAGCCTTCTGGGGTCTCAGAATAAAAATCCCAAGAGCAGAATCCTAGACTCCCTTCCCTAAAACCCCACAACTCCTTAGAGGAGGGGGATCCACCACTGGTGACTCTCTTCATTGAGAAACGAGACAACCGGACCCTGGGGGAAATTCTTCAACCAACAGCCTTGCCTGTTGAACCAGGACCAGGCTGTAGTGTCCCCTAGCAGAGCTGTGTCCCTAAGCCTCACTGATGGGGTGGCTTGGGGCATCGAGCATGCAGAAGTCCCACAGATGCAGGTGCCCACTGCAGGGCTGGACCTTGGTGGCCACAAAAAGCAAGCGGAAACGTGATTTGATCTTTGATATTTCACTTTTTAAAAAAGATTTTATTTATTTACTCATGATAGACGTGGTGGGGGGGGCAGAGACACAGGCAGAGAGAGAAGCAGGCTCCATGTGGGGAGCCCCCACACAGGACTCAATCTTGGGTCTCCAGGATCACACTCTGGGCAGAAGGCAGGCGCTAAACCGCTGAGCCACCCGGGCTGCCCTGACCTCTGGTATTTCAGAAGAAGCATGGAGTGCATCATCCTGACAGAAATCAGAACGCTGGAACTCCCAATTATTGTCCAATTAATGACTTACATGAATCAAGTTTTTTGGGGGAGGGCGCTTTGTCTTTCCCTCCCTCAGGCCTGGGGACCACTTCGGTCACAAGTCAGCCATAGAGCCCATCCATGGAGTGGACCAGGTCCACCACCCAAAAGATGCAAGGCACAATTCTTTTTGGTGCCCCCCCCCCCCGCAGCCCACGCCAGGCCCCATGCATCTGTGTCCACACCAGCCCCTCCCTCCCATAGCAGCAGATTTGCTCACTCCTGTCTGGGATGATGAGGTGGGGGAGGTGCAGGATAGGAGGTCCTGGGGCCACCTGTCGGCACCCCCAGACCTTTCCGGCTGCACTGAGTCGCTGGGTGCCTGGAGGGGTAGATTCCAGGCCAGGCCAGGCCTGCCTTAAGTCCTGACTTCGCCCCGAACTTTTTGGCACCTCCAGAAATCTCTGATTAGGTGTGGGGTTGCTGAAGCTTTCCCAGCCAGGTCGGTGAAACCCTTAGTCTCAAGTGCGTAGAACTGAGCCCCACCTGGGACGTTGGATTTTCCGATGGCTGCTGAGTTAGTCAATCCCCCCAGTTGCGGATGCTGACACCTTAGATTTGGTGCTTCTGTGAGCTACTGGGTCCCCTCGTGGGGACAAGGGAGGATCCTCTGTTCTCCGGTCCACACGGCAAAGCCCTTGACCGCTGCGGGAGGCCAGAGACGCCCACGCTGGGCCTCTGCCCTGGTTCCTTTCGCCCTGAACAGAGTCCCACGCCGGAGGGCGCGCAGGTCGCTGGTTCCCGGGGCGCACCAGCCCAGCCCGGGAGGCGCGAGGGCGGGGGTGGGGCAGGGGTTGCACCCTCCGCACACAGCAGGCGCCGCGCGGCTCCAGTGAGGTCCCCAGGGCCACAGCCCGCGTAGGCCCGGAAGGGAACTGGGGGTGGGCCCTCGGCTCTGCTCTTGGCTGATTTACTCGGCGATTCCCTAGAAACATGAAGGGAACCACACCCGGACATATCATAATCAAATTGCTTAAAATGAGTGATAAAGAGAAAAATCCTAAGAGCGGCCAAATGGGATACATTACATACGGAGGAACAATGGTAAGAATAAAAGCAGATTTCTCCTCAAAAGTAAGGTAAGCTAGGAGACAGAGGAGCAGTATTTTTAAAGTTCTGACACCTGGGGAAGTCCGGGTGGCTCAGTGGTTTTGGCATCTGCCTTCAGCCCCAGGCGTGATCCTGGAGTTCTGGGGTCGGGTCCCACGACCGGCTCCCTGCGTGGAGCCTGCTTCTCCCTTTGCCTGTGTCTCTGACTCTCTCTCTCATGAATAAATAAATAAAATCTTAAAAAAAAAATCAAGTTCTGACATCTAAAAAAAAAGAAAAAAGAGGGGATCCCTGGGTGACTCAGTGGTTTGGCGCCTGCCTTTGGCCTGGGGCGAGATCCTGGAACCCCGATGGAGTCCCGTCGGGCTTCTGGCATGAAGCCTGCTTCTCCCTCCTCCTGTGTCTCTGCCTCTCTCTCTCTCTATGTCTATCATAAATAAATAAATCTTTAAAAAAAAAACCACACACCCATCAATCTAGAATGTGTGCATTTATTTTTTTTGGATGTGTGCATTTAAAAACCAATGTACATTTTATGACTAAAAAAAAGAAAGAGCGTATGATCATCTTGGTACATGCCGTAAAAGCATTTGACAAACCGAATGTACTCTCTCGATTATAAAACCAAAACAAACAACAAAAACAAACAAACAAAAACAAACAAACAAACCACCTGAGCAAGCTGGTGTTGAGAGGTAGGAGGGGAGACAACAAAGAACCATAAGAAAACTTTTGGAGGGGATCCCTGGGTGGCGCAGCGGTTTGGCGCCTGCATTTGGCCCAGGGCGCGATCCTGGAGACCCGGGATCGATTCCCACATCGGGCTCCCGATGCATGGAGCCTGCTTCTCCCTCTGCCTGTGTCTCTCTCTCTCTCTCTGTGTGTGTGACTGTCATAAATTTAAAAAAAAAAGAAAACTTTTGGAGGTGATGAATATGTTCATTGCCTTGACTGTGGTAATGGCGTAGGTGCACACAAATGTCAAAACTTACAAAACTGTGGACTTTAATGTGCGTAGGCTATTACATATCATTTATATTTAATAAAGCTATTTTTTTTAATGATCACAAATTCTTTAACACTCTTTCCACCAAGGGGTGAGGTCTGTATCCCTTCCCCTGGAGACTCAGTGATTTCTTCACCCAATAAACCTATAGCAGAAGTGAAAATGTAGAAGCGCCAAGGGTGAGTCATAAAGAGAGACACAGGTTCCATTTTGTCCAGTAGAACAGGCACTTGAGAGTTCCAAAGTTGACAGGTAAGAAATTCAATTAGCCTGGAGATTCCATGCTATGAGGAAGCCCAAGCTACATGTAGAAATCAAATCATATGTAGATGCTTCATTCCACTGTCCCAGCTGAGCTGCTCAGATGACAACCATGTGAGTAAAGGAGTCTACTGATGCTGTTAGACTTCAAGTCTTCGCAGACAAATTCCAATTGAACAGATACAGGTTATACCTGCTATTCCCTGTTGAATTCCTGACCTACAGAATTCCTAAGCATAAAAACATACTGCTTTATTTTATTTTACTTATTTGACAGAGAGAGAAAGAGACAGAGAGAGAGAGAGAGACAGAGAGAGAGAGAACAAGCAGGGGTAGCAGCAGAGGGAGAAGCAGGCTCCCCACTGAGCAGGGAGCCCAACAAGGTGCTTGATCCCAGGACTCTGAGATCACAACCCTAAGACCACCAACCAAGCAAAGGCAGAGTCTGAAGCTCCCGAACTGAGCCACCCAACTGTCCCAAAATATGTGGTTCTACACCACTAAGTTTGGCAGTGTTACACAGCAACAGTACTATCAAGTAGTAACTCTTAAAACAAAAGGCAACAAACATATTTAATAGAAGAATTTTGGAAGCTTCTCTCTGAATTCTGGAACAAAACAAGAATGCCTTTTATCACATTTCTATTTTATTGGAGGTTCTAGTTAGTGCAATAAGACAAGAAAAGTAATTAAAAAGTATAGATAAGGATGGGAAGCAATTTTTTAAAGGATTTTATTTATTCATGAGACAGAGAGAGAGAGAGAGAGAGAGAGAGAGAGAGGCAGAGGGAAAAGCAAGCTCCATGCGACACAGGATTCAGTCCCAGGTCTCCAGGATCATACCCTGGGCTGAAGCCAGTGCGAAACCACTGAGCCACCTAGGCTGCCCAGGAGGGGAAGTACTACTGCCATTATCCATAGAAGGCATGCCTGAATATATAGAAAATTCTATAGATTAGAAATAATATGTAAGTTTTCACAGTGTCACTGAATTCAAGATTAGTACATAAACATTGATTGTATTTTTGTATATCTGCAAAAAAGGGAAAATAATATCCAAACATATAATTTACAATAGTATCAACAATATCACATACCTAGCAAAAATTCTAATGAATAATGTACAAAATCTACCTTAGAAAAGCATAAAACACTAAGTCACCTGTGGCTCAGTGGTTGAGCATCTGCCTTTGATTCTGGGGTTCCAGGATTGAGTCCTGCATCAGGCTCCTGCATGGAGCCTGCTTCTCCCTCTGTCCGTGTCTCTGCCTCTCTGTGTGTCTCTCATAAATAAATAAAATCTTTTTTTCTTTTTTTTAAATAAAGCATTAAACACTATTCTGAGAAGTTAAAGAATCCTTTAATAAACAAGGGATACATCATGTTTATGAGTTGAAAGACCCAATATTGTAATGATGTCAAGTCACCCAGAACTGATCTACAGAATCGATGCTAAAACAGTTGAAATCCCAATCACTATTTTTGTGTAAACTGACAAGCTGATTCTCACACTTACATGAAAGTGCAAAGGGTCAATAATAACCAAAACAAATTTGAGAGACTAACACTCCTGGATATCAAGACTTACCCCTAAAGCTAAACTGGTTTGGGCACAAGGGTAAACAGACGTGGAACAAAGCGGTGAAGTATCAGAACAACATATACTTAGACTCTTTTTTTCTTTTTCCCAGACTCTTGATTTGTGAAAAAGTTGCATTACAAATCAGCAGCAGAAACGATCTTTTAAATAAATCAAAGTTAGAACCATCCCTGTTTAACAGATGGTGAAAGTAAGGCCTGCCTGGCTAGGCATCTTGTCCTCAGCCCAGAGCCCAGACCCGGGGCTGGGAGGATGCCACGCCCCGGGCACCCCCTCCCCTCCGTGCTGTGGTCCCCAAACCCGAAGGGACGTTTTTCTAATCATGAGCTTGGTCAGCGTTTGGACCCAGGGCCTCTAACCCCACAAAGAGTCATGCCCCAGGCCCAGCAGGCCATTATTGCAGGCCACAGATACAAGCCACATCTGTCGCTTAACATTTTCCACTAGCACATTAAAAAATAATAACAATGAGTAAAAAGAAACAGGTAAAATTAATTGTCATAATATCTTTGAGACAAGCAAAATATTCAAATTATAACTTCAGCATGTAGTAAGACATCTTACTTTTCTTGTAAAAACCTTCAAACCCAATGTGCATTTACACTTACAGGAGCACACCTCACTCGGTGGGCCGGAGGACCCCCAGAATACATAAGGGCCCGGAGCCCGCACCCCACGTGCGGTCCGGCGCGTAAAATAGCAGAGAGGAGGGGCGCACACCGCGGGCTCGTCCGGGATTTGAACCCGGGACCTCTCGCACCCGAAGCGAGAATCATACCCCTAGACCAACGAGCCTGGCACGTGAGGGTGGTTACCGACGGTTGCTTCACAACTGTTTGCACGCGCGTGACCGGGCTCGTTCCCGGGTGGGCTGAGCGGGTCCTGGGAGCCAGGCGGGGGGCTGAGCGCTGGGGTGGCCCTGGGGAGGCCCCGCGGCCCTAGGTGGGCGGGGGCACAGCCGCCCAGGCCCAGGATGCCGGATCCGCGGAGCCGGACTGGGGATGACTCCTGCCCCCAGGGGAGTGGGAAGCCAACTGTAGGGGAGAGGAAGACGAGGACGGAGGCGCCAGAGCACCCCTGCACCCCCAGCGGAAGGAGCGCCCGCTCTGCGAGAGGACCCAAGGCCTCAGGCGGTGCCTGCCTTGGGGCCTGGGGACGGTGGCTGGCGAGCGGGGCAGAGCAAGCGGATGGCACCAGCCGCCGCGGCCCTCCAATCCCCGGGAGGAGGCACGGTGGGGGAGATGGTGGCTCGGTTTCAGGCGCCCAGCTCAAGGCTGCCAGTCTGGGTGCGGGGAAGGAAGGGCCCGGAGCGGGGTCTGCTTCTTCCTGTGGATCCCCAAGCCCCCAAGGGCGGGCGACGACCCCCTTGGGAGCCTCCCGCAGTTCTGGGCAAATTGTTTCCGTGAGAAAGGCAAGTCAAGGCAGGGTAAACAGTTTAGGATTGGCTAGTTAGGATAATTCAGTGGGATATGGGACATAGGGGCTGTGCCTAGTTGTCTGGTGTCTGACCCTGGGTGACTTAGGACCCGGGAAATACTGGCCAGTGTGTCAGACAAGGAGGAGGATGGGTGAGAGTGGACTCACAATTGGCTGGTTTGCATATAAAAGGCCTATTAGCAGGCAAATTGTTTTTACGATCTCTGGGAATTAGCCAGCCGAGGAGGGGCAGTCTCTCCCTAGCTAGCGCGGCCCCCAAGATGTCAAACCGTCCTAGAATGCGGAGAATACAAACCGTGGTTAATACAGCTGTGAATTGCATCAAGCGTTTTTACAAATATTTATGACTTTTCTTTTTCATTCCATCAATATGACTGACTACTTTGATAGATTTTCTTGCACATAAAACCAACCTTGCTTTCCTGGAATAAATCCAGCTCAGCCCTTATGTTACTGCTCCGATCTTTTTAAAGATTTTATTTTTATTTATTTATTAGAGAGAGAGTACAAGTAGAGGGGGAGAGGGAGAAGCAGGCTCCCTGCTGAGCCAGGAGCCTGATGCGGGGCTCCAGCCCAGGACCCTGGGATCATGACCTGAGCCAAAGGGAGGCCCTTAACTGAGCCACCCAGGCGCCTCACTGCTCCAATCTTTTTAAAAGAAGTTAGAACAATCAAGCTGTGGGAGTGATGGCCCGTTCTCCCTGCGAAATGCCCAGGCTTGCTAATTTGAGACAGAAGAGGGTACCCTGGCCCCCAGCTCAACCCTGGCTCTGCAGCTCTCAGAGGCCAAGGACACAAGAGACCACCAGGTCCATTCCCCCTGTACTCCTGTGACACAGGGTCATTGGTGAGTTATAGGTAGAGACTATACTGGATGGAGCTGTCACATAAAGGAAACTTCCACCTGGATGGCTGTGAGACAAAGGCGCTAAAGGGACTCCGTGAAAACTGCTTTTTTCACTCCTTTTCCTGTTTGTGTTCTTGCTGTAGGATCTGCACCCCCGCCTCATAGGACAGATAACGTTTGTCCTCCTTGCAAAGGTCAAGGAATTAATGATTTCCTTGGATCCTTCCAGCACAACAGATAACATCTAAGAACTGGTAGGTGGGAGTCATCATGAATGTTTTCCGAGACCACTGATTCATCAGGACCCCTGGCTTCAGGGTATAAGTGACTTAGGAGAACACCTAACTCCCCTGTGCCCCTGGATGCCTGAGAAAACACGTGCCTGGAACCACCGTTGTCAATAAAAACTCTAGGCCCCAAGCAAAGATGAGACTCACTCTTCTCTCCTTTCTGAATCTACCAAGGAGGTTATGATGAAGCCCCGTGAGCTTCTAGAGCCCTCATCTTCCTTTCAAAAGCAGTGGATCTAGAGTTCAGTGCTCCCCCCCCGCCACCCCCCCCCCCCCCCGAGGTAGCTGGGGCCGGTGGAGTAGATTGGAGGTGTTCTCTCCACGTTGACCCAGCTTCAGGTGAACAGAGCCTTCTTCCTTCTCTGGACCTCCCAGCTGCCCAGCCACCCTGGACACCTGCCACTCTAGGACTGGGTCTCCTGGGATGGGGGAGGAAGTTTTGAAACTTGTGCTAAAGGAAGGGCTCCAGGTTTCTTCTCCAGATCTAGGGCTGGGCAAACAGACCCCCATAGGTGCAAAACCTCCTGTTCCCTGCACCTGTGGACTCTGTTCTCTGACCCTGAGCATGAGGGCTGGCGTGTCTCGCACCTCCATAGCTCCACCCCTGCCCCTCTCTCCATCCTTCCCCACCGCCTGGGAAAAACCAGAGCCCCACCCTTGGTCCTAGCTGGGAAAGACTGCGTTGGGGGCTGGCAGGCTGTCTTCGGTCTGTGACTGAAACTCAAGGTAATTTTCACAGGATTGAATTCCTTGCACTTGGGAGGGGGCTGGGGAGAGGGGAGCCTTCAGCCCCTGCATCTCCAATGAACTCAGAAGCCCAGGATCAGGAGAATGTCACCCCTTTATATTTAATTTACATCTGTACCCACTCTGGGAAGGTCCAAGGAGTCAGATCCAAGACCCGTCCACCCCAGGGGTCCAAGGCAACTGGGCAGCCCTCGTCTCTTCAAAATAGTTAGGAAACACGCTCACCTGTGGGTTGGGGTAGAAGGGCATCTGAGTGTGGCATGTGAGAACCCTGAATTGCAGGACTGACTTCCCAGAGCTATGCTATTCCTGCTGTGCCTCCAGGGAGGAAAAACACACCAAAACCTCATAATGCAAATGCAACTCAGGTCCACAATCTGTGTGGAAAGGACTAGGCTTAGACCTTTCATGAGCAACTCTAGTGTCTCACCTTCTCCCTGCATGAGGCTGTGAGTCTTCCAGAAGTTGCTGGTCCAGCCCAGGGGTGTGGTCTTTGGGCCCGCCACAATCAGGCCCTGAAATCTGAGTTGTGCTAACCGCTTGCCCTAGGGTTAGGGCCTAAGCACCTGAAACCATTAATCCTATTCACCGAGGCTTGTAAAAGCTTCACACCCAGCGTGGGGCTCAAACCCACGACCCCGAGATTAAGAGTCTCACGCTCTACCGACTGAGCTAGCCGGGCACACCAGCCCTACCCTCCAGGGAAGGGAAGGGGAAGCGGTGGGGGGGGGGGGGGCAAAAGCGCCCCCCCCCCCCCCCCCGTACTGTCTCCAACATGATTCCTTTGCCTGAAACTGAGAACCGGGCGTCCCGGGTGGCGCAGCGGTTTGGCGCCGCCTGCAGCCCAGGGTGTGATCTTGGAGACCTGGGGTCGAGTCCCACGTCGGGCTCCCAGCGTAGAGCCTGCCTGTGTCTCTGCCTCTCTCTGTGTCTATGGATGGATAAATAAAATCTTTAAAAAAAGAAAGAAAGAAACTGAGAACCTCAGGATTGAAAGCAGCGAGGCGGGCGGGGCGAGGCGGGGGGGCGGGGGGAGGACGACCGCCTGGTCCGAAATCCATGGGGGAGAAAGGGAGGCACACTGACCCAGAGGGTCAGAAAGAAGGAGGCCCAGGGGCCCCGCAGCACTGGGCAGCCGCTTCCTGGGTGGCCCCGAGGCCCGGAGACTCCACCGTCCCTGGGACGGGATCCAGCAGAAGCCGGGGGTGCCCTCTTCCCTCCCAGCTCCCGGGTGGGAACCCAGGCGGCCCCCTCCCCGGCTCCCCTCTCCTCCCGTGGCACACAGCAGGCGAGCGCCCTCTTGCAGCCTGGGAGGACAGGGGCACGGGGGTTAAGGTCCTGGCGAGGCCATACGCGGCGCCTTTTGCGTGGCGTGGAGGGCAGCAGTGCCCCCGGGCCCCCCAGAGCTCTCGCCCACACCCCGAGGAGTCTCACTTTCAAACCCCCAATCTCCTCCCCCGGTGCCCCCTACCTCCACCCCACACCTTGGGGCGGCAGCGGGCGTGAAGCGGGAGACCCAGAGGACCCCCTAGCGCCCAGAGGATCCCCCTAGCGCACTGGTGCCGGCCAGTGCCCAGCGCCGGGACAGACACTGCGACTTCGGGGGACCCAGAGCCACACAGGGGCTTTGGGGACAGAGCCCAGAGGAGGACGGGCTTGGCCTAGAACAGGAGGCCCGGGACTGCCCCGGATCCCCGTCCCCCTCCCCTCTGTTAGCGGAAGAGATACGCCCGGGCTGGTGAGGGGCTGGTGAGTGGGGAGGGCGGGGCCGCCCTAGTCTCGACTTTGAGGCCCCCCGGGGAGCTCCCACGTGGTCCTGGAGGTGCCCCCAGCTCCACGGCCCAAGTTCCTGGGGGCGGGGCGGGTAAGTGAGCTGAGTCCTCCCGCCTTGGGATGGGCATCTGGGACACTGCTGCCCCTGAGTGAGGGGGGGGGCAAGTGGACAGAATCAAGAGCACAGGTGTAGTCAGTTTGGCTTGTTGGTCTAGGGATATGATTCTCACTCTGGGAGCGAGAGGTCCCAGGTTCAAATCCCGGATGAGCCCTCTCTCTAATACTTTTTCTTCTCCGGGTAGCTTGTTACCTGCAAAGGGGACCAAGGTCCACCCAAGGCCAGGTAGGAACTAGGACACATAGACTCATGGTTATACCTGACAGTGAGTAAAAGACCTTCCAGTCTGCAGAGCTGGCCTGGACCTTCACTTGTCCTCTGCTTAGACTGTCCCAGCGTCCCTGACTCCCCATCCCTACCGTCATCCCTGCCCTCTGGCATGGGGCATGGGGCAAGGGATGGAGCAAAGACAGATGGTATGTCTGCTTTCCCAGTGTTCTGGGTGAGACAGGCTTGGCTCAGGACAGGAGGGAAGCTGCAGGGCACAGGGTGCCCAGCCCTAGGAGCATCTCCAGGGGTCTTAAAACAAGTTCCAGAGTTGGCATCCCCAACTCCAGATATGAGGGCATACTCCTCCCTGGCCAAGCCTGTCTCACCCACGAGGGGATATCGAGTCCATATGCCAGATGGGTGAGGGAAATAAGTTAGAGCCACCAAAGACCACCAACCAAAGGGACTTTTTTTTTGGCCTAAGCATTTTTTTAAAAAGACTTTATTTATGGGCAGCTCGGGTGGCCCAGAGGTTTAGCGCTGCCTTTGGCCCAGGGTGTGATCCTGGGGACCTGGGATCGAGTCCCGTGTTGGGCTCCTGGCATGGAGCCTGCTTCTCCCTCTGCCTGTGTCTCTGTGTGTCTCTCGTGAATAAATAAATATATATATACATAAAGACTTTATTTATTCATGAGAGAGAGAGGATGACAGGCAGAAGGAGAAGCAGGCTCCTCGCAGGGAGCCTGACGCGGGACTCAATTCCGGGACCCCAGGATCACGCCCTGAACCAAAGGCAGACACTCAACCACTGAGCCACCCAGGCATCCTGAATGTTTTTCTTGTTTTAGATGTGAGAGGTCCTGAATTCAATCCTAAGAGGCCTCCTTTGCTGAAGTAGGCAGTGTCGGGCCTAGCTGTGGTGTCTTTTCAGATCACAAGGGAGGGATACCTCCAGCAGGCCTGGGATCTTGACACCTCAGATTGGGGAAGGCTAAAAGGTTGGCCTGGGTCAAGGTGTTACTCAGACATTGACAGGATCCTCAGGTGAGACTGGGCTCAGGGTGCAGCCACTTCCAAAACAACCACCCCCAAACCTCTGCCCAAGGAACCACCAGCATAAGCTCTCGCTTATGTGATGCCAGCTACTTCTGTTCCTAAAGCGCTCAACCTCTATACTCAAGGTGATGCTTTTGGCTTTGTTCTGTGGTTTCCAGTCTGTGTCTGGAGGCACCTTTAGAGTATTTTAAAATTCCCAGGGATATTTTAAAGTTTCGAGAGAAACAGCAATACTCAGTATCCATCAGACACCATATTCTGTGAACTACTAGCTAAAGGCAGTTGGATTTCAATGTTTGACGATTGCTGTTTTTGCAAAGCTGGGTTTTTCTGCAGTATCCGTGCAAGCAGTGCAAAAAAATCAATGTGAAATAGGAACCGACAATAGCACTATGCAAACTGATTCTAAGCCTAGAGAGGCAGTACAGGCCCTACCTGGGCACATATCCCAGTAAAATATAATTGTTATTTAGAAAGAATGTTGGGGTGCCTGGCTGGCTCAATCAATAGAGCATCTGACTCTTGATCCTGGAGTTGTGAGTTTGAGCCCCACATTGGATGCAGAGATTACTTAAGCAAAAATTTTTTAAATTAAAAAGAATATAAAATTACCTTTTTTCCCTGAAAAAAAAATTTAATGTACAGGGTTGAATGGTGTTCTCCTAATTCACGGCCACTCAGAACCTCAGAAGTTAGGCTGGTTTTTTTTTAATTTTTAAAATTTACTTATTCATGAGAGACACAGAGAGGGGCAGAGACATAGGCAGAGGCAGCAGCAGGCTCCCTGCTGGGGAGGGGGAGCCTGATGCTGGATTCAATCCCAGGACCCTGGGATCATGACCTGAGCCAAAGGCAGATGCTCAACCACAGAGCCACCGGCCGTGGAGCCAAAGGCCCCAGAAGGTAGGGTCTTTGCACGCAGAATTAGTGAAGGTGAGGTCATCCTCAAACAAGGTGGGCCCCGCCCTAATAGTTGGTGTCTTTATAAAAAGATTATGTGATTATGTGAAACACAGAGGCTGATGGAAGGAAGAAAGCTATATGGGACTGGAGTGATGGGTCCTTAAGCCAAAGATGGCCCTGGCCACCGGAAGCTGGAAGAGGCAAGGAAGGGTTCTTCCCTAGAGCCTTTAGACAGAGTAGAAAAGGTGGCCAGCTGGCACCTTGACTTTAGACTTTGGTTTCCAGAAGTGTGAGAAAATATATTTATGTTGGTTTTAAGTCACTCAGATTGGGGTCACTTGCTATGGCAGCCATGCAAAACTACAGAGGTACTGAGTCGGCAAGACTTTTTTTCCAAAAAGTGACTACGTTGTATGGACCTACCTAGTAAACCAAGCTTTCTTTTATGCTAAGGACATAAGGAAAGATTCCTGAGACTAAAGGTGCCCCGAAGGGAGACATGTGGGGCCTTCTGACAAGAGGGGACCGGGTCCTCCAGCTGGGGACCTGGAGTTCCAGGGGCCCAGGGGAGGGGCGAATCAGCCTGCGGTGTCTCTTCTAGAGGAGCCTTGGTTCCCACCAACACAGAGAGAAAACCCAGTCCTGTCGGACACTGAGCCGGGACTCTAACAGTATAAACCATTGCAAAAGAACAGAAAATCATCTGATGGGAAACCTATACCCTCCTTCTCCCTCTCCCCCAAAATGGAAAACAAAACTCCTTGCCTCCATTTCCCTTTCACCCAGGAGAGTGGAGCCAATTTGAGACGCCATCCAAATGCAAGGCCACTGACCTCCAGGCTGGGGTGGGGGTTGGGGGGAATTCTGAGCAGTCCCTCCTCAGGCACAGGGTGGGGATGGGGGGCTCTGCTTGGGAGCCCCATCCAGGACCTGGTGAGTGGAGCACCCTCCCATCACCCCCAACACACGCACACTTCGAACTCTGGGACTGAATCCTGTTTCCCAGTCAAACGTGGGGGCGCAGTGACTAATCTACAAGATGATAGTCTTCTCCCGCCAGACTGGAGAACCCAAATATTTACATTGCTTCACTCAACCACCCAGAAGGTGCGATGCAGAAGTTCCCCTGGAAGTATCTGCCACTGGCCTAGATTGTGAAAAGCCTCTGGAAATGATATTTCCCTCGCATTCCGATATCTTAAGGCCTCTTTATCCATCAAAACCACACGCCCAACGTGGGGCTCGAACCCACGACCCTGAGATTAAGAGTCTCATGCTCTACCGACTGAGCTAGCCGGGCGAAGGCGAGAAGTGTCCCTACCTCCCTGGTACTCTAAGTATCAAAGGTAAGTGCTGCAAAAAGAGGTTGCAACCTGCCTGGGGGCGGGTGACCCAGGCCTGACTGCCGCCGGCGCCAGAGCAGTGGGAGGCAGCGCACCAGGGCGTGGGAACGTGAGGCGGTTAACCCGGACCAGTAGGGAACTAGAAATAAGTAGAAGTAGACTCTCCCCGAGGGCGGCTCGTTGGTCAGGGGTATGATTCTCGCTTAGGGTGCGAGAGGTTCCAGGTTCAAATCCTCGACGATCCCTAACTTTTTCCTTCTCGCAAACTCTCCTGGGGCCCCGTGCAAGTTCGGGAACCAGCCCAGGGCCTCCTGCAGGAACCAAATCGGCCGGATGTGCCACTGCCCGTTCAGCTCAGCCGGCTACCCCGCTTGGAAGGGCCAGAGTTCGACCCGAGTTTCTGAATCGCTGAGGCCCGGATTTGAGCTCCACGTTGAGTTGAGGGAGCCGAGGCCTGCAGAGAGACCTCCAGGAGCAGCCGGATCACAGCCGACCGCACAGCCCGAGCCTGGGCCCCCCGCCCCGCGCACCCCCTGCAGCCCCTGCGCTCCCAGGTGGTTTTCCCGGCCTGGCCGCCAGGGGAGCGCTGAGCTGGTCCTGCGGGGCTCGGGCCCGCGACCCTCTCCCGCGGGAGTGGCCGGGGGCCCAGGCCGGGGAGCCCCCCTGCTACGATCCGGGGCGAGCCAGACTCTGGCAGCCTCCTGTGGGCATGACCAGGGCGGGTTCAGGGAGCCCCCGGGACACCCAACACACACACCCTTCCCCGCCGTCCCCCTGCAGAAGGGGACAAGTCAGGCCACCGGGCAGGGCCAGCTCGAAATGGACACTTTGACTTCAACCCCAGGTTGTCACCTCCCTTTTCCCCTCCTGTGACCTGAACGAACAAAAACTGCTGGCCCATTTCAGCCTGTGGCCCAGTGGCCAGCTCACACCGGGACGCTCTGCTTTAATGTCTAATGTCGCCCCAACCTTCTCCTTGTCGATAGGGTGCCCCACTTCCCCCCAGTCAGGGGTGACAGCAGAGGCCTGATGGGGAGCCTGAACTCAAATTCCTGCCCAGCAAACAGGAGGCCCCACCTTGTGTATCTGCTCCTGCCCCCCTCCAAACCGAAAGGAGAGTCCTCTTCTCCCCTCACAGGGGGGGCACTGTCAGGAGTCCTCTAAGTCAGAAGAGGTAAATAAGAGCCAGAGTTTCAAAGCATAAAACCGAAAATGTCCAAGATGCAACTGAAAATCACTGGTCATAGTAAGAACCAGGAAAATCTCAACTTGAAAGAGGAAAGGTGATTGAAAGACAAAGATTCTGGAGCTGTCTGAAAAGGAGGGGACAGGTGGGAAAGCCACTGTCCTAAAAATGTTTGAAAGAGCTTTAAAGAACCTGCTTGAAACAAACGTAAAAGTTGAAAGTCTCAGAGATATAGAAGATATAAAGAGAAACCACATGGAAAACTTAGAGCTGAGGAATGCAAGAACTGAAATGGAAAGCCTAATGGCTGAACAACAAACACGTGGACGGAAGGGAAGAAAGAATCAGTGAATGTGAAGGTAGAACGACAAAAATGACCCAACCTGAAAGAAATGGAAAATAGACTTGGGAGGAAAGGAAGGAAGAGAAAGAGAAAGGAAGGAGGGAAGGAGGAAAGGAAGGAAGGAAGGTGCCTCAAGGATTTGTGGGGCTTTAATAAAATATCTAATGTCGGAAAAAAACAATTTTTAAAAAAAATCTAATGTTGGAGTCGCTAGAGACCCAAAAGGACAGGTCTAAATGTATTGGAAGAAATAGTAGTAGAAATTTATTTGTATATTTTTAATGATTATTCTTAAGTAGCCTCCATGCCCAACACAGGGCTTAAACTTACAATCCTGAGATCCAGAGTCACATGCTCTACCAACTGAGCCAACCAGGTACGACTGTTTAAGTATTTTTTAAAAACAGACTTTATTTTCAATAAGAAAATTTTTAAAAAACATTTTATTTATTTATTCATGAGAGACACAGAGAAGCAGGCTCCATGCGGGGAGCCTGATGTGGGACTTGATCCCTGATCGAGGATCATGCCCTGAGCTAAAGGCAGACGCTCACCTGCTGAGCCACAGAGACGTCCTCAGACTTCATTTTTTAGAGCAATTTTAGGTTCACAGCGACACTAAGCAGACACTGAGTTCTCAAAATCTGTCTGCCCCCGCACATGCACAGCCTGCTTCATCTCTGTGCATTTTTAAAACCCACCTTCCTGGGATCCCTGGGTGGCGCAGCGGTTTGGCGCCTGCCTTTGGCTCAGGGCGCGATCCTAGAGACCCAGGATCGAGTCCCACGACGGGCTCCCGGTGCGTGGAGCCTGCTTCTCTCTCTGCCTCTCTCTCTCTCTCTCTCTCTCTCTCTCACTGTGTGCCTATCGTAAATAAATAAAAATTCAAAAAAAAATATTAAAACCCACCTTCCTCCACTTTTTAAATTTTAAAGCACATATAATATTGCCTCGCTTGTAAAAGCTTTGCACTTTTGTGGGGTGTGGGGAGGGTGGGGGCAAATATCTCTACAAATGAAGTCCTTTGGTTTTAAAATACCCCTAGGGGAAAAAATAAAAATAAATAAATAAAATACCCCCAGGGCCACGCACACACCCCTGGGCTGTGTCCAGATTCCCTGCGACCTCCTCACTCCTCCCTGCATCTGTATTCAGGAGGCAGCTGGCGCCCACCTGGCAGTCAGTGGAGTCTGAAATTTCAGTGGATCCTGAGCAGATTCACTGAGGCCAACCATCCCCAGAGTTCGGGGTAGGGGAGGGAGGTGATCTGCTAGGTCCTGCCTGTTTACCTGAGGTTCCTCCTTGCTCTAGAGAGCCAGGCCAGGACCAGGGGTGCAGTGGGGGCTGCTCCAACCCAAAGCCACCTGCATGGAGCCTGCTTCTCCCTGCCTGTGTCTCTGCCTCTCTCTGTGAGTTTCTCATTAATAAATAAATAAAATATTTAAAAAAATAAAATTATAAATAAAAACAAATTGATTTTAGATAATTCCAAGGAAGTGTATTGGAGTTTTCATGCGACCAAGTGGAATCTGGTGGGTCCAACAATGATTATAAGTACACAGGTTTGCTTGATTACAAGTAAGGGAGGATGGGTCCCGCTGCACTTCGCCATCCCCATGTTGCACGTCCTGGGTGGCGGGGCAGCTGGCCCGGATCCGTTCTGCGTCCTGTCTGCCCTGCAGTGTCCCCGGTGGCCGCGGAGCCCGTCTGTCTGTGGGTCAGGGTGACACCTCCGCCTCCGCCCGTTGGGGCCCCGCTTCCCACTGAGCAGTTCCGACAGGCAGGGTGCTGGGAGGGGACTCCAGAGGTGGTCGCGGCCCCACTGTCCCCAGGACCTGATCTGCCCGGCCATTTGGTTGCGGAAGCCAATCAAATTCTGAGACTCAGCTGCCGGAACCTGGCTGTGTCTGCCTGGCTAGCTCAGTCGGTAGAGCGTGAGACCCTTAATCTCAGGGTTGTGGGTTTGAGCCCCACGTTGGGCGTCCTTTTAAACCAGGAACCACTCAAACCTCTGGGACGTCTGAGCCATTCCTGGCATGTTTGGTTTAGGCACAACCTCTTAAACTCAGCAACAGCGCAGGGGGTGAGGAGGAGCAGCCTGTCACCCCATACCTTGCCAAAGCCACCAGAGGCGATGAATGACATCCCCCCCTTACACTGGGTTCTCCAGCCTCCGTATTCCTCAACTTCCTCTTTGAGCTAAGTAACCTTAGAAAAGGATCTGGACCTAGCTATGTGAGAAAAGCCACCCATCCCAGTCTTCTCTTGGGTTCAGTCAAGGGAAGGAGCCCCTACTATTATCTCACAGAGAAAGAACATCACTGCAGGATCCCACATGCACAGTCGTGAAAAGCTCAACTTTTACCAAATTGTCCCTTTGGGGGTGAGGGTGCACCTGGGATTCCAGGGCATGATCATCACTCAATGGGAGGACACCCCTCAGGACAGAGGGCACCAGACCACTATGAGTAGGTGAGGGTGACAACCTGGGTGGGTGTGACTGCGTGTCCTGGGGAATGCAACACCACCACTGCCAAACGCTCTCAAAAGGAGGGTTTGTCTAGGATTTGACCCTGAGACCTCCTGCACACTAATCCAAAATCATACCCCTAGACCACCGAGCCACACCTCTTGGCTCTGGCCTCCCTGGTTGGGGCCCGTCCCCTTTCCTGGGAGTGTTGGGGAAGGATTTGATTCAGGTCTCTATGGACAAGAGGAGAATGGTGAGAGGGGATGGTCAGCATTGCCACACACTAACACCCCAAGTCAGCAAGTCCCCAGTCCGGATTTTGGGGTGGCTGCTCTGCTGCTCTTCTCTCACCTGTGGAAAACTGAGACAATCAGCTTGTGAAAGCTCCCCCAGGTCCTCCTTCTGTCATCAGGTTAAGGGCTGGGCTGTGGAATGAAGCTGAGAACAGGGTTTGGACACCCCCACACACACACTGCCCAGGACAAGATCATACCCTCTCCCATAGGACCCCACCCCTCCCGAGCCATACACTGGAGGGACCCACTGCTCTGACCTGAGTGTCACCCCACTTCTGCCGAGGAATCTGCCTCCTAGACTCCAAGATGCACATCCCAGCACAGGCACAGTCAGAAGGGACCCTAAGGGATGGTGGCCGTTTAAATGTGAAAAAGGACATTTAAAAATTTGGGTAGTGGGCAGCCCCGGTGGCCCAGCGGTTTAGCTCCGCCTTCAGCCAGGGTCGTGATCCTGGAGACCTGGGATGGAGTCTCACGTCAGGCTCCATGTGTGAAGCCTGCTTCTCTCTCTGCCTGTGTCTCTGCCTCTCTCTCTCTATGAATAAATAAATAAAATCTAAATAAAAAAATAAAAATTTGGGTAGCCCTCAAGGGAGACACCCTGCCTTGCCACTGTCCATCACTGGGGTCAAGGTGCCTCCTTGTCCACTGAGCACACCTGGCCTTGGGGTCCAGACCTGATCCAGCCCCTGGGGTTCAGCTGGGATCTGGGTCTGCTGCAGTCGGTCAGCCAGGCCCCCTGCTCAGCGGGGAGTCTGCTTCTCCCTCTGCCTCTGCTCCTCTCCCTGCTCACTCTCTCTCTCCCTTTAAAATAAATCAATAAAAAATTAAAGATTTATTTATTTATTCATAATAAAGAGAGAGAGAGAGAGAGAGAGAGAGAGAGAGGCAGAGACACAGGCAGAGGGAGAAGCAGGCTCCATACAGGGACTCGTTCCCGGGACTCAATCCCGGGACTCCAGGATCTCCCCTGCGGCCAAAGGCAGGCGCTAAACCGCTGAGCCACCCAGGGATCCCCAAAATCAATAAAATCTTAAAAAAAAAAAAAGCTAAAAAAGCTAAATCCAGCGCTGGGTGTCCAGATTGGGGCAGACCCTGAAGGAGAGATGTTATTAATTCAGAAAAGGATTTTGGAGAGGAACTAACCTGCTGGTGGAAGCGGAAGTGGTTCCCTTTTAAGGGATGAGAGTCTTAAAACGTTTTCATCACAGGAGAAGAAGGTGCTGGCCAGGGAGCTTAATTACCTCAATTGCCTCTCACCGCTCCCCCCCCTCACATCCCAGTGGGCCCCAGGTCCTGCGCAGACCTGCTCCCCTCAGAGACTCCAGAATCAGGAGGCATCAAAGGGGCACCCAGCATCACCACCCTGGGGCTTAAGTGAGGAAACCAGGGGCTGTTTAGGTGAGAAAGGAGGCCCACCTGTCTGCACCTGTGCCATAACCCCCAGGCCGGGCTTCACTCTGGGACTGAGATAAGGAAGCTCTTCCGGGACTACAGGCCCCTGAAATTTCCACCAAAGCCTCCGGCCCTGCCTGTATTAGCCTTTTATTTTCTATACTCTGATACTTTGAAAATGGGGCCTTGCTGACGCTGGAGAGATTTTCCCTCCCAGGGTTGCCCAATTCCTAGAGACAGCAGATCCTCCTAAACGGGGCATTTTTAAGTGCAAACCAAACATTGTGGAGTCCACAGCCCCCAACCACCTCTCAGCTGGGCGTCACTATCCACCTGCCAGGGTCACCCCCAGGCCAGGAAACACAAGCAGGGACAGCAGTAGGTCCCGGAGGCGCTGAATTCGTTCAGACGGGCAGGTCCCAACCTGCTCGCTCAGCCTCGCCTGTCTCTCCCCTGAAACCGCAAGAAAAGCTCTCCCCCACATTTTATGTGAACTTCCTCGGCTTCCGTCGCAATACCAGGTGCCTCCCCTGTGCCCCGCCCACCTCGCACCCCGCACCCCCACCCCGGGGGTCAGGCGCACTCCTCTGCTTCGGAGCTGTAACAAACCATCCTCTCCACGGCTGCTGAGCTCGCCACACCCGAAGATCATAAAACCTCCCGAAACACTGCCCCCCCCACCCCCGTGGCTGGGGCATCTGTGGGACCCCGACTCTAGGCCTGGCCCCTCCCCATGCTGAATTTCCGCTGTGGTTTCCTTCCTTGTCTGTGGGAGCCCCTTCCGGTAGCCCCGCGTTTGCAAGCATGACCTTTCACACCCCAAAGCAAAAACAAACAAAAAAAAACCGCCCAGAAGTTGGGGTGCCCCCTGACGCTGGCTTACCTGGTGGTCGCCCGCACCCACACGGGCCAGGTCTCCTGCTCTGGGGGCAGACCCACGTGTGGGGGACCAACTTTGCTCCGGTCCCGGACCTCCCCAAAAAAGTGGGCTCGTCCGGGATTTGAACCCGGGACCTCTCGCACCCAAAGCGAGAATCATACCCCTAGACCAACGAGCCGCTCCGGCACTGCCTGGGGACAGGTGTCGGTGGAGACCTGTGCCCCCGGCTCCGCGCTCCGCTCCCAGGAGCCCTGGCCTCCCGGTCCCTCGGTAAGTGTGTGTGTGGGTGGGGGCAGTGTAGGGGTGCGCAGCGCAGCCGGGACCTGCCGGGAGGGAGAGCGGCGGCCGGCGGGCCGAGGCCCTCACAGCGCCCCGCGCCCCCAGACGAGAGGCCCTCCCGCGGGGGGAGCCTGGTGGCCCGGGTGACACGGGGGTGTCTCATGGTCGATCCCACGCAACGTGGGACCCAACTCCCAGGACCCTGAGACGAGGCTCTGCTGCCTCCCCCGCGGCCAGCGCGGCCCAGCCCCCCTCATCTCGCGGAAGGACCCCGGGGCTCCCGTCCTCGATTGGGCCCCCCTGACCTGGGCTTGGCTCCCCAAGTCCCTCGCCACGGTGGCACCCCGATGCAGGGGTCAGAACTGGGGTCGGGGCTCACTTCTGCCCAAACGCTCCCAGCTCTTCCTCTGGCGCTAAGCGGGGGCCCCGCCCCCCGCGGAGGAGGGTCCCCCCCCCCCCGCGTGGCCCCGTGCCCGGGCCCCGGCATCCTCCAGGTTTGCGTCTCGTCCCCTCGGAAGGGAGGGGTGCTCCGGACGCGGAAGGCTGCCCATCTCCCCTACGCTACGCCGCTCGCGTGCCTCGAGGCCACCTCCAGGCCGACGGGACGGGGCGGGGCGGCAAACAGTGGCCCCTCGCTCCCTGCTGAAAGGACCCCGAATCCGGCGATCCAGTCCCGGGGGCAGCGCGCAGGACCAGGCCCGTCCCCACGACCGCCGGCAACGCCCCCAGTGCCCTAGTCACCCGCGGAGCGGGGCTACTGCCTGCCCGGCTAGCTCAGTCGGTAGAGCATGAGACTCTTAATCTCAGGGTCGTGGGTTCGAGCCCCACGTTGGGCGCAGCTTTTGTCCGGCTGACCTTACGAGAAACAGGGGGTTGGATCTGTACTGATTAAAACCCTCGGAAAGCGGAATCTGTTGCTGGTCCCAGGGAGCCAGCCTCCGATCTCCCCAAGGCAAGGCGACTTGCTTTCCTCATTGCTATTTTATCATATATGTTTTGTCATTTTGAAAAGTTGAAATTTATTCAAAAGTTCCAGATGCAGTACACGCAGAGGTCGGGAGCCTCTCCGAAGAGCCCCCATACTAGGAACTTAAAGTTCTCAAGATCTGAGCGTGGGTTAACCCAGCCAACCCAAGAATATCACCCAAGGCAGGACTCCAACCCAGTACTTACGAGGTTAAGTCCCAGCTCTAGGGACTGAAGGAGAGAGCTACAGAAGACGACTTGAAGTGGATTTTCAGCTAAAGTTGGAACCTTCTTAACTCTGGCCCCGAGGGGGGACCTAGTGGGGCCCCATTTATAACCGGGGGTGCTCTCCCTCCCCCACCCCCACCTCCTCCAATAAAGTGCCCCCACCCACCCCCAACCCACCACACAGGCTTCCCTCCCTGGCCTGTTCAGCCCTGTGCCATCTCTCCCCTTTCTAAAATACAAAGAAAATGAGTATGGTGGGATACTCTAAGTGCAGGTTAGACTGTCCGCTCCGGGAGAAGCAAGCAGAGAGGGAAGTGTGGGTTCTTTTCTGTGGAAGGGTAGGAGAGCCTGAAGGCTTAACCACCCGGATCCTGAGGCTCTGCATCCGTGAGTCAGGGTGTCAGGTCCTCTGGGTAATCTGGGTTTCCAGGGGTCCAGTCCTCCAGGTGCATGTGCGGCTCTAGCATCCAGCCTCTCTAGGTCCTGGCTCCACGCCAAAAAAACCCATGCTTCCAGGGGTGGGAGTGGGCTAGGGAGTGAGGAGGCACCTGGCAGGTACCTCTTGGTATCTGGGCCAGGGCTCCCTACCCATCCAAGAGACTGTACTTGGGGCCCCTGGGTGGGCCCACTCACTTAAGCAACTGATTCTTGGTTTCAGCTCAAATCCTGATCTCAGGGTTAGGATATTGAGCCCTGCATGGGGCTCCGTGTGTCTCTGGCTTAGGGCAGAATCCACTTGGGACTCTCTCTGCCCCTTCTCCTGCACCATGTACTCTCAAATAAATAAAAAAATTTTAATAGACCTGGCCCTGCTTCCTGATGATGTTCATGGCTGTCAATGCCAGTGTGTAGGGGCCATAGATTTTTTTTTTAAGATTTTATTTATTTATTCATGAGAGACACAGAGACACAGGCAGAGGGAGAAGCAGGCTCCATGCAGGGAACCTGACGTGGGACTCGATCCCGGGTCTCCAGGATCACACCCTAGGCCAAAGGCAGGTGCTAACCCACTGAGCCACCCAGGGATCCCTTAAATGAAATCTTTAAGGAAATAAAAAAGTAAATGTTAACTGCATGTAAAAAATACCTTATGGCAACATCTGGACTCGAGAGTTTGACCAAACATTTGGGCACCATAGCCTGCCCAAGTTGACAGAAGTTAACCATTGTGGGGTCTTACCAAGTGCTAGGCTTCTTTCTTAATAAGAGGGGATGCAAGGTACACGAGCTTACCTTGTACCTTGGATATGTCAGAGTACCTGCTGGACCAGAGAACAGTCACTCCCAAGCTTCTCAAAGATGCTGGGGCCTCCCCTCCACTGCACAGGTGTTATTTCCTTGGTAAAGGCATTTCCTCCAGGCTCTGCCAAGACACAGTCAGCAGTGGGCGTTTGGTCTGATGATGTAGGACAGCTCCAGCTTGCCTGTGTCTCCGTCCTTCTGATTCCTTTCTCCACAGATTGCTGTGGCATTTCTGGTGATTCTCCTTCAGCTCATGAAGCCGTGCTGACTGTGTATCATAACCAGCTTGAGGGACCCTTGCCAGGGGGTTAAGGCCTGTGTCAAGGAAGAGTCCCGTGCAGATCATCTTTCCTTTTCCCAGCTTTTTATTCTCCCCACCCCGATTCAGGACGGGTTACTGCTGACACGACATCCAGGTGCTACAGTTTCCGGTGTAGCTGCCCCCCTTCCAAGCAGTGCCAGTACTTTCTCAGGTGAGATGGAACCTCATTTCTGGGCCGGGTGGCCTGGAGGAGAAGTAGCAGCAGGTCCTGAAGACATGACACATTGTCTCATAAAGTGTCTGTCTCACCTGAGGTTCATTCCAGCCTTCAGGCAAGGAGGGTGGAGGCCTCGGCCACATGTGCAGGCCCAGACACTTCCTGCTTCTCCACACATCTTCCCACCCAGCCCCATTCCAAATCTCTGGGTCCCGCTTCTTCCCTCCCAGCCCCTGACATTGGCAGGAGAGATTTGCCGAGGGTGACAATTCCACTTTTTCTCAACATTTGGTATTTCTACACTGAGGAGCCAAGCCTGGTCTTCAGCTTTGTTGGCCTTTCAGCTGCAGCACATGTGGGATGCTTTCCGCGCTGCCGAAATGCTTTGAATTGGTGATTAGTCAATGTGAGCATGTCATTCTTTCATTTCAGTGCATGAAAGATGCGTTAAAGATGCTCAACAACAACCTAACCAAGACCCATCCTCTGAAAACTATAAAACACTGATGAAAGAAACTGAAGATGACACAAAGAAATGGAAAGATAGTCCATGCTAATGATTGGAAGGACAAATATTGTTAAAATGTCTGTACTGCCCAAAGCAATCTACACATTTAATGCAACCTCTATCAAAATACCAACAGCATTTTTTTTCACAGAACTAGAACAAACAATTCTAAAATATGTATGAAGCCATAAAAGACTCTGAAGAACCAGAGCAATCTTTTTTTTTTAAGATTTATTTATTCATTTAGAGAGTGCACAAGTGGGGAGGGGGGGCAGAGGGAGAGAGAGAATCCCAAGCGGACCCCACGATCAGCGCGGAGCCCGATGGTGGCTTGACCTGAACCAAAATCAACAGTCAGATGCTTAACAGACTCAGCCACCCCGGCACCCCTAGCCAGACAATCCTGAAAAAGAAGAGCAAAGCTGGAAGCATCATGATTCCAGACTTTAATTATATTACAAAACAATATGGTACTGGCACAAAAACAGACACATAGATCAGTGGAACAGAATAGAAAACCCAGGTTTTTTTTTAATTTTTATTTCTTTATGATAGTCACAGAGAGAGAGAGAGAGAGAGAGAGAGAGGCAGAGACACAGGCAGAGGGAGAAGCAGGCTCTATGCACCAGGAGCCCGACGTGGGATTCGATCCCGGGTCTCCAGGATCGCGCCCTGGGCCAAAGGCAGGCGCTAAACCGCTGCGCCACCCAGGGATCCCAGAAAACCCAGTTAAAATATTCAAATAATCTCTACCACCAAGGTGGGGTTCAAGATCAAGAGTTGCATGCTCTTCTGACTGAGACAGCCAGGTGTCCCAAATAAACCTACAATTATATGATCAATTAATCTTTCATAAAGCAGGAAAGAATATCCAACGGAAAAAAGACCGTCTCTTTGACAAATGGTGCTGGTAAAACTGGTCAGCTACATGCAAAAGAATGAAACTGTGGACCACTTTCCTACACCATACACAAAAATAAATTCAAAGTGGATTACAGACCTAAGTGTGAGATATGAAACCATCAAAATCCTAGAGAACATAGGCAGTAATTTCTTTGACATCAGCCGTAGCAACATCTTTCTAGATGTCTCCAGAAGCAAGGGAAACAAAAGCAAAAATAAATTATTGAGACTACATCAAAACAAAAAATGAAAAAACAAAAACTTCTGCACAGTGAAGAAAGCAATAAACCCATGGAATGGAAGATGTTGGCAAATGACATGATTGATAAAGGGTTAGTATCCAAAATATATTTAAAACTTAAAAAACTCAACACCCCCAAAAATAAATAATCTACTTTAAAAATGAGCAGAGGGAACCCGGCTGGCTCAGTCAGTGGAACATGTGACTCTCCATCTCAGGGTTGTGAGTTTGAGACCCATGTTTGGTAATGGCTTGAAAATTCAAAAAAAAATTTTTTAAGGTTTTTATTTATTTATTCATAAGAGACACAGAGAGAGAGGCAGAGACGCAGGCAGAGGGAGAAGCAGCCTGACATAGGACTTGATCCCAGGTCCCCAGGATCATGTCCCGGGCTGATGGCAGGCACCAAACCATTGAGCCATACAGGGATTCTCCCCAAAATAAAATCTTTTAAAAACCCCTTTTAAAAAAAATGTTTTTAAAACTCTATGCCTGGGTGGTTCAGTCAGTTAAGTGTCTGCCTTTGGCTCAGGTCATGATCCCAGGGTCCTGGGATGGAGCCCCAAGTCCGCTCTCTGCTCAGTGGGAGAGTCCACTTCTCCCCTTCTCTCTATCCCTTACCCCTGCTTGTGCTCGCTCATTCTCTCACTTTCATAAATAAATAAATAAATTTTAAAAACTTTGGTTTTTTTTTTTTAGAATTTATTTATTTATTCATTCATGAGAGACACAGAGAGAGAGGGGGGCAGAGACACAGGCAGAGGGAGAAGCAGGCTCCATGCAGGGAGCCCAACGTGGGACCCGATCCTGGGTCTCCAGGATCACACCCCAGGCTGCAGGCGGTGCTAAACCACTGCACCACCAGGGCTGCCCTAGAAGTTATTCCCTTGGAAACTTTCAGGCATCTGCTACCCTATTACTATCACCACCTTGCCGGGTATTAGATCCCCACAACTTTTTCATCTTACAACGGAAAGTTTGTACCCTTTGACCAGCAATACCCACGGATGGGTTTTCTCACGGAGGCGTCCACTGCCTGGACCTTGATTTGGTAATGAGTTTGGGCTTGAACCCAGCTGAGCTCCTTGCCCATGGGAAATGGGACGCTGGTCACTCATGGCACACGGGGGCATCATGATCGAGCCCGTATCACCTGGTTGGTTATGAAGAAGCAGTGACCACGTGGCTGCTGGCTGCTGTCCTAGACTGTTGAGGCAATAAAGGCGACTACCGGGACTGTGGCCTGGAATGAATTCTTCTGGAGCACTGGTTTGCTCACTGACAGGAAATGACAAGACCTTTTCCTTTAAACTTTCCTTCTTTTGGGGGATCCCTGGGTGGCTCAGCAGTTTGGCGCCTGCCTTCGGCCCAGGGCGCAATCCTGGAGTCCCGGGACCAAGTCCCACTTCAGGCTCCCTGCATGGAGCCTGCTTCTCTCTCTGCCTCTCTCTCTCTATGTCTATCATGAATAAATAAATCTTTAAAAATAAAAAAAAATAAACTTTTTTTCCTTTAAACTTGCAGCCTAAGTCATGGTCAGAGGCCCAGGGACATTTCATGGCCACCATAGAATAATCTTATGGCTGCAGGGCTGATGTTGCTAAAGATCAAACACATCACTGAATTATGCATGTGTTGCTCACTTATGCCAGTAGAAACCCAGGAAATATATGTGGGAATGAATCTAAGCATGTTGGAGTAAGGAGGATGAGATACAATTTTGCTTCTGGTGAATTTATTGACCTGGGAGCACTTCGCAGAAATCCTGTATTTCACACGCTATTGTGTGTGTGCCGCTGAATGTGGCTCTGCTGTGTTTCTTGGTTGGTTGGCTGAGCTTTGAACTCAGCGGTAGCTTATGTTTACTGAGACTGAGATGTGAGAATGTCCCTGGCCTCAAGTAGAGGAAGGAAGCCAAAGACTTAGTGCAATGGGAATGCTGGAGTGGATCCATCACACACGATGTACACCCCCACTGCCCACTGACAGTGCCCAGAGGACATTCTGTTCAATAAGACATTGAGAAACATTGGCAAGGGGAACACCAGCATCCTGGAGAGCTCTGTGGTCCCCATTCTCCTCGGGTGGCCCATGACGGTGGGAGACGCTGCATTGAGATGAGGCTGTTGATTCCAGTGGAGTAACGGGGCCCCGGATATTTGGGAAAGTGGGAGAAGTAAGGCCAGCGCCAGTTTTTAAAGGCAAAAGAAAACTGTTTTTATTTGTGTATAGGACAAAACTCCAGTGGTCTTCCCCTCTATGGGCACGTGGTAGAGGAGGCTTCTGATATTACTCCACACCATGTCCTGTAGTTTGGGAGACTTTTACCTCTAGAATGAAGACAGGGATTCTATGGATTAAAAAAAGAGAAAGCTTTATTTGGACTATTTCAAACATGCACTAAAGCAGAGAAATAGTATAACGTGTCCTCGTGTCCCCCTGCTTAAGGCATTATCGACTCACAAATACCCTTGTTTTGTCTATATCTCCACTCCACCCATTATATTTTCCCTAGTTATTGAAATATAATTGACAAATAAAAATATATATTGAAGGTGTACAATGTGATGATTTGATACACATAGGCATTTGTGAAATATTTACCACCATCAAGTTAACACATCCATCCCTTCAAATAGTTGCCTTTTCTCTGTGTGTGGTGATCTTGTTTCAGAACAACTTGCAAGTATTCCAATACTGTATTAATAACCATTGTCAGGGCAGCCCTGGTGTTGCAGCAGTTTGGCGCTGCCTGCAGCCCGGGGTGTGATCCTGGAGACCCGTGTAGGGCTCCCTGCATGGAGCCTGCTTCTCCCTCTGCTTCTCTCTCTGGTCTCTATGAATGGATAAATAAAATCTTAAAAGAATAAGAATAAGAATAAGAATAAGAATAAGAATAAGAATAAGAATAAGAATAAGAAGAATAAGAATAAGAATAAGAATAACCATTGTCAGCCCCCAGCCCATTGTATTAAAGCAAAACAGCTGTCATACAATTTAATCTTTAAATAATTGGGTCTGTTTATAAAAGGTAAGAACTTTTAAAAGTATATGGAACCCTGGTAAAATGAACACACCTGGAAAAATGAACAATTATTCCTTTTTGTCATCAAGTAGAATGAATGGTTATTTTTAAAATGTGAATGATGCCAGTATTCCTTTCTGAAAGCTGGAAACGTGCACCCCTTATTAGAAAATAAGGCGAAACAGTTTAATAGTTTAGGACTGCATCTGGAAAATCTCCAGGAAACCCTTAACTTGGCTTTCTTTCCTTGGGGGAGGTCTAAAATTTAACCTTCTGTACCCCGGGTGGGACTCGAACCCACAATCCCTGGCTTAGGAGGCCAATGCCTTATCCATTAGGCCACCGGGGCCGGCAGAAGAGGCTCTGCGATGGTTCTAGAGCAGTCTCTCCATCACCTCCCCGTGGTTCCCACCGGTTCCACACAGCTTCCCGGCTCCTTCCCGTCTCCTTCCCGGCTCCATCCCGGGGTCTCCGCACCCGCGTCCCGCCGACGCTCGGGACTAGGCGCCCCTAGAGCATCCTCGGACCCCGGAGAGACCGCGCACGCGCAGATGGAGCCCAGGGAACTCGGTCCACAGGTATCAGCTCAGCTCGTGGACTAGGGTGTGATCCTCGCTTAGGGTGCGAGAACCGGGGGTTCAAATCCTGGGCGAGCCGTTCCTTCTCCGTGTAGGAGACTCCGGGTGATAATTTAGCGAGGAGTTGGCTCTGCAAAATGTGGGCGAGAAGAGGGGTACCAGGTCGGCGCCTGGGCAAAGTGCCATCCCTGTCCTTGTGCTCCTCCCTACACTGCCCCGGAGACAGGAGGTGTCACCTGCGCCCAGGTGTCCGCGGTTTTAACAGAGCCCAGCGGCCTAAGGTCTTCGGGCTACGCGCCCGGCGCAGGGGTCTCCTCGGGGAGAGAACCCAGCGTGCTCTTCCCATCTCCGGAACGTTTACCTCAATGACTTAATGACGCTGAAGCATCACAAAAACGATAAAGTAGGACCCCGTAGGGCCCCAGGTCACCGGCGCCCACCTTCCAGAAATGTGCGCCCCGGCTGCCGCCCCTCGGCGGTCACATCACCTAGGTCACCTGGCTTAGCCAGAGTCTCTTGGCGAGAACTCGGTTCCTCAGGTAAAGACACTTTTCCCAGGTAAAATGGTAACACAATTCTGGGCACTATCATTGCAAGAAATCGAAGTAATCTTAGATATTTTAAAATATCTTTTATGTTAAAAAATATAAAAATAGATATATAATGTTATATATCTAAAAATACATATATAACGCTAAATAGACCAATTAAGCCATTTTTAAGTGTACGTATTCAGTGGCAACAGTTACATGCACAAAATCATCCAACCACCACCACTATTTCCAAAACCTTTTTGTCACAACTATTATATTTTGAAATGCACCTGTCCCCTGAGCCCATGGGACAACTCCCCCCGCCCCTCGCAGCAGTCCATCCCCCCCTGGTCTGTCACAGCTCCGGTCGTCTGCACTGTCCTGCAGCCGGTCCCCGAGGGGCTCCTGCACTTGCTGAGGGTGCCTTCGGGCTCCGGCCGGCGTTGGCCCCGCCACGCCCGCGGGGGCTCCGGGGTGCAGGCCGGGCCTAGCTCCGGAGCCCCGAGCCTGGACACGCGGAGCCGCTTTCCGGTGCCGCGGGGCGGGGCGCACCGCCCGAGCTTCCTGAGGTTCCGCGGGGGGCAGGGTCCCGACGCAGGGAAAATTTAAAGTCGAGGGTTTGGAAAAAACGATCACTGCAGCGACCACGAAGGGACTCGAACCCTCAATCTTCTGATCCGGAATCAGACGCCTTATCCATTAGGCCACGCGGCCCCACCACTGACGCTCTCACAGCTTCTCTCACAAAGCTGCTGCAGGCTCCTGCGTACCGGCCAGGAGCTCCGCCCCTCGGGCCCTGGTGGGCGAGGCCACGAGCCGGGCCTGCGCGGAAATGAGCTCGCGGGCGGGGCGAGGACCGCCCTCCCGACCTGCGCTGCGAGTTCGAGCCCGGGTGAAGCCGCGCAGGCCCCCACTGCGCTCTCGGGACGCTGCGAGCGCTTCCCCCGCGTGGCCCTGGGCGCGCCGGGTCAGGGGCTGCCCACTGCTCCTGCCGCCCCCGCCGCCCCGCATCGCAGCAGCCCTCGGTGGGCAGTGCTCGGGCCAGTCTTGTGGCCCCAGACGCGACGCTGAGCGGCGCATCTCCCGCATTTCCACGGCCCGGCGCTGGCGCGAGTGGGTGCGTGAGCAGAGGCGGAGCTGTGGGCCCCGGCTGCCCGCTCTCGGGACGTCCAGCCCAGCCCGTGCGGGCTTCCCCCGTCCCTCCGCCCCTCGCAGGAGCGCCAGTGCACCCAGACGGAGCACCTAGACGGAGCGCCGAGCCCTTTGCACCCCACCCCGCGTCCCCCCGGGGAGCAGCGCGCGCAGTCAGGCCCGCAGGCAGAGCGGCCGCCGCAGCGAGCTGCGGATCTCCAGGCAAGCCTTGCGGCGCTCCGGGCAGTCGGGACCCAGCACGTCCAGTTCGCACACCCGCCGGTTGACCTGCGAGGACCGCACCCAGCCTGTGCCCAGGACTCCCGGGTCCCTTGGCACCCAGCCTGGGGCCCCGGGGATGGTAAGGCCTAACATTTCAAGTGCTGCCTTGCCGTGATCGGCCCTCCCCGTGCGCGCCCTGCTCCTTCCTGTCAGATGTGCCCCCCAAATGGCAGGAGAGGCCGCCCAGCCGGTTGGTTCCCCCCCAGTCCGACCAGCCACACTCCACTGTCCTCAGTCTCTGGGGTTCAGTTCCCTGCCAGGCCATGAAATTATTCAAGCAAGCCAGTCACATCCTCCTGCAGGAACCAGGGAATCCCACCCACTCTTACTGTGGAGCCTGCTGGGTCACTGCTCCTGACTGCAGCCCTGAGTGGCCCTGGAGGGGGGGACTCCTCCTCCCCCGGGAGTGTGTGCCCTGGGAACTGCTGTGGCTGTCACCTGGCCAGTGCGGGAGCGCTGGGTGCGCAGCGTGACCTGCGTCTGGCCCACCAACAGGCGAGTAGGAGGTGATCAGAGCCCCGGCCCAGCACAGGGCAGAATCCCACCCACCCCTCTCCCCAGGTCCCTGCCCCTAGCCCCAGCCCACCTCGGTCAGCAGCTCCAGGAGGTCCCCCCCAGGGTCAGCTCTGAGGACCTCGGCCAGAGTCTGGATAAAGTCCGAGCCCTTCTCGTCGCGATAGGCTACGCAGCCTAGGCCAGAGGATGGGGCAGAGCGTCAGACTTGGGCCCCTGCGGCTGCCTTCCAGGCCCCAGCGACTCTTTCGGTGCAAAGAGGGCAGAGGGGCGGGAGGGGGCCCGGCAGGCAGGACCCCAGGGGTCAGGCAAGGGGACTGCACAAAGAGCGGGAACTTCTTGCGTCTAGAACGACTTCCTGCTGGCTATTTAGGGAGTACACAGTCCGAATGCACAGGGCACATGCCCGCTGTGAAGCCCCTGTGCCAAGGGCTGAGCAGGGCCTGAGGCAGATCCCCCATGGAAATTCTGATGCTTGGCACAGGCCGCCCCTATGAGCTCCCCGTGGTTACTATGATTATAAATGATAAACGTGGAAGGAGGATGGCTGAACTGCAACTGGGCTGCTGCCTCTGTGCCCCCCTGCCCAGCCCTGGCTGCCCCTAAAGCCCCTCCCCGTGTCCAGCCAGGATGCAGGGCCCTAGGTAGCAGGCTTCCTTGGTGAGCTGTCCCCTTACCCTTGGCAGCTGCATAGACCATCAGGATGTCTGCTTGGTCAGAGCTCCCGGCAGTGGGGCCCCGGGAGGCGCTGCCTGCAAGAAGGATCCACTGCATTTACCCAGCATCCTGGGGCTCTATCAGCCCCAGGGGTGCCCCCAAGTCTGACTCAGGGGCCCACAGGGCAGTCAGTGGAACGAGCCCAGAGCAGAAGAGGCAAATCAGAACTCAAATCCAGCTCTGTCCCCTACCAGCTGTGTGACCCTAGAAAAGCTGTATCACCCTCCTCCTCCAGGGTTGTTTCAAGGCTCAAGTAGGGCCAGAAGCCCTCGATTTTCAAAGGCCCTCGCAGTGTAGGAAGGTTTTCCTTCCCAGCCTCTTGGCAAAGAGGATGCAGGTAGTGGCAGGACCCCAGGTCAGAGCACTGGAAAAGTACGCCAGACAGCCCTCCCACCAAGGCCTCCCAAGCCCAGGCTCCAGAGGAAGGCACACCCCACCTTGGGCATCAGCATAGATCTCAAGGACATCGGCGTGTGACGGGGTGGTCGGTGATGCCTGCAGCCAGCGCCGAAACCAGGAGAGAGCTGTGGGCCCCACGCCGGCATCCCTATGCCCTGGAAGTGGGGGACACGCAGGTGTGTACTGCTCAGCAGATACCTGGGGGTGCTCCCAGGTGTGCACAGCCCAGCCCCCAGGGCTCCAGGGCAGGCCTGCCAGGCTGGAAGCACTCAGAGCATGGATTAGCATGTGCTGCGGGTAAAGCTCAAGCTGGTGGACTTGACTTCTAGGACAGGCTAGGAGACGGGGCAGGTAAAGTGCCAACGATGAGGCTTCCCGAAGAAGGTGGACAGCAAATCCTGGGAGGCTGAGGGCTGCGTGTGTACAGCTAGGGCAGGAGGAGGCAGGAGGGAGGCCCCGGGCCCCACTCACCCCCACGGCAGGCCTGAAGCAGGAAGATCTTGGGGCAGCCCCACAAGGCCCTGCAGCGGTTCAGCTCCTGCACCAGTGCCTCTGGCTGTACCTCCTGGCCATCAGCCCCCAGCAGCTGCCCCTGGGGCCCCCCGTGGGCCATCAGGGCCACTAGGGCACAGCTCACCGGGGCGCTGAGGGCATCCAGGCACTCTCGGAACTGCACCATCTCCTCTTGGAAAGCCTGGGGTGGGGACGAAATTGAGGCCTAGGCCAAGGCTCCTGCCTCCCCAGGGCCTGAGGGCCCTCCAAGGAGGCTTCTCCAGTCCCTGCCTACCCTACTTCCCACCGCCTGCCAGCCTCAGGCCCGCAGAGGAGAGCTGGCATGGCCTAATTGGGGGTGACATGTGGATCTAGCCTCTGGCGGCTGGGCCAGGGCAGGGAAAATGCTCCAAAAAGTGAAAAGGCATGAGGGGAAAGCAAACAGCTGACAGGTGTCTGGGAAGGAAGCTGAGACCTTCCCAGGAAAAGCTGGAGGGTCCAGCTGGGGCCTGGCCCAAGGAGTGGAGCAACAGCCAGTGTTTCTGGGAGAGCAGGCTTCCAGAGGCAGGGAGGTGAGCCCCACCGCATGCAGCAGAGAGGATGGAAGCCAGATGGTGGGGGAAGAGGCCCCGAGAGTAGCTCCAGGCCTGTGGTGGGGGGTGCCCTTCCTCCAGAGCACCACCAGAGCTCTGGCCTTCACCTCACCTGGGCTGTAGGGTTTGTCCTTAGGGTGATCTTGAAGTTCAGGGCCTGGCACAGGCTCCCCAGTGCCTCCACATCGTGCTGGGCCCCGGGCCGGTTGCGGATCACCGACAGGAGGAGGACGGCCCTGGTCCCGGACAGGTCATACTGAGCCCTGGGGCTGGGTTCCGGCTACAGACAAGGAGCATTCAGAGTGGTCTGAGAGCCTCCCAGCACCTCATGTCCCCCATCTCAGGTCTCCCTGAGCCTTTTTCCCACTTGCAACTGCTGTCACATGGTTCACCCCACCCTGTCCCCCTCACCTGCGGCTCCCAGGGTTCCACATCCCCCAGGCACAGTGTGCCCCGCAAGGAGCTCCGAAAGACTGGGCAGTAGGTGGCCTCTGACTCTTCAGCTGTCCTGTAGAAGACCTGGGGGGAGACCAGAGAACCCCTGGGGGGCTGCTCCATGGAGGTGCAGTTTGGGGAGGGAACAGGCCACCAGATCCAGGGAACAGCTTGGCTAGCTCATGGCTACCAGTCTCTCTTGAGTCCAGATTGTAGGGAGAAGACAGACAAAAGAAGGGGAGAGCATGAAGGGTGTCCTTCTCAGGTTCAATGTCATGGGCTTCCCTGCACATGGACGGCCTGAAGTGGCCAGTGGCCATGCCATTAACCACGCCACTCGCCACCCTCGGGATCAGTGTGCCCAGAGCAGGGGCGCTCCCTAGAGCAGCTGGGGCCTGTCTGGGGAGGCTCACAGGGCAGGTTCCCCCTGCGGAGGGCAGCAGGCTGTGGAAAGCTGTGGGGTGGAGCCAGGGCCCACCCTTCACCCGGGCTCACCAGTGGCTACCCGACTGCCCAGTGAGACCTCTGGGCCTCCAGCCCAGACCAGAGCTGGACCGTTCACCTGCAGTCCGACGGGACGGTCCCTGCCTGTGTGAGTGTGAACAGGGTGGGCCAAAGCACAAGCGTTGACTCGGGGAGCCCAAGGACGGGCATCACTGGCAGCCTGGAAGGGAATGTGTGGGGCTGGCCGAGACAACAGGAGGGCGGGCCAAACAGACGGAGCAGCATGGGCAAGGCACGGAGCTGAGGAGCAGTGTGGAGGGTCTGGGGGATCCTGAGTGGGTTGTGGGGGGGGCACGGGAATCTGCCGAACAGGCTCAGGAGAGCACAGCAGAGCCAGGGCAAGGGGCCGGCCGGCCCCCGACCCAGGGACGTCCCGTCTGGGCCCCCACCTCCGTCAGCAGCTGCAGCAGGGACCAGCGCCGACAGCGGCCACAGAGCCGGCTCAGGCCCGTGAGGAAGGCTCCGCGCTCCGGGGCACCTGCGGGGGGACCAGCACGTGGGCCGGAGGCAGCTGGTGGCCCCCGCCGCCCCCGCCCTGCTTCGCGCCGTCCCATCCCCAGTCTCCCTGGGCCACTCACCCCCAGGAGCACTCGAGAGCAGCAGGAAAACCTTGGGGCGGCCCCACAGGGCCCTACAGTGGCTCAGCTCCCGGACCAGCTGCTGGGGCTGCCCCAGCTGCCCACGGGGGGCCAGCAGAGCCACTAGGGCACAGCCCACAGGGCCCCCGAGGCCGTCCAGCTGCTCCCGGAACCCAGCCAGCTCCCCGAGGAAGCCCTAGGGCAAGAGCAAAGGCCAGGGCTGAGTCCAGGGAAGCCCGAGGGTGGGGCTCGAGGTGGGTGCGGGCTGAGGGTGGATGGGTGGGAGACAGGTGAGGACCCACCTGGACAGAGGCCTCGGTCCTCTGGCAGCGCTCGAAGCCTAGGGTCCGGAACACGGCTTCCAGGACAGCCACGGTAGAGGCTGACACCTCAGGGGTGCTGAGCGTCAGGGCCACCCTGGGACCCTGCAAGCTGTACTTCCCCTGGGGAGGCAAGGCCAGAGTGGGCTGCGGAGGGGCTCCCCTGAGAGCCAGGAGTGGGCGGGGCCACGTGGGGCCTCCTACTACCTTTCTTTCCAGACTCTGTCGGGTATCTGCCAACAGCGAGGCCACCTGCAGGGTCCCAGCCACCAGGAAGGCCATGGGGGCCGGGTGGGGGCTTCCTCTGAGCACAGAGCTTAACCCCTGACCCCAGCACCAATGCCCCGGGTCCCAGTACTTGCCGTTTCCCTGAGCCCTGTCCTATCAGCTCTGTTTATGAGCCGAGCTGGACTCTGCTCCTTCCCTGGAAGCCTGGGTCTTGGGCCCCACTGCCCCTGTCCCTGCCCTGTTCTGGCTCCAGCGGGCTACTTCCTGGCTGACATCGGCACGCCCCCACCTGAGCCAGGAGCCTATGCCCAATCCTATTCTTAGTTCCTGGCCCACCTCCTATCTGATCTAGTTATACAGCAGTGTCTCCCTTCTGAGCCGGCCACCAGCACCAAAAGTCCCTGTTCCCATCCCCTACCCACTCATGCACAGCACCCACACCTGTGCACACTGCAGCCTGGCGCTTACAGGTACGAGGGGCGGTGAAGGGTGCTGCCTCTGAGGCGGAAACCCCCAACTGGAGTCACCTGTCCACAATGGGACCCCAGCTGTTTCATTCCGGAAATGAGACCCATCGAAGGGAGCTCAGGATGAAGCAAGTGTTAAATGGGGGGCTGGCTGAGGAAGGGCCCTGGGGCCAGCGGGGCTGGCACACAGACCAAGGGACAGAACATTCTGTGTCAGTCTGCCCCCACCACCCTGTAGGCGGCCTGCAGAGGCCACTACCAGGCAAACTGTGCCCATGCACCCACCAGTTCTGTGCAGGCTCTAGGCTGGGGCCTCGGCCGGGTGGGGGTCAGAGGTCAAAGGCTGTGTGGGGTATGGGGCAGGGCCCACGCTGACCCAGCAGTCCTCTTCCACGGAGGGATCTGAGCACAAGCACCAGCTTAGAGTTCTGGATCCCCGTGAACAGCAAGAGCATACTGCCCCCAGCCAGTCACCCCACACCCAAGCCTGTTTCTTCACGGCACCAACAAGGAGAAAGGGGGTGGCCTGGCGCAGGCCTGCTCAGCTCCCCACTGCCCTGCTGGGGTGGTATGGGCTGCCCCAGCCCGGGCAGGCATTGGCTGACACAGGCAGATGAGAGTCCTAAGACTCCGGGCTGTCCTTCGGACCCAGCCAACCTGGAAGCCAAGAATGTGGCTCCACCTGGTGACCACCCAGCACCAGTGCCACCAGGACTACTGAACCAGGAGGCAGAGAGGTCTGAATGCCAGGGCCCTGGCCCAGCAACCACATAAACAACAGCACAGCCCAGAGGAAGTTTCCATATTTATTCAAAGTCCTCTGCTGCCCTTTTGAGACCAGCAGGGCGGAGCTCCTCAGGAGAGCCTGTGGTCTGTCCCTGGGAATGCCACTCTGCCGGCAACGCAGAGGGCACCGTGGAATGCAGTGCTTAAGGAACCAACGACTAACCGCTGACAGAGTGCTAGTGTTAAATATCACAAACCCCACACCTCTGGAGAGAGGAGCCTCAGGGAGCAGCCAGCCTCTGCCAGCCCTGCCCTTGGTCTTCGGTGTCGGACTCCAGTCCCCAGAGCCACCACCACCGTCACCAGATCAGTAGGGGGCTGCTCTTTGGGACTAACTTGGGGGCAAGTCAGCTAAGAGCAGAGTTAGGCAGTTTCCACGTCTCCAGACGGGGCAAAGTGGTCATGGCCTGGAAATGGGAGGGGATGTGGCCGGAAAGCCCCTGTGGCCACACCCAGGACCCAGATCCTCACAGAGATGGGCTGTCCCTCCCAGGGCCCAGCAGCATCCTGCAGGTCAAGGCCCGTCCTCTACACCCACCGGAAGGCACAGCTTGGCAGGGCAGAGGGCCAGGCCCACGGACTCAGCCCATAGGGCGGGCAGGGAACAGAGGAGCCAAGCAAGGCTGGGGGCAGGGGACCCCAGTCCTGCCAGAGTCCTCACCCCAACCTGGTGCCCCAGCCTTCCTCCCACGCAGAGGCCATGGGCTAGGAATGTGCTGGGGCTTCATGAAGCCAGAAGAGGAATGGCCACGAGGTGGTTGGGGCTTTCCACTCTGGAGTGTGTGCCAGGCACGGGTGCAGGCGGGAAGGCAGCCGGGATGGAAGCCAGCGGCCGCGGCACCCTGAGGTGACCCCAGCCTAGCCTAGCACCCCCGTGGGCCGCAGGGCCCTTGCCAGCCCTCAGCCCACAGGCTGGGCCATCTTGGCGTGCAGGCTCTGGTGGGCGATGAGGTGGGCGCGCTGCTTGAAGCTCTTGTCGCACTCGCCGCAGCCGAAGGGCCGCTCGCCCGTGTGCACCCGCCGGTGGTCCAGCAGGTAGGAGCGCAGCGAGAAGCTCTTGCCACACTCGCTGCAGCCAAAGGGCTTCTCGCCCGTGTGGATGCGCTGGTGGTCGGCCAGGTAGGCGCTGCGGCTGAAGCTCTTGCCGCACTGCGAGCAGGAGAAGGGCTTCTGGCCCGTGTGCACGCCCTGGTGGCGCACCAGGTCCGAGGAGCTGCGGAAGCTCTTCCCGCACTCCTGGCACTTGTGCGGCTTTTCGCCCGTGTGTGTGCGCTGGTGGCGCGCCAGGTCCGAGCCCCAGCGGAAGCGCTTGCCACACTGGCCGCAGCTGTGTGGCTTCTCCGCTGCCAGGTCCCGCAGCTGTCGCCGGCGGGTCGGCGGCCGCCCCCTCCGTGCCCCCGCAGCACAGGCCAGGGGCGCCCCTGACCGGGCTTCACCCTCCCAGACCTCCGGCTGCTCCTTGGGGCTCCAGGACACAGTCACATCCCCGCGCCCACCGCCACTGCTGCTGCTGCCGGCCTGGCCTGCAGATGCCACTGTCTCCTCCAGCCCAGCCTGCTGGCCTTGGCTCTTGAGCCCCAAACCTGCAAGCCGAGAGGGGTTGGCCTCTTCAGTTCCACTGGGTTCTGGGACCAGAGCTGGGGCGAGGCAGAAAAAAGACTCAGGTTCCGAAAGCCCTGAGCTGCACACACCCCAGCCTCAGTTTCCTTATCCGTAAAACAGGGATGTGATAAAATGCCAGCAGAGCACCACTTCAGAGGCAGTGGCAAGGGGTCCAGCTGGGCTGATCCTGCTCCACAGGCACTAAGGATATACCTAACCCTACCACACCCATGGCGGGGCCACAGTGGCACCCAATGTCCCACCCTCTGAACCCTGGCTATTCAAAGTCCAAAGCGGAACACGTTCAGGTAGTTCGTAAAGTAGCCAAACTCCCAGTTATTCTTACACAAAACTGAGAACCCACATGGGTTCAGCCTCTGTGGCTGTTCTCACCCCACAAGCTCTTGTCCCCTAAACTCAAGGGCAGATTTGGACAGGGAAGGATCCTAGCCCTCCCACTGGGTCATGCAGATTAAATGAGACAATCTCCAAATGGGTGCTCAGAGAGGCTCTAGCGTGGAGTGGCCTCCGAAGAGCAGGGCCCAGGCCTCGGCGCACAGACAGCAGGTGTTCTCACTGTCAGCACCTCTCCTCACAACCACTGTCTAGACAGAGTCCTAGCTCAGCCCCTCCAGTGTCCACTGACCCCTCTAAGTTTCTGATCTCTCGTCTGTGAACGGGGACAACCCTTCTATGCAGCAGGTTGTGAGAATCACAAGAAGATGCCCGTTTGCGAGCTCAGCACAGTGCTGGCACGTTGCAAGCGCCCATGATATGGTAACACACACTTATGGGCAAAGACAAACAAACATTAACCCAAAGAAAAATCATCCAGGGCTCTTGAAAAGACCCAGTGAAAGCCCACTTCTGAGCCACCTAAGGAGGGGGTAGGAAGACTCGGTGTACGGCCTGCCTGAGCCCACCCTCTGTCACTGGGACCCCCAAGGGTCCTGTCTGCACCCACTGCTTACCCAGGGTGACATTCCGGGAGTTCTCTCGCTTTATGTCCCAGAAGAGTTCCCTCTGGGCAGGGTCCAGAGATCCCCATTCTTCCCGGGAGAAATAGAAAGGAATGTCTCCAAATGTCACAGATCCCTAGAATGAGGTTAAAAAAAACAATGACCTGGCTCAGGACTGCCACTCTGGACTCCCCCAGGCAGCCATGGGTGGGAAGGGGGCTGGGATGGAGACCAGGATGGGTTCAGGCAGGACCAGGGTGGGTGGAAAAGGCACTTTTCTTGATGAAAAGACAAGGTCCATTTGTGGGACTCAACAGCTCCGAGGGCCTCGGAGGGGACAAGTGGACTGTAACTCACGTGGACCTTGGAGGCAAAGCAGGTATCTGTTGGCCCTCTGGCACTCCCCTCTTTAAGAGCAGGAAGCAGGGCTGAGGGAAAAGAACAGAGCCTCACAGAGGCCAGCCCAGGCCAGGAGTGAGACCTCACACATACACACACATACACATTCCTAGGCTTCTTAGAACACACATGGCCTTCCTACTACAGGGCAACGCGCCCAGGAAGGAACCAGGCCTCCGCCCAGCGATTGTGGCCTACAAGCTTACTCACCACCAGGGCTGTGCTGCTCCCAAGGTACAGGTGGCCAGCTTCGTGCCCCCACCTTCATGGGAAGCCCCTTGGCCTGGGATCCCTGGACTGTAGCCTCAGGTTCCACCTCCTCTGAGGGCACTTCCTGTGCAGGAACCACAACATGCTCATCAGCACCGAGACCAGATGGGGGAGACAGAGCTTAATCCCTGGGAAGGAGACACAGGACACATCCCTCAGGATGTAGGGGGGTGGGGAAGGAGAACATGGGGTCCCAGAAAAATCCCGAGAATGTGACACCAGGCAGTGCCGTGTGCCCAAGGATAGTCCCTGATCAAGCATGAGGCAGGAACAGATCCCAAAGGCCAAAATCACAGAGCCACTTAGTAAGAGGGTGTGGGGACAGACCTCCATGCCAAAGGCAGACCTCCACACGCCAGCCAGCCGCTCGTTAGCACCCCCCCCCAAGTGTCAAGAATCCAATGCCCCACCGAGAACAGGGTTCCCGTGGACAGCTACCTTCTCACACCCAGTCTGCTGCTGTCATTACACATATCATTGTATCCCCAGGGCCTGGTCTACAGCAGAACATAAAAAAAATATTTGCAGAAGCTGTGTGGCGCTAAAAGTGCCTTTCTGGAGCACGCCTACTTTGGTCCTGCTGCCACCCTCCAAAGCCTTTCCAAAAAGAAACCAGAGTCACTTGGACAGGGTCACTCAGAAAGGCAACACCTGTCATGATGTGCTCCTGTTGATGCTCCTTGTGGCCCTGCATCCCACCATCCCTGGAGGACTTGTTTATGGAGACAGCCACCGCTCCTCAGTCAGGTGCCGCCCAGGTGCCACCGGGTGTGGGAGGGGCTCCTCACCTGCCGCTGGGCTTTCACTGGCTGCTTCTGCAGGACCTCCACCAGGGCGACGGCCTCCTCGCCGCTCCCCGGACTCCGCTCCCGCACCCAGTCCTGGACATCTCCAGGCAGCACGCTCAGGAACTGCTCCAGCACCAGCAGCTCCAGGATCTGCTCCTTGGTGTGAAGCTCCGGCCGCAGCCAGCGGCAGCAGAGCTCCCAGAGCTGGCTGAAGGCCTCGTGGGGCCCACCCACGTCCCTATAGCAGAAATGCCGAAAGCGCTGGCGGCAGGCCTCAGAATCCCTGCTGTCTTCTTGCTGGACAGAGTCCTGCTCCCAGGAAGAATCTTCCACCTTCACGATCAGCAGACCTGCTCCCTCCCCAGGAGCCTCCTCCTGAGACTCCGGGGGGGCTGCCATTCCCCTGGCCTAAAGCTCAGGACTGCTTGGCCTCACCGGGCCTGGGAGCCAGTCCTTCAGTCTCCCAGAGGGATCCCCTGTGGCCGCCGGGTGGGCATCTGGACACGCATTCCTGGGGAAAGAGCAAAAAGCAGGAGGGGGGCAGTACATGAGCAAACACCAGCCAGTCTGCTCCTGTCCTTTCCTGGCCCTGAAGTCTTTTTAGGCTCTCCCGTAATGCCTCACTCCTATGACAAGCTCTTTACCCACACCAGCTACAGCCCTTTATCCTCAGCTCTGAAATCCAAAACTCCCAGGTTTTTACTCCCTGGCCTCCTGATGTAGGCATATTTACTCCCTGGCCTACTGATGTGAGCATATTTATGATCTCCACTTATCTCATTTAATTTCATGTTCATATGGTTCACAGCAAAAACCTTTATGTGTTTCTTCTGTTTGGAAATATTCACCGAGCTATACTTACTATGTGTATTTCTGTATGTGCGCTACACTTCAATAAAAAATTTAATTAATACATTTGATTACTGAGAACTGCTGCAGATTCTGCTGGTGGGGTCACTCGATATGCCACGTGTGCTGTATTAGCTTCTTCAAGTTTGAAAATTTCAGAATTCCAAAACACATCTTGGCCCTGGGGTGTCAGCAAAGAGCTCACAGACACCAGCTAAGCCATTTATCCACAGGTAGGTATGAATGACATACTTATACCCTACGTTGCTACTCCTTACAATAGTCCTGAAAAGTGTGTATTTTGAAATTCCCTTTAATTGCTCTTTTTTTCCAACAAAAGGTGACATAGAGCATTATAATTTTAATAAGGTGAGAGGATTTAAACAATACAGAAACACGTAAAATAGAAACCCCCTTCCAAATGCAGTTGCAACCTCCCGTGAACAGTAGGACATGTGACCTCCTGGACTTTTTCCCTGTCCATTTACTGAAAACTTATCTACAGAAACGGGGAAAACCAAGTGTTTTTGTGTGTTTTACGTAAATGAGGTCCTCCTGCACGCACTATTTTGTATCTTGCTTTTCTGCCTAACAATGCTTCTTCATTGGCCGCTCTGGGAGACTCCACGGGGTGGACGCGCTCCAGGTTAACAGGTACCCGGGTGAGGCACCGGGTTGGTTTGCAGTCCTCTCCCACGCGCTAAGCGCCTGCTTTACTTTATTCTTCCACGCCTCACAACACCCCCGAAAGGTACGCGCTCCGTTCTCATCCTCCAGTGACCGAGGAGAAGGCTCCGCTCGGAGGGCCAGGGACTCACCAGGGTCGCTCGGCAGGACGCGGCGGGCGGGACGGCGGACCTGGCCGGAGCCCCGCGCTCAGACCCCAGCAGCCTCGCCTGCGCGCAGCTGAGAGGCGGCGGCGGGCGGGCTGGGCGAGCGCAGGCGCCCCACCCGCGGCGCTTCCCAGCAGCGCGCGCCCCCTCCGGCCTCTGTCTCCGGGCGCCGTCTGCGGACGCCCGGAGCCCCGCGCTCGAGAGCAGAGCTCGGCGGCCCGCGTCGCCGGTCCCGCCCCCGGGATACACACCGCCCACAGCCGCCCAGGCGTTCTGGTTCCGCCACCAGGTCCCTGCGCCGGAAGTTCGCGCGGGGCTCGCCGGGAAACAGCACGGCGCATGCGCCGCAGCCAGCACTCGCGCTACACGCCCCAGAAGGCCGCTGCCCACTAAGTCCGAGGAATAGCCAATGAACGAGGAGAATCCCCAGAGTTGGCCAATCAGGAGGCAGCGGCTCCCCGCGCATCCACACCTGTGACCCCGAGCTGAGTTCTGCGTCTGGACTTCGATCTTTCAGATTTCTCCGCCTTCCTGGCGGGTGACAGGCGAAAAGGCCAAGCCGAGGTTGGCCGAGTGGGTCGAGACGGTGTCTGGCCCAGCCACGAGTAGACTACCCGATCCGCCGGAAGAGATCCGCTGAAAGCGGACCCTGCCTTCTGCCACCCGCTCTTGTCTCGAATGGGTGGAGGGAGGAAGGCCAGAGGCTGGCGCGGCTCGGGCCCGGAGACTCCTTTCTAGCCTCTTAGGTCCCGCCCTCGCCGAAGTCCCTAGCGGCTCCTAGCGGGGCGCGGAGCTTCCTGGGAAATGCAGTGCAGTGAGGGTCGCGGAGCCTCCCTTCTACGCCGCCGAGCGCAGCGCTGGCCGGGGTCGTGCGGCAGGACACGGCCCGCGGATTCCCTGACCCCGGGGCGCACCCCGCTCTCCCACCGGCAGCCTCGTCTGCGGGACTGCGGGGTCCCTGCGGCTGGGCAGCTCTGAGTTCTCCTTCCCAGGCATTTTTACCTGCACCCACACTCTGCCTCTCTGCCTGCGGATCTGAGACTCCGGATCCGTTCCTGAAACCAAGAGCTCTCGTGATTTGTTGATTATGCAAGCATTGCATGCCTAGTGGAGAAAAAAAAATGAGTAAACTGTGGAAAATGATGAAGCTGTCTATACCCACAAGGCTAACACCCTCGATCTGCTCAAACGTCGCTCCCTCCAATTGGTTTTCGCTAACCCTATGTAAACAGCACCCCCGTCATGCTTGTGCCTTATTTCTCCATCATTACCTGACATCCTTGTGTAAGATTTGTCCCCTAGTACTGGACTATAAGCTCCGTGAGGTCAGTGTTTTCACTGCCCTACTCCTAGCACCTGGATTTGTGCCTGGCGCAGTATTTATGGACTGAAGGCAAAGAAAACTGGAGGTAAAAAATATTTCTAATAAGGCCATTCAGAAGTGAGCATTGGGGATCCCTGGGTGGCGCAGCGGTTTGGCGCCTGCCTTTGGCCCAGGGTGCGATCCTGGAGACCCGGGATTGAATCCCACGTTGGGCTCCCGGTGCATGGAGCCTGCTTCTCCCTCTGCCTGTGTCTCTGCCTCTCTCTCTCTCTCTCTCTGTGACTATCATAAATAAATAAATTTTTAAAAAGTAATCATTGTTGGGGATCCCTGGGTGGCTCAGCGGTTGAGCGTCTGCCTTTGGCTTGGGGCCTGATCCTGGAGTCCTGGGATCAAGTCCCACATCGGACTCCCTGCATGGAGCCTGCTTCTCCCTCTGCGTGTGTCTCTTCCCTCTCTCTCTGTGTGTCTCTCATGAATTAAAAACAAACAAAAAACCCTGCTCATTTAAAAAAAAAAAAGAAGTGAGCATTGTTTTAATCTGTTCTTACACTCCTACATCTATGGATATTTCTAATGTAAGTCTGGAATATTTCTATGTAAGTGTTTTGTTGATGATTCAAAAGTCTATCAAGGATTGCTTTCCATAGCACCGTGTATAAATAAAAGGTAGCTGTTTTGCAGACCGCATAGTTTCCATAGCATGGAAGTGCCATATTTTATTTAAAGTTCCTTACTCTTGGACATTTATATTGTTTCCTTTTTTTATGTATTTGTAGATCATTTATACAAACACCCGCCTTCCAACATTTGCTTGAACAATTTACTGGAGGGCTTGTGTCAAAACTGTTCTGTGAAGACTGCTGGAGTGAATGTTTCTGGGCTCCCTCCCCTCCCTCTACCGGCCCCGTGGAAAACTGCACAAGGGAAAAGGAACCTGAAAAAAGTCCCTTCTTCTAGGTGTAGACTTAGTGTTCTTCCATCGCCCTCTATTGGCAAAGGCTAACATCAAGTTGGCGAGCTAAGGAGGTCTACAAGCTCTAATATCACAAAACCAGACAAAAAAATATATTGGGTGCTGAGAAACAAATTAATAGCTGGTACACTTACCATATATTTTACTGGGTACTGCTGGTATAGGGCAAATTACTTGTATACAACAATTACATTGACCACCCAATAACACTTTTTTAAAAAAGATTTTTATTTATATATTTGAGAGACAGAGACAAAGAGAGCACGAGTAGGGAGGAGGGAAAAGCAGACTCCCCGCTGAGCAGGGAGCCCAACGTGGGACTCCATCCCAGGACCTTGGGATCATGACCTGAGCAGAAAGAAAGCAGATGTTCAACTGACTGAGCCACCCAGGCACCCATTTTCTTTTCTTTCTGAAAGCATTTTAGTTTATTTTTCTAACTAGGAACTATAATCTGTAAATAATGAAAAAGTCAAAATTTCCTTTCTGGGAAACTTATACTCATTTCCAGGATTTATACTCATTATTTTTCTTAGTCCAGAACTCTCTAAACAATGTTAAAAATTGAGAACAGAAGGCATCACTGTCTTGGTTAATGAAAATATTTTAATGGTCTACAGTTGCCCATTGTTTTTCTCTGATATATATCTATTGCCTGTATTAAGGAGCATCTATTCCCATTTGCAGCAAAAAGACTACCAGCTGTTCCCCCAATATCAGTTTTCTCCTTCTACAGTAAGAATTTTTCAATGGGCACATGGTGATTCAGAATAAGGAGCATATTTTCCCAGGCTTCTCTGCAGCTAAGTATGGTCATGTAATTGAATTGAAGGCAATGAGATGTGACCAGACATGATGTATATATCTTACATAGAAAAGGATGGGTCCTGCTTCCTATTCTTTTTTCCCTACCTGCTAGCAGGAATTTGGACATTGTGGCAGGGACCATGCAGATGAGTAACACCGAGGTATCAAAGCAGTAAGAGAGAAAGTACTGGATTCCTGATGATTGTGAAGCCACCAAACTAGCTCCAGGTTTATATGCAGGCAGTGATGTGAGAAATAGATACCACGTTTAAGCCACTGTTATTTCAGACTTCCATTACAACCAATGTACACACTAGCATTACTGCCTATGAGGTTTTGTCTTTTGTTTTTTCATTAAGAATAGAACATAAGGAAAAACAAAACAAAACAAAAGAATAGAACATAAGGGCAGCCTGGGTGGCTCAGTGGTTTAGCGCTGCCTTCTGCCAGGGCGTGATCCTGGAGACCAAGGGTTGAGTCCCACATCGGGCTCCCTACATGGAGCCTGCTTCTCCCTCTGCCTGTGTCACTGCCTCTCTCTCTCTTTCTCTCTCTCTGTGTGTCTCTCATGAGTAAATAAATAAAATCTTTAAAAAAAAAGAATAGGACATAAAAATATATTTTTTTATAATTTCTCCCACGGGACTTCCATGTCTTCCTGACTAAATTTTGATAGTTTTTTTGTTTTTCTAGGAAATCATCCCGTTCATCTACAACTTCAAATTTCTTTTTTAAATTTTTTTTATTTATGATAGTCACACACACACAGAGAGAGAGAGGCAGAAACATAGGCAGAGGGAGAAGCAGGCTCCATGCACCGAGAGCCCGACGTGGGATTCAATCCCGGGTCTCCAGGATCACGCCCTGGGCCAAAGGCAGGCGCTAAACCACTGCACCACCCAGGGATCCCCAAATTTCTTAATATAAAAGTGTACATAGCATTCCCATTTAACTAAAATGTTAAAAATCAGCATGTGTGGTTAAATCTTCTTTGGTTGGGATCATAGGATGGTGCTTTAATGGTGGTGGAGCAGTAGGCTAGGAAGAGCCTGGGGGTCTGTTGACTTTGTAGGATAGGCCTGCCATACCAGTCCTGACATAAAGCTGCCTACTTCCAGCCCACCTGCACATATTATCTTGAGAAATGCACTTACACCTTGGTTAAGATCCTATTTTGGATCTCTGTTATTCATAGTTGAATTGAATCCTAAGTGATCCACTGTCTCTCAGGGTTGTTATAAGGATTAAATAAATGAGGGGTGCCTGGGTGGTGGCTCAGTTGGTTAAGCATCAGCCTTCAGCTCATCATGATCTCAGAGTCCTGGGATGGAGCCACACATCAGGCTCCCTGCTCAGCGAGGTGTCTGCTTTTCCCTCACCCTGTTCTTCTCCCCCTCACTCGTGCTCTCGTACTCTCTCTCAAATAAAATCTTAAAAAAAAAAAAGGATTAAATAAATGAGGAAGACATGTAGACCACTTAGCCCAGAACTCTTAACACATAGGAAGTGCTCAATAAAGAGCAGTTCGTCCCAGGGAGTTACGCATTGCCAGGAACCTGTCACAGGGACATGCCCACAGGAGCATCCCAATGGGCATGAGAGGCTGCAGAATTTAGGCCTTCCAAGCATTTTTCCACTTTCCCGTGAAGATTTGAGCCCAAATTGTTCTGGTCAGTGGCCTATCGGGTTGTGGTATTAATCTTCACGACTAGCCTCAACCTTTGTCAGTTGAGAACAGAAAACCTGGGGTGCTCCAGGAGGTGACAGAGGTGCAGGCCACACATCACAGGCTGGCGGAGGAGCATGAGGATGAGGGAAGTTGGAGCATTCTCATAACCTCCCTTCCTCCATCCTCTGCCGTACACCAAGGAGAAACCCCAGACCATAGCCCCTGGCAAGTGGCCTAGGTCACCTCCCCCCTTCCCTCCCACCGGAGGTGTCATTTTAGCTCCTGGCACATCAGTCTCTTCCTCGTGGCAGGGTCTTTATTCATTCTGCCCCCCTTGCTTGGAAGGTTGTCCCCAAATCCTTGTAAAATGGCCTCTTGTCATTCTCCAAGTCCCGGCTTAATGCTCCCGCCTTGAGCGGGGTCCTCTGACAGTCCGCTCCTAACAGGCTCCATTGCCTCCCCGCTCCGTTCCTTCAGGTACCTGTCACTACTTGAGAGCAGTGTTTGTGCCACTCACGGGCTCGGTGGTCTCCCTCACTAGGCCGGAACCCCGTGCGGGCAGAGATCCCGTCTGGCTCTGGCATCGCATATTCCTCGACGTTTAGCAAAGAACCTGGAACGCAGGCATTCATTTTGTATTTGAAAAGCGAAGGAGGGACTCCCTGTCCCTGGGTGGCGCAGCGGTTTGGCGCCTGCCTTTGGCCCAGGGCGCGATCCTGGAGACCGGGAATCGAATCCCACGTCCGGCTCCCGGTGCATGGAGCCTGCTTCTCCCTCTGCCTGTGTCTCTGCCTCTCTCTGTGTGTGACTATCATAAATTTAAAAAATTAAAGAAAAGCGAAGGAGTGAATGCAGCGAAGTGAATGAGTGAAGAAGTGAATGCAGCGAAGCCTCCACCTAACGTTTCCCGCCCTTTATCCCCCCCCTTTTACCTCCCCCCGCTCCCTGCCCTGGCCTCGGAAGGTGCCAGGGCGCCGGCGGCAGATGTCCCCGAGCCCCCGAGCTCCAGGGCAGAGGCCGCAGCTGGTGGCCGGGCCCGGCCTCCCGCCAGCCGCGAGACACCCGAGCTGGGAGCTGGAAGCCGGAAGCGGCTCCGGCCGGGGCCTCCGCCCGCGCCCTCTCTAGGAATGCGGGAGGTTCGGCATCTCTGTGGTAGGCCCAGGGCCGGCTGTGAGGGAGTCCAGCTCCCGCTGGTGGGTCCCCCCGGCAACTGCCGCTCGGCTGAGCGCATAAAGGGGAGCGTCGAAGAGTTCGGACGTTGCCGGGCAACCGCGCTGCGTGGGAGAGGAGAGAAGGGAACGTCCGCCCCTCACCCCGCCCAGACACCCGATTGGCTAAGGGCAACGCTGGTGGGCGGGGCTTCCGGAAACCCACCCTCCGCACTGCGAGGCCACTCAGCGAGGTTGGCCCTCCAAACCAGCTCTTCCGCCCCCGTCCCGGCCGTGCTATCCGCGGAGTCGCCCCTAGCTGGGGAGACAACCCCGGCCCGGGGAGGGCAGTCCTGGGCCGTGCCTTGGGGCCGCTCCGAGAGGGTGGGCACTCCGAGGGGCTAGTCCCACCTCTGCCCTCCCGGGCAGGCGAACGGTGAGCATCCGGGTGGGGCTCCCCGAGGCCCAGAAGCCCGGAGGAAGCAGGCCAGAGACGCCGAGCCCTTCCCGGGCGTCCCCCGCCCAGCCAGGTCACGAACAGCCGTCAGCCTCGCCAGGCCTTTCCACGACACCTCCACTACCTCTGCAGTCTTGGTTTCTCTTGTTAGACATTTTCTAAACTGTCAAGTACCACTCCTAAAACGTTCTCGCCCGCTCTGTCCCAGAATGGTGACCTCTTGATGGGCCTCTAGAGACAGGTGGACTGAGACTCACGGGGCCCTCGGAATCATGTTCCTCTGGTGCCATGAGAAGGGGAAACAGTTTTTCCAGGTCTCTGAGTTTCTCAGGGGCCAGAGTGGAGTCTTTAAATGATCCCCTGGCTCACTCCACAGGTCTCTAAGTGGTTTAAGACCTGGCACAGTGGCCAGAAAGACCAAGGAAGCAAACACCCATTGTGCAAGTAAGTGCTCTGTGCTAAGCTTGCACCAAGTACCAAAGTTCCCGGTACCGTTTTAACAAGTGTCTTTCCCACCTCTTTCATCTCAAGCTCCGAAGAGCAGCAGGCTTGCTTTATGTGATCAAGTCCCCCTCAGCCCCTTACACGGAGCCAAGCAGAGAAATCCCATTTCTGAGTGATGGGAGCCATGAAGACAAGCTGAAAGGGAGGAAACAGCTTTCTTTCTCACCTCTTCAAGAAAGAGCCATCTAATTCACTCAGTCCTGCCAGCAACCCAACCCTAGATCCCAGGGAGACCTCCCAGACACAACCAAGTTCTGCCTGGGCTCCCGCTAGTCAGCAGCTTTCTGGCACCTGGCTGATGACCTGCTCCCCGACGCCATCTCCAGCGGAGTCCAGCCCCCCTGAAGGTTGAGTCTACGGCCTGTTGCGCCCTTTTTAGACAGCCCTACCTCATAATAGTTGTCTGAGTGCATGGAATCTGGGGGATTGACACCATGAAATTCCTGGACCTGCACCCACCTTCCAGCTGTCTGGTTGTTGGCTAAGTTATTGGGCCTCTCAGCTGTTTCCTCATCTATAGGACCGGGATGGAGTCCACTGCTCAGCATTGTGGAGATCAGAAGTGACATATCCACAGCAGTTGGCCACACGCCCGGCAGGGCAGCTGCTCGACTGTCAGCTATTACTATTGTCGATCCCTTCCCTTGTTTGAGCCACCCCGCGGGCCCCCTGATCCAGGGAGGCAGGTGGAGTTTCAACGGCCTCCCTCATGCAGATGTCCCCAAGGTCAGTTGGTGTCAGAACTGAAATTTGAGCTGCAAATCCTGGATAATAAGCAGGCTAATGGGATCCCTGGGTGGCGCAGCGGTTTGACGCCTGCCTTTGGCCCAGGGCGCGATCCTGGAGACCCGGGATCGAGTCCCACGTCGGGCTCCCGGTGCATGGAGCCTGCTTCTCCCTCTGCCTATGTCTCTGCCTCTCTCTCTCTCTGTATGACTATCATAAATAAATAATAATAATAAAATTAAAATAAAATAAAATAAGCAGGCTGAGCCCATTCCTCCCCAGGGGGAAAAAAAAGAGAATGGAAAATAGCTACAGGGGATCCCTGGGTGGCGCAGCGGTTTAGTGCCTGCCTTTGGCCCAGGGCGCGATCCTGGAGACCCGGGATCGAATCCCACGTCGGGCTCCGAGTGCATGGAGCCTGCTTCTCCCTCTGGCTATGTCTCTGCCTCTCTCTCTCTCTCTCCCTCTCTCTCTCTCTGTGTGTGTGTGACTATCATAAATAAATAAAAATTAAAAAAAAAAAAAGGAAAATAGCTACAGAGGTCAAAAAGCGAAAGGCTAAAAGATCCAGACAGGGACAGGTAGGGCAAATTATAAAGGACATGTACAAAGTGGTGAGAAGTAGCAGAGGGAGGTGGCAGCAGCCTCAGAAGGCACCAGAAGGGACGGCGGTCCCTGGTAAGGGAGGAATCCTCACTGGGTTACGGCCGGGCTCCATTGGAAATACATAGAAAATGTCCAGTCACAAAATAGGCTCCCAGTGCCTGTGACAGGAGACGGGGAGGGCTCAGCCCTGCTCCAGCTCCCAAACAGAAGAGCCAACAGAGGGTCCTGGGCTCAGGCAATGCCCAGGGACGGAGACTGATGGCCGCAGCACTGGACTGCCCTTCCAGGGGGATCCATGGCCTCAGAAGTGGCTGGTTGGCTTCAGGTTTGGAAACCTCTTTGCCCAGAAGCGTCTGCTTGTGATACAGATGCTCTGGAATGGCCCCAAGTCAGGTCAGGCCTGGAAAGGAGAGTATCAACCCCCAAGCGGTGACTAAGGGATGCCTCAGCCATGCTGACACGGCTGCCCCAGGAGCCCCCCAAGTTGGACTCACCACCAGGGCCCCAGGAGACAGAGCATGAACGGTGGTGGGAATTCCAAGGCCTTTAATTCGTACCTCGTGAGCCTGCGCCTCACCCTAGCTCCTGTGTTGCCATGCCCCACCCCATGCCAGCACCTCCCACTCCCTTCCCACACCCCCTCTCACACTGCCCTTGTGCCTCCCCCATGCTGGCCCCCCCTCCCGGCCTCCTAAGTGGGAGCAGGCGGGGGTGCAGCCAGAGCCCCCGCTGCCCCCAGCATCAGCATGGCCAGGGCCTTGGGCCCTGTTGTGTGGATCTTCTCGTGCCGGTGCAGGTTGGAGCGCCGACTGAAGCTCTTGCCACAGAGAGGGCAGGAGTAGGGCCGGACGCCACGATGGGTGCGCTGGTGGGCCGTGAGGTGTGAGCTGTGGCTGAAGCTCTTGCCACAGTCGAGGCAGTGGTAGGGCTTCTCGCCCGTGTGCGTGCGGTTGTGAGCAATGAGGTTGGAGCGCTGGCTGAAGCACTTGCCGCACTCAGGGCACGGGTAGGGCTTGACCCCGGTGTGGGTGCGCTGATGGGTGACCAGGGCCGAGCTCTGCGTGAAGCACTTGCTGCAGATGGGGCACTTGTGGGGCTTGGCGCCCGTGTGGGTGCCCTGGTGGGTGACCAGGTCCGAGCGGCGGGTGAAGCGCTTGGCACAGCGGTCGCACACGTAGGGCTTCTCACCCGTGTGGATGCGCTGGTGCTGGATCAGCGTCGAATGGTGACTGAAGCTCTTCCAGCAGGAGGGGCAGGTATAGGGCTTCTCACCCGTGTGGATGATCTGGTGCTGGATGAGGTGTGAGCTGCGGCCAAAGCGCTTGCCGCAGTCTGTGCAGGCATACGGCTTCTCGCCCGTGTGTGTGCGCCGGTGGGTGACCAGGTGGGAGTGCCAGCTGAAGCCCTTGCCGCACTGCTCGCACTTGTAAGTCTTCTTGTTGGCGTCACCGTCGGGGGTCAGGCCCTCCTCACTGCTCTCAGGGGTGCCCATCCGCCTCTCTCGGGGTTTCTCTGGGAGGCGGCCCTCCTGGGCTTTTGTGAGGCTGGTGTCAGGCGGGGCTGGTTTTGCCTGTCTCTCCTCTGGGGGACCTGGCTGCCCATCGTCTTTGGCTGGCCTGGAGCTCTGGCCGCTGCCTACTTGCTGCCCGCACTGCAGGACATCCCCCTGGGCTCTCCCCACCCTGCTTCTGAAAGACTTCACCTCCCCAAAGGCTGCCAGGGACAGGGCCGGCTCCTCCTTCCCCACCTCAATGGCTCCTGGAGAGAGAGGGTTTCCAGCGAGAGAGAGACTTTCGTGAGGGACCCAGGGTAATTCTGGAAATGGAGATAAGAGCGAGGATCCCAGAAGTAAAAGCCACTCCCTGCAGAGGACAGGAAGCTGGCAGCCCTGCGCCTGGCAGGACCACGTGTCTGTGCCCCAGGCGAAACAGCCATGCTGACAAGGGGCACCCCACAGCACCCCCATGCCATGGCACCCACCCACCTGCCACCTCTGCACGTACCTGTCTTCTCTTCCTCCTCATCTCCCATCCGCTGGCATGAGCTCGAGGCCTCACCCTTGCCCTGTCCTTGGGAGGTCCAGAAAGGTCTGCTGAAGGGAAATCCTGGCCAAAAAGAGACAGGAGATGCTGTACAGCAGGAAACGCCCACCACCCCCAGGAAACGCCACTTGAAGAGGGAAAAATGGGGAGACAGCTCTGCAAACATGGGGTAAAACTATATGAGCTACTTCACTTGGGGTCAGGTGTCCACCCCTCTCTAGGAAGCACACTGCAGGCTGACTGCCAGACACAGTCTCCTAAGGGGCTCCATCTTGTTTCCCTGAGCGAGCACCAGGAGTAAAGGGAGAGGGCTGGTGAGGTCAGCTGCCAACAAACCCCCTTCCGTCACACGGGCCCCTGGCAGCGGGCCCAGCAATGTCTCCCAGACCTGCATCTTCCCAGACCACGAGCAAAAAGGACTCCTGGAGGAGGGACAGTGGGTGGAGGAAGCCCAGCGAAGGGGGTTTGGGGTAAGAGGCTGGGGGTGCAGACCACCCCGAAGTCAAGGACAAATGGCCCACTGGCCAAGTCCCCTGGGGCCAGGGCTTGGGGATTCTGGTCTAGTCAGCAAGAGAGCAGCAGGGCCCAGGTTCCATGCCCTGACCCACGCCCTGTGGGAGGGAAAGAATACGCTGGACCCAGCAGTGAGTTTAGGGCATTTGTGAGGCTTGCTGTCGGGCTGCAAATGGGTGCTAAGTTCCCTCTAATTTCCCAGGACTTGCCTAGACCTGCTGGCCTGTGCCCTGGGGAATGCTAACAATGGGTGGTGAGCAAATAATTAAAGGAGTGAACTGCCCTGACTCTGAGGCCCACCCCCGAAGTCAAGGGTGGAGTGACCAGCCCCCGGCTCCCCTGGGCTAGCAAGTGTGCCCCTGGTGTGTACAGACGGACACAGACGGGACGTGTAAATGAATGGCAATGAAGGAATTAGCACCAGCAGTTGTCCATAAGACTTCCTAAATTCTGCCAACACAACCAGAGTCTGAAACTGAGGAGTCAAGGTGCTGGGACTTTACTTACCACGAGAAACAAGGCCCCTCGGGGTGGATGTGACAGCTCAGGATCCGGGGGCCTGGGGACATTAGCTGGCACCAGTACCCCCCAGCCCCGGCAGGCAGCCCCTGCTCTCTGGACAGACGCCTCTCAGGTGGGGCTCTGAGGAGCAGGACGGTGGGACCGAGGAGCAGGACCTCTAGGTCAGCACTGCCGGACGCAGCGGCCACTAGCCACATGGGGCTATTGCAATTCAAACTTGAGCCAATTAGAACAAAATAAAATATAAACTTGGTAGCTCCAGCCACATTTCTAGTGCTGAGCAGCCACCCCTGGCTGGTGGTTCCCATGTCAGCACAGAACAGAGTGGCCCAGATGAACAATGAGAAGGAGCTTAAGCCCCGGAAGGCGAGGAGGAGATGACGGAGCCACGGCCTCCCTCTGGCTTCGGGCCTCAGGAGGTGGCCACCGCCAGCACCTCTCGGGCCCTTACCCAAGGCCAGCCCATTCCTCTTCTGCAGGACGTCCCTGTAGAAGCTCTGCTGCGTGTGGTCCAGCCGCCCCCACTCCTCCCGGGAGAGGTACAGAGCCACATCCTCAAAGGTCACTGGCATCTGAAACCACACAAAATGCCCACTCTCCAGGACATGTCGGGACACCCTGATGGGGCGCGATGGCTCCAGGATGAGGGGAGCCCCCTGGCCCCCAACCCGCTGCGGACCAAGAGTGAGGCCTGTCGTCACGTCCGAGGGTGAAACAGGACAGCCGCCCAGGCAGCTGTGTACCACAGACGACCAGAGACAAAGCCAAGGGTCCTTTCTGGGCACCGCAGGCAAAGCTCAGGCTCTCTGAGCACATTCCCCTCTGGCCCCTCCCTCGGGCCCGGCGCTCAGACCCAGACAAGTATCCACAGGGTGATCCACAGCCGGAGATGCTTTTCCCCCACACCCCTCTGCTCCTGCTCCAGCCTCACACCGGAGCAGGGACACTCACCTGGGACCAGGCGCTGAGGAGTGCCGCAGCCATCTGCCGGTCCCTGGTCCTCTCCTCCCGAGAAAGCACAGGGATCTGGGGGGAGGGGAGGGCTGAGAGAGGAGAGAGGTCCTCAGGGAGGCCACCTCATCCTGCTGGGCCCCGCTGCTCCCCTGAGGGGACTCGGGCCTGGCTCACCAGGGACACCACAGCTGCTTCAAACTCCACCCCCGACCTGACCCAAGAAAAGGGTCAGCAGGCTCTGAGGCTGTCCGGGAGCGGCCTCTGAGGGGCAGGTGGGTGGACATCCAGGCATCTCCATGGCCAGAGAGCTCGTGCCCTCTCCACCTATGCTGCGAGCCTCTGCCTTTCCCCACAGCTGCCACCCGAGAAAGTGCCTCTTGAAACGTCCCTCTCCATCCCTCTCCTCACCTCCACTAGGCAGGAAAAGAGTTTTCTCCTTAGAGCCCTGGCTTAGGGACATCCAGCTTGGCACTCCTGGTACCCCGTCCCCCTGCAATGCACCCTCAGGGTGGGGCTCTTCTGGCTCCATCTTGATATGGGTTGAGTCCCAAGCAGCTCCCAAAGGCACCGTCTCCTCTGACTCAGAGAGCATTTCTTGACAAGGATGCCCATGACCTGGAACCTAGGAATGACAGCCCCCATTAGCACCTGGGCAGAGAATAGGAGACACAGCCTAGCTCCCCACCTGAGGTCCTGGGGCCAACACCCAGGGTGGCCACACACACCCAAATACAAGGCACAGCTTGAAGGAATGGCCTTGCTTCCTTCTGCTGGTCCTGGGGACCCACACATCTCTAGTTCACCTCCACAAGCTGGGGCAGCAGGGGAGGGCAAGAAGGCTCAAGGCCAGGCCAGGGGCAGGCTGGCCAGGTGCCCACAGAGCAGATGCTCCTTCTCAATTCCAGCCTCGTGCCTCCCACAGAAGTGTGGACTGTTATTCTTTTACATTGAGGAAACCGGGTGCCTGAGTGGCTCAGTTGAGTTAGGTGTCTGCCTTCGGCTCAGGTCGTGATCCCCAGGGTCCCGGGATCAAGTCCTACATGGGAGTCCCTGCTCAGCAAGGGATCTGCTTCTCCCTCTCCCTCTGCTCCCCCACCCACCTACCCTGCTCATGCTCTCCCAAATCTGTAAAAAAATATTTTTTTTAATTAAAAAAAAGAAAACATTGAGGAAAACAAGTGCCATGTATTGAATGGAGTCCCCCCAAATTTCATGTCTGCTCAAAACCTCAGAATGTTACCTTATTTGGAAAGGTCTTTGCTGATGTAATTAGTTAATGATCTAGAAATGAAATCATCCTGCATTTAGACCGGACCCTAAACCCAATGACTAGTGTCCTTATAAGAGGAAAAGACACAGAAACACAGAAAAAGCCACGTGAAGATGGCAGCAGAGCTGGGGTGAAGCCAAGGGACACCTGGAGCCACCAGATGCTGAGAGGAAGAAGGGTCCTCCCCTAGAGTCTTGGGAGGAGGCCCTGCCAACACCTTGATTTGGGGTTTCTGGCCTCCAGAACTAAGGGAATAAATTCTGGTTGTTACACAGACACAGGAAACTGACACACTCAGGCTCAGAGATGAGACAACGGCCGAAGATCACAGGGCCTGCGAGTGCTCGGCAGGGACTGGAACTCAAGGTAACTCACAAGTCAACTCCAGGGCCACCATTTCTTGAAGATGACAGGGAGGTAGCATGTGGCCTTGGGCCATTTCCAGGCTGATTCAATTTGGTCTCAGAAGTGGGAGTTTTGGGGTTTGTAGAAAAAAGAAGAAAGCCCAAGGGTACCACTAACCGTGCCCGGACCTGCGCCCACCTTGGTCTGATGGAAGGAAAACCTCCTGGCTCATGTCTGGCACCACCCACCCAGCACAAGGGCACTTCCAGGGTCCTCCCCCCTGGTCCTTGCATCCTCACAGCAGCCTCAGCTCCAGGTCCCCGGGACAGACTCAGGCAACCAGGACTCAAATCCAGGCCAGCCCCTCACTCGCTGCTGAACCTGGAGTGGGCACTGCCTTCCCACAAACCTCTTCAGTTTGGGGAAAGTCACTTCCTTTGCACGGGGAGGCCCCTGGGGACGCCTCACTGCCATCCACAGCACAGGGACTGGCCAGGCATCTCTGTCCAGCCCCCTGAGCTCCGTCTACAGCAGGGTCTCCAAGGGAAGGACCCTAGACCAGGAGCTGGAGTGCCTGGGAGCCCCTTGGGCCAGACAGCCTCCGAAACCCAGCTGCTCTGCCTCGCGCACAGATAAGCTGTGACAAAGAGCTGCGCACTGGAACATTCTGGATAAACAAAGTGGTGCCAGTAATCATTACCATGCTACCGTGTAAGCTGACAGAACCAAACAGCAGCAAAGAATGTCAGGGACTCTGAAGCCGTCAGTCTACAAAGGCATCACGGAAGGGAAAGGAAACAGTGTGGACACCCCTTTGTGCCTCTATGGTATGGATACAGGACAACTAAGACACACGGTCCCTGACTTACAACGGCCCAACATAACCGGCTTTCAACTTCACGATGGCATGGAAGTGACACACACTCATTAGAAACCGTACTTCAAACTTTGCAACAGTCTCCTCTGCCGGGCTGGCGGTGTGTGGCTCGGTTGTCCCTGGGGCTGCCAGGCGGCAGGTGCCACAGCTCTGTCAGCCCCGCGGTCATGAGCGTCAGCGACCAGCAGACTGACCAGGGCTGTCTCTCCTGCCATTCTGTTTTTCTCTCTCAGTATGGCGTCCAGTATATTCCATGAGATGCTCAGCGCTCTTTTATAGAATAGATTTTGTGTGAGGTGATTTTGCCCAGCCGCAGGCTGCTGTAAGTGTCCTGAGCACGTCTGAGTAGGCGAGATGAAGCTGTGATGCTCAGTAGGTTAGCGTGTTAGATGCATTCTTGACTTCTGGTTGTAACCCCATTGTAAGTCGGGGAAGACCTGCACTTGATGTGTGTTTGAACTTACAGCCCCTGGAAATACTAGTTGAGGTGCCATAGGTTTCTCTAACCTAGGTTCTAGGGGCTGTGCATGTTATTTTATGTGTTACAATAATTAACTTCTCGGAGCCTCCCAACCTCCTGGATGAGACAGGTGAGAACAGCAGATGTATGATAGACATTTTATACATGACACACCTGGTTCCCAGAGGCCAGGGGACTTGCCCAAGGTCACACACCTGGCTGCAGCTGATTCATATTCCTTTGATTCCAAGGCCAGTGGCCCTGGTCCCCACGCAGTTTGTAATCACACCCGTGGGCAACAGGTATGGGAAGGCCTAGGTGCTGAGACCCAGAGAGAGGGGAGGGGGTGGTCCTAGGCAGAAGGGAGGGTAGACGGGGGCTTCCCCGTGTGCTCTGGGCACTGTTCAGAGAGCACCCTCACCAGGAGGACCCCCACGTACCTCCTTGCTATTTCTGGTAGCCTTTGGCTCACCAGGCAAAGCAAAGCAGTTTGATAGCTGTCAATTCCCAGGTGGAAGGCATTTCCTGTCATACCACCAGCTCTTCAACACCTCCCACAAGCCCATCCACCAGCCCTGCACCCAGGTGAGCCTAACTCTCCCACTGGCCTAGAAACCTTGTCTTGAAAATCTGTTCCTGCTCCAATTCCTTCCGGGGCATGCATCCCTCACCCAGCGCCCCGTCCATACCTCTCGGGCTCTCTCCTTGTCCTGGGTGGCCCGGGTGCCTCTGCCGTCTGCAGACATTTCTATCAGAGGTAGAAAGCACGGCTGGGTCGTTTCTCCCTCTTGTTGGCCAAGCCGTCTCCAGCTTCTGGCCAGAAGCCTGGAAGAAGAGGAAGAAATCAGCCAGCCTCTCTTGGGCACCTCGAAAAGCACCGTGAAGATGCCCACGCAGGACCAGACCCATCCTTGGTCCCGATTAGAAATAAAGCCTCCCTGATGCCTTCCAGTGACCTCGCTCACTCTCTCTGAGGTTTTTTGGTTCCTCACTGGACAGAATGCTATCTTGCTTTGTCCCCTTTATCACTTAAGTCAGAACTCTGCTTCTCAGAGCAGCCCCGTTAGGGAGAGCCAGGGCTGGACCCGAAAGGTCTGCAGAGATCCCACAAAACGGGTGCTGCGCGTGTCCGCAGCCGTCACAGGCGGCTCAGCTGGAGAATCGAGGCCCCACTGTCTCCCAGGCCCAGGACACACGCACCCTGCGCTCCGCCTGGCCCAGCCCCACCTGGGCTCCAGAAACAGAGCAGCCCGCGGCGGCAACCTCCCGCCAGGTCCGCCGCTCACGTCCGCTCACGGGCCTGGCCGTGCCCTCCCCTTCCTGAACCTGGGTCCAGCCCCCCTCCCTCCCCACCAGCCTGAAGCCTTCCACCTCTGACCCCGGCCCCTCCTGCCAGCCGGCCACGCGCGTGGATCTCGGGATCCACACGCCCCCCGCCCGGTGGCCCTCTCACCGAGGTGGAGGCGGAGGGGGCAGCTTGGTCGGCGGGGCCCCCGCCCCCAGGAAGGGAGACTCCTCAGCCTGCACCGGGCCGGGGAGCCAGGTGGAGACTGGGATTAGGGACAACAGGAAGTCCCTCCCAGATCCCGTTCCCCACGCAGCTGCAGCCTACAGGGTCCCGGCTTCAAGGGTTCCGGGGTCTGGAGGCCCCGGCCCGGCTGCACCTGCCTCGGCCAAGGGGCGAGCCCGAGGTCCGCACCGCCAGCTCACGGTCGCTCTACCTGGCGTTCACTTGTGGCACCAGCAAAGCAGGGACAACAAAACGGGAAAATAAATTCTGTGGAAGGATTCTGACATTTGACTTCCAAAGAGGGCCTCGAAGCCGTCCTCACAGGAGGAAGGGCACCGCCCGGGAAGGGGGCACGATGCTCCTGGACACACAGGGCTTCTGGTGTCTCCGTGGAGACGTTCCTGGATTTCACTTAAGGCCCCCAGGCCGATGAGCCGGTCCTCTGGGCTCTCCCCAATACTGGCATGGAGTTCTCCTACCCCCAGCCCCAGGCCCCACACCTTGAAAAGACACAGCACCACGCGGATTGTTCTAGACCTCCTCTCCCCAGTTGGTTAAGCATTTGCCTTTGGCTCAGATCATGATCTCAGCGTCCTGGTATTGAGCTCCCTGTCGAGAGGGGAGCCTGCTTCTCCCTCTCCCTCTGCCATCCTCCACCCGCACTTGTGCTCTCTGGCTCTTTCTGTCAAACAAATAAGTAAAATATTTAAGATTTTATTTATTTATTCATGAGAGACACAGAGAGGCAGAGACACAGGCAGAGGGAGAAGCAGGCTCCATGCAGGGAGCCCCTTACATGGGACTTGATCCCAGGATTCCATGATGACGCCCTGGGCCAAAGGCAGGCTCTAAACCACTGAGCCACTTGGAGATCCCTAAATAAAATATTTTTAAAAATTAGTAAAGTTCTCATAAAATTGATTTTCTTGAAAAATCAGAACACCGGGCAACCCTGGACTCATATTCCCCACGTGCAGGATCTGCTCTCACGTTGCTGCATTTGGTCCCCACTTTACCCCTGAAGCATTTTGAATTTGTGACTCTGCTTTTGGAGTTAAACATCTTTTAGGATTCTGATCTATGCTACTGTCAGTTTGAGGAATAAAACATATGAGCCTGGGGGAAGACCTGGGTGGCTCAGTGGTTGAGCTCAGGTCATGAGCCCGGGGTCCTGGGATCAAGTGCCATATCGGGCTCCCCACAGAGAGCCTGCTTCTCCCTCTGCCTGTGTCTCTGCCTCTCTATATATGTCTCTCCTGACTAAATAAATACTTTTAAAAAATGAGAGCCTTGGAGTTTGTCTCTGGTCAGTATTTCCAGGCGTTTTAATCCTCAAGGTAAAGAGGTATGTCCAAAGTTGTAGCAAAAGTCAATACAGTCAATACTATCGTCAAGCCAGGGATCCCTGGGTGGTGCAGCGGTTTGGCACCTGCCTTTGGCCCGGGGCCCGATCCTGGGGACCCGGAATCGAATCCCACATCGGGCTCCTGGTGCATGGAGCCTGCTTCTCCCTCTGCCTGTGTCTCTGTCTCTCTCTCTCTCTGTGTGTGTGTGTGTGTGTGACTATCATAAATAAATAAAAATTAAAAAAAATTAAAAAATACTATTGTCAAGCCAGAGAGCTACAAACTGAGAAGTCCCAGGGGGCTGTGGAAAAAGATCAACTACTCAGCCTGCGAATGGTTCTCCATCAACGAGGAGCATGACCAACGTCCAGAGTAAGGGAATTCATTCCTGACATAGGCCATTTCAGCCACAGCAGTTCCAGGAGGATCTGAGTCTCAAAAAAGTGTGTGTGTCCTGATTCTTGGGCAAATGTTTCTCTACCACACAAAAGGGGCTACTTTCAGGGACAGTGGGGGAAGCCCAGCAGTTTAGATCCCACCACGGGGTCACCTAAACTAGACCAAATGGCTTTCTGCCCCTGGACGCCACCGAGTAAGCATCGTTAAAGTCTCCCCTCCCACTGCCATCATGTCTAAGTCAGAGTCTCCCAAAGAGCCCGAGCAGCTGCGGAAGCTCTTCATCGGAGGTTTGAGCTTCAAAACAACCGATGAGAGTCTGAGGAGCCATTTTGAGCAATGGGGGACGCTTACGGACTGTGTGGTAATGATAGACCCCAACACCAAGCGCTCCAGAGGCTTTGGGTTCGTCACGTACGCCACCGTGGAGGAGGTGGCCGTGGCCATGAACGCGCAGCCGCACAAGGTGGACGGAAGAGTCGTGGAACCAAAGAGGGCTGTCTCCCGAGAAGATTCTCAAAGACCAGGTGCCCACTTAACTGTGAAAAAGATTTTTGTCGGTGGCATTAAAGAAGACACTGAAGAACATCATCTAAGAGATTATTTTGAACAGTATGGGAAAATTGAAGTGATTGAGATCATGACTGACCGAGGCAGTGGCAAAAAGACAGGTTTTGCTTTTGTGACCTTTGACGACCACGACTCTGTAGACAAGATTGTCATTCAAAAATACCATACTGTGAATGGCCACAACTGTGAAGTAAGGAAAGCCCTATTGAAGCAAGAGATGGCTAGTGCTTTGTCCAGCCAAAGAGGCCGAAGTGGTTCTGGAAACTTTGGTGGTGGTCATGGAGGTGGTTTTGGTGGGAATGACAACTTTGGTCGTGGAGGGAACTTCAGTGGTCGAGGTGGCTTCGGTGGCAGTCGAGGTGGTGGTGGATACGGTGACAGTGGGGATAGCTATAACAGATTTGGTAATGACGGAAGCAACTTTGGAGGTGGCAGAAGCTATAACGATTTTGGCAATTACAACAATCAATCCTCAAATTTTGGACCCATGAAAGGAGGAAATTTTGGAGGCAGAAGCTCTGGCCCCTATGGTGGTGGAGGCCAATACTTTGCCAAACCAAAAACCAAGGTGGCTATGGCGGTTCCAGCAGCAGCAGCAGCTATGGCAGTGGCAGAAGGTTTTAATTACTGCCAGGAAACAAAGCTTAGCAGGAGAGGAGAGCCAGAGAAGTGACAGGGAAGCTACAGGTTACAACAGCTTTGTGAACTCAGCCAAGCACAGTGGTGGCAGGGCCTAGCTGCTACAAAGAAGACATGTTTTAGACAATACTCATGTGTATGGGCAAAAAACTCGAGGACTGTATTTGTGACTAATTGTATAACAGGTTATTTTAGTTTCTGTTCTATGGAAAGTGTAAAGCATTCCAACAAAGGGTTTTAATGTAGATTTTTTTTTTGCACCCATGCTAAATGGTGCTAAATTGACTGCTAAATATAACAGTCTGATCATGACGCTGAATAAATGTGTCTTTTTTTAAATGTGCTGTGTAAAGTTAGTCTACTCTGAAGCCATCTTGGTAAACTACCCCAACAGTGTGAAGTTAGAATTCCATCAGGGTGATGCCAGGTTCCACTCAAAATTTATTTGCAACCTGCTTGGGCACAGAAGCCATTGTCTCCACAAACCTTGGTGTGGTTGAATTGACAGTTAATGTGTTGTGACCTGGAGTTCATCGTTAAAAGGGTCACCCAAGGGGATCCCTGGGTGGCGCAGCGGTTTGGCGCCTGCTTTTGGCCCAGGGCCCGATCCTGGAGACCCGGGATCGAATCCCACATCAGGCTCCTGGTGCATGGAGCCTGCTTCTCCCTCTGCCTATGTCTCTGCCTCTCTCTCTCTCTGTGTGTGACTATCATAAATAAATAAAAATTAAAAAAAAATTTAAAAAATAAAAAAAAAGGGTCACCCAAGCAAAGTCCTGGAGTTTATTTGGTTATTATGATTCTTGACACATCCTATGCAATATATCTAAATCGAATTATGGTATCAGATAAAATTATAGATGGGATTAAAGCTTGTGTATCGTCCATTATCATGTGTAATCAATAAACGATTTAATATTCTCTTGAAAAAAAAAACTAGACCAATGGAGTCTCAACATTGATTTAACTACTCAGAAAATATTTATTGAGCACTTACTATGTGACAGACTTTAGCCTCTTCTTGGAGATGAGCGGAAATACTTCCAGGGCTGGCTCTAGGACCAAGCAGGTCTAGGAGGAAGAGTCTTCACATTTACTGTGCGGGAAATGCAGTCCCTAAAAGATTTCAGAAAGGTCCCTGGGAAAGCATAGATCAAAAACGCCTCCAGCAAGCAGGTAGCACCATAGATGACCAGTGGCTTGGGTGCCAGATGGTATTCATGGAGGAGCTTCAGGGGCTTCAAGAAATCATCTTTTGTTCAAAGGGGGCAGTTGGGGGTTCAGTATTGTCAATTCTTGAAGATTTTTCAAAAGAAACCAGAAGAAAAAGAAGTAGAAGGAAGAGAAGAATTAGGTTTATATGTGAAGTATCCTGACTTTTAAATGTTGATGATTCAAATATAAAATTTAAGAACCCCATAGAACTGCAGCAGAAAACACCTGCTGTTTAGCTCACAGGGCACCAGTTTAGGGATGTACTCACCTCAGGAGACTGTCACAAGGAAAACTACCATGGATGGTAGTGCCTGTCTGAGCTTTATTTTTTTTTTAAGATTTTATTTATTTATTCATGAGAGACACAGACGGAGAGAGAAGCAGAGACACAGCCAGAGGGAGCCTGATGCAGGACTCCATCCAGAGACTCCAGGATCGCTCCGTGGGTGCAAGGCAGGCACTAAACCACTAAACCCAGGGATCCCCCTGAGCTTTAGACAGAGCAAACACTCAACGTATGCCAACTCCCAAATCTGGTGGCTTCGCTGAGTTTAAGAAGAGATTATTACCTTTGGGCAGCCCGGTGGCGCAGCGGTTTAGTGCTGCCTGCAGCCCGAGGTGTGATCCTGGAGACCCGGGATCCAGTCCCATGTCGGGCTCCTTTCGTGGAGCCTGCTTCTCCCTCCGCCTGTGTCTCTGCCTCTCTCTCTCTCTCTCTGTCTCTCATGAATAAATAAATAATCTTAAAAAAGAAGAATAAATAATCTTAAAAAAGAAGAATAAATAATCTTAAAAAAAGAAGGATAAGTAAATAATCTTAAAAAAAAAGAAGGATAAGTAAATAATCTTAAAAAAAAGAAGAAGAAGAAGAGGTTACATTCTGTAAATAAATCATGATCTGGGATCCCTGGCTGGCTCAGCAGTTTAGCACCTGCCTTTGGCCCAGGGCGAGATCCCGGATCCGGCATGGAGCCTGCTTCTCCCTCTGCCTCTCTCTGTGTGTCGTGAAGAATAAATAAAATCTTAAAAAAAAAAAAATCATGATCTACTTTCAGACATTGACTTGAGACATTGACTTGAGAACTAAGACATTGACTTGAGAACTAACTCAGGTCTTACAAAAACACTCGGAATAAGAAAAACTAGAGGGACGCCTGGCTGGCTCAGTGGTTGAGCGTCTGCCTTCAGCTCAGGGCGTGATCCCAGAGTGGGGATCGAGTCTCATATCCCGCTCCCCGCATGCAGCCTGCTTGTCCTGTCCGCCTCTCTGCATCTCTCATGAATAAATACATACAATCTTAAAAAAAAGAAAAACTAGACAAAGGAAATCATCTGAAGAAGGAAAAAATGTTTAAAAAAGGAAAAAAAAAAGTTTGCACTAATTAAGGCTGTTCAGCCAGGCTGGAGACGGTAAAGCAGAGCTAGCCTTAGGAAGAGAAGAGGGGTAGGTAGATACAGGAATGCGAGAGAGGCCAAGAAAAACAGGAATAATCGAATAAACAGCAGAGCAGATGTAAAGCAGACTACGAAAAAAAAGGGAAATCCGGTGGAGCCCCAGGAAAACAAATTTTTTAAAGAAAATAACAAGAACTCCCAGGGCCGCTGAGCGGCGAACCCGAGCCCTCCCACCCTGACGCCAGGCGGCCGCAGGAGCCAGCGTTCGCTGCCGCCGGACGCCCCTGAGCCCCGCGCCCGGGAGTCGGCTCCTTCCAGCCCCGCGCCCGCGGAACACCGACGCGGGAGCGCGTCGCCCAGGCAACGCCACCGCCCCGCCCACGGGAGACGCCGGTGATTGGCTGGCGCCCGACGGCCCCGCCCACCCGGCGGTCCTTGGCTCCTCCCGGCGGCCCTTACCTGCGCGCTCCCGCCCGCGCCCTCGAGGGACGGCCCCGCCGAGGAGGGGGTCGCCCTGCTGCCGCCTGCCCCGGGCCGGTGTGCCCGCGTTTCCCGTCCGGCTGCCCCATCTCAACTTCCTGTTTCCCGGTTCTCTCGCGGCGCCCGCCCGTGGGCATCGTGCGCGAGGACGGCCGGAGCGGGGAGACCGCGGCGCCGATAGCCACGAGCCCCCCAGTCGGCGAACCCCGCGGGGAAACTGAGGCTGGCTGCGCCAGGGCCCTTTGCCGGAGAGCGGGCGGGGCTGGGCCTCCTTCCCTGACACTCACCTGTTCTGAAAATTTTTTTTCTTTTGAAAAAGTTTTTTAATATTTTTTATAATTTGCCAACATGGAATGTAACACCCAGTGCTGGGATCCCTGGGTGGCACAGCGGTTTGGCGCCTGCCTTTGGCCCAGGGCGCGATCCCGGAGACCCGGGATCGAGTCCCACGTCGGGCTCCCGGTGCATGGAGCCTGCTTCTCCCTCTGCCTGTGTCTCTGCCTCTCTCTCTGTGTGTGTGTGTGTGTGTGTGTGTGTGACTATCATAAATAAATAAAAATAAAAAAAAATTAAAAAAAAAACACCCAGTGCTCATCTCATCATATACCTGTTCTGAATTTTGTCTCAAAAATGAAAGTATAAAAAAACCCACAACGAAAATATAGCTGCTGACCTGCCCCCTCTGTGACCTTGTTCCTTGTTCAATATACCTTGTTCAATATAAAAACATACGGAGAATTAAAAAAACATGCTGCGTCAAAAACCAAGTAACCAGACGTTCGTGGAAGCAGTGAAAGCAGACTTTATTCCCTAACAGCTGACAGCAGGGGACAGAGCTGAGCTCTGGTTTGTGCAGAGCTGACTGGGGTTTTACAGGGAGGAGGAGTGAGGGGGAGAGCAGAGTCAGAGTCGTGAGGATCACAAAGAGCCGGGGCTCAGCGTGGGTGGGACTGGGCCAGGTGTGTCCACCCGCAGGTATGGAAGTCAGGAGAAGGGAGACAGGACGGGTCCTTCCCGATGGGAACATTCCAAAGGAATGGCTCCGAGGCCCCCTGCAGATGCTTCTGGGCTGTAAGACACATGCTTACAATAATAAACCCTTTTCTGTAAATGCCCTAAGAAAGGCAGGTCAGGTGTTGGCTGGATGAGACCCTAAATTCTCCTGCAGCATTGAGCTTCCCTGATCAGGCAGGCATTTCAGTGGGGGCTGGGGTCCTCCTAGCCGCCTGCTGCTGGAGGCCTTTCTAGAGTCTGGTCCAGTCTCTTAATGCTGGTTTGGACAGAGCGGTTATGTGCTGAGAGTTCTGTAAAACTCAAGCGATGCCTTGTTGTTTTTAAGCTGTGGCGTATTGCCTTGTGGGGCTCACCGGGCAGCCTGCCCAACACAGTCAGCAGAAATGGCCTTTTCCTGCCCTGGGCAAGCTCCAGACAAGGGCATGAGGCTTCTTCCTAGGCAGCAACACCAAGCGCTTCCTTCCGGCTCTGTCAGGGCTAGCAACCTCAGTCCTGGCCAGGCAAGCTGTGGACTCCAAGGCCAGAGATCCCCCCAAATCTAGAAGAATTGACTGCTGGGGTCCACAAGCCCCTACATCCCAACTTCCAGAACACTGTTTCTGCCTGGGACCTTAAGTCAGTTCCCAGCACAGGAAGGGAGGGGTCACTCTAGTGAAACCAGGCTCCAGAGCTCAAGACTCACTCCGGCTGGCCCTTCGGTGTGGAAATTAGAGTAAATCAAGTTAATTTTTCTTTAGAGATTGGTGCATTTTTAGGAAACCAGGACAGTGTCCTCATCCCAAAATGCCCTTTGTTGCCGCTGCCACCTCCTACTATCTCATACCTAAAGTGTCCCCAAGTCTTGGGTAAAGTTGCAGGTTACATTCCCTCACTGATGCAAGCCTAAGACGCTGAGGCAGGTGGCCGGTGGTGACACGGGCACTCAGAAGGCATTCTGCTTGGTTCAGCCGGAGGACCCTTACCGGAGGCCCTCACAGGAGCAAACGGCGATGGCACCCAGCACCCATACTTGAGGGCCTTTTCAGCTGATGCTTACAGCCCTCGTCCTGCAGCAGTCTCCTTTCCCCACCCACCAGCCTCAGACTCCCTCCTCTACTTGTCATGTGGTGTCGCACAGAATCTTTTATATTCTTTTTACTTCACTGAATGTGAAAAAAAAAAGTAGAGTTTCCATTTGTTTTTACTTTATCTCATACTTTGAAAAGTTCAATTTTTGGGATGCCTGGGTGGCTCAGTGGTTGAGCATCCACCTTTGGCTCAGGCCATGATCCCAGTGTCCTGGGATCAAGTCCCACATCAGGCTCCCTGTGAGGAGCCTGCTTCTCCCTCTGCCTATGTCTCTACCTCCCTCTGTGTCTCTCATGAATAAATAAATAAAATCTTTTTTAAAAAAATTATTTATGATAGTCACACAGAGAGAGAGAGAGGCAGAGACATAGGCAGAGGGAGAAGCAGGCTCCATGCACCGGGAGCCTGACGTGGGATTCGATCCCGGGTCACCAGGATCGCGCCCTGGGCCAAAGGCAGGCGCCAAACCACTGCGCCACCCAGGGATCCCTAAATAAGTAAAATCTTAAAAGAAAAAAAAAAAAGGAAAAAATCAATTTTTGTGAAAAAAATTTGAGTTGTCTCCACACTGGGCGTGGAGCCCAACGCAGAGCTTGAACTTACATCCCTGAGATCAAGAGTCAGCTGCTTAACTGATAACGGCCCTTTGTGAATATTTTTTTAAAAAAATATATATATTTTTAATTTACTTATGATAGTCACAGAGAGAGAGAGAGAGAGAGAGAGAGAGAGAGAGGCAGAGACACAGGCAGAGGGAGAAGCAGGCTCCATACACCGGGAGCCCGATGTGGGACTCGATCCCGGGTCTCTGGGATCGTGCCCCGGGCCAAAGACAGGCACCAAACTGCTGCGCCACCCAGGGATCCCCCTTTGTGAATATTTTTATAGTGTGTGTATGTGTGTGTGTGTGTGTGTGTGTGTGTGTGTGTGTGTGTGTGTGTGGTGGTGGGAATCACTAGTAGTAAGAATCAGGCCCTTGGAGAAATGGCTGCTTCTAGGACCAGGGCAAGACATACACCAAACGAGTCTGTAGATGGTGGGAGGGGAAACAGCACAAGCTCTCTAGACAAGTGTGGGGCCAAATATTCTGAAGCTGAACACCCACAGTACATCCTGTGACATAGTAATTCACTCCTGGGTAGAAACCCTGCGGTAACTCACATGCACGCTCACCAGACGTACAAGAACTGCTAGATGTAGCCCCAAACGGAAAACCACCCACTGTCTAGGTAGGTGGGGTGAACAAATATGCAACAGGCAATACCATTCAGGAAACAAGCAGCACGTGGATTGAGTATCCCACTGTGGAGTAAGTGAGATGAAGAATTCCTTGGGAGCCTGACTGGCTCAGGGGGTACAGTGTGTGACTCTTGATTTTGGGGTTGTGTGTTTGAGCCCCACCTTGGGTTTAGAGATTATGTAAAAATAAAATCTTAGGGGTGCCTGGATGGCTCAGTCGCTTAAGCGTCTGCCTTTAGCTCAGGTCATGATCCAGGGGTCCAGGATCCAGGCTCACATTAGGCTTTCTTAGTGGGGAGTCTGCTTCTCCCTCTCCATCTGCTCCTTCCCCGCAGCTCATGCGCTCGCTCACTCTCTCAAATAAGTTAAAAAATCTTAAAATAAAAATAAATAAGATCTTTAAAAAAATCCTGTTGCGGGCACTTGGGTAGCTCAGGTCATGATCCCAGAGTCGTGGGCTTGAACCCCGTGTCGGGCCCAGGGGAGCGTCAGCTTCTCCCTCTCCCTCTGCCTGCTGCTCTGCCTGCTTGTGCTCTGTCAAGTAAATAAATAAAATCTTTTAAAAAATCCTACTGTGTGACTTCGTTTACATGAAGTTCAAAACTAGACCAAAGGTATTTGCTATATGGTTGAAAGTCAAGTCGGTAATTATGGGGGAGGGAAGTGGCCAGAAGGGGGCACCCGAGTAGGCCGGGAAGGCAAGCGCTGTCTTTGCTTGGTGGAAAATCATCACTCCTCATTTTTGGTTTGTGTACATTTCTGTATGTTACACCTAAAACTTTTCTTTTTAAAAAAGTAAATGAAGAGAAACCAGTCAGACCATTGCAATGGTCCAGGAGGGTGACAATGGTGGCCTGGACTTGGATGACAAGCAGTGGAAGTAGAGAAACAGGCAGATTTGAAAAATATTTTTTTTTAAAGTTTCTTGTTTTTTAGATTTTTTTTTTATTTAGTTATGATAGTCACAGAGAGAGAGAGAGGCAGAGACACAGGCAGAGGGAGAAGCAGACTCCATGCACCGGGAGCCCGACGTGGGATTCGATCCCGGGTCTCCCGGATCGCGCCCTGGGCCAAAGGCAGGCGCCAAACCGCTGCGCCACCCAGGGATCCCAGATTTGAAAAATATTGAGGTAAACCCTACAGAACTTGGAGACTGATGAGATGTGAGAATGAGGTAAAGCGAGGTGATCCAGGATTAATTCCAATTTCTGGCTTGACTGACTGAATAGATTGTCCCATGTTTACCAAATTACCAGAGACACGGAGATGTCATGTGGAAGATTCATTGGACCCACATTTAATGAGGATTTGGTACGAGCAGGGCACTGGGGACAAAGCGGTAAAGGGCAACAGAAACGGTGCCATGGAGTTTGCATTTATGTGGGTGCATTTGTTTGGTCTTGAACATGAACACTTCAGGGCAATTAGGAGACATCCAGGTAGCAACATCAAATGGACAGAATTGAGACACAAAATATAAATTATGGGGATATTGGCACTGAGAATGCTTATGGAGGCCACAGCCGCTTTGAAACCAGCAAGGGGGGCAGCCCTGGTGGTGCAGCGGTTTAGCGCCGCCTGCAGCCCAGGGCGTGATACCGGAGACCCTGGATCGAGTCCCATGTCAGGCTCTCTGCATGGAGCCTGCTTGTCCCTCTGCCTGTGTCTCTGCCTCTCTCTCTGTGTCTCTATGAATAAATAAATAAAATCTTAAAAAAAAAAAGAAAGAAACCAGCAAGGGAGGTGTATTAATTATTTATTACTGGGGATCCCCAGGTGGCTCAGCGGTTTAACGTCTGCCTTCAGCCTGGGGTGTGATCCTGGAGTCCCAGGATTGAGTCCCACATCAGACTCCCTGCATGGAACCTGCTTCTCCCTCTGCCTGTGTCTCTGCCTCTTTCTCTCTCTCTCTCTCTGTGTGTGTGTGTGTGACTATCATAAATAAATAAAAATTTAAAAAAAAGAATGAAGTGGGGGTGGGGGGAGTACCTGGGTGGCTCAGTGGGTGAACTGTCTGCCTTTGGCTCAGGTCTTGGTTCCTGGGTCCTGGGTTCAAGCCCTGCTCTGGGTTCCCTGCTTGTTGGAGAGTCTGCTTCTCCCTCTCCCTCTGCCCTCCTTCTGCTTGTGCTCTTTCTCTGTGTCTCAAATAAATAAATAATTTAATTAAAAGAAAAAAAAAAAAAAGAGGGCAGCCTGGGTGGTTCAGCGGTTTAGCGCGGCCTTCAGCCCAGGGCGTGATCCTGGAGACCGGGGACCCAGTCCCACATCGGGCCCCCTGCATGGAGCCTGCTCCTCCCTCTGCCTGTGTCTCTGCCTCTCTCTCTCTCTCTGTGTGTGTCTCTCATGCATAAATGAATAAAATCTTAAAAAAAAAAAAAGAAAAAGAAAAAGAAAGGCAAAGGAAGAGAGCAGATGTGATTGTGGATGGGTGCAGGGGTGAGCTGTCTGGGTGCAGGGCTAACGCACATGGGGGAGCCATGAGCAGCAGAAAAAGGATTCCACTAAATGATGTTGAAGTCACGTGGATGGGGCCAAGTAGCAAAGCCTCTGCTGCCACTGCTCAGGCCTCTGGAGCCAGCGAGACAGACCAGAGAGGCATGGGGGGTGCAACTTTACAGACGCCAAAGAAATAATGGGGCTTGACACAAGGCTCACCTCGTGTCCCCCTCTCAACATCCCTAGCACCTCTGTCCCAGGGCTGGTCCTCAGTGAGGGCTGTGCCCTCGACACCCTGCAATCCTTCACTGCAAGCACGAGAGGAAAATGCTGCGGTTACAGCTCCAGGTGAGGATGTTACTTAACACGCGGTTCAGAGACAGGCATTTAAGCCGCTGGAATAACCAGAGGCTATTTAACAACAGATAATAGAGATCTGTATAGTAGTCTTTCCCTGAGCTGGAGGAGGATTTCTCCCTTTGCCGTCAATTATCCTAAATGGGGGAATTCTACGGAAACAGAAAATACAGGAAAATTTGTCTTTCGTTTGCAATCTCTGAGAAGATGAGAGATGAGAGGAAGATTCCCATCAGGTGCTCTAACTGGCTGACACTAGACATCTTCACATTTGATAAGTAAAGTTGTTAAACGCTTGAAACTAACATAACACGGAGTGTTAACCATGCTGGAATTAAAATTAAAAACTTAATTAAAAAAAGAATTACTAAAATAAAAAAAAGAGGGATCCCTGGGTGGCGCTGCGGTTTGGCGCCTGCCTTTGGCCCAGGGAGCGATCCTGGAGACCCGGGATCAAATCCCACATCGGGCTCACCTGTGCATGGAGCCTGCTTCTCCCTCTGCCTGTGTCTCTGCCTCTCTCTCTCTGTGTGTGACTATCATAAATAAATAAAAATTAAAAAAAAAATAAAATAAAATAAAAAAAAGAATTACTATATCAAAACAAAAAATAGTGCGTTTTTTTTGCCTTTTAGACACCAGCTACTTCAAAAAAAAAAGAATTCTAAGGTAGGTAACAATTAGAATAGTTTGTGTGCCTTTTCAAAATAATTTTAGGAGATATTGAAATATATATACCCCAAACAGATAGATTTTTTATTACAAGTCTCTCCTTTGGAGGTTTATCTTCTTGTTAGGTGGAAATAAGTAACAATTCAGCAACTTCACAAGAATTTTCATCTGTTAGGGGGTAACGCTGGGAGAGCGGAGGCAGGAATGGAAGGACTTCAATGTTCATTAAGCCCTTTTCTCAGCAAAGTCACTTTACTCAATAGAAGTCCAAAGGAATCCGAGCTTGGTAGCCCCGCGCTGCCCAGCTATAAAGCTTCACGGGGGCAGCACCTGTCCGCTCCGCTCCGCGCCGGGTCCCCAGGGCCAGGGCCGGGCCGCGCTCGGGAGGGGAGCGAACATTCCCCGAGGGAATGCAGGGCGCGGGCTGGCGGTGGGCCGGGAGCCGGGGACGAGCCGAGGACTGGGAGCGGCTGGGGATGACGAACACCCAAAGCTAGTGTTGCTCTGGCGTCCGTGCGGGCGCCGGCCCTTCTGCCCGGGTGCTGTTTCCGGTGGTTTGCTCCAGCTGGTCTCTGCTTTTCTGACACATTTCCAGAAAAGGGGGATCACTTCGGAGTCAGAGGCCTGGAAATCCGTGCTAACCCGAAGGCGGAGCCTCCCCGCCCAGCTCTGAGCCAGCGGGCCCTCGGTGCGGACTCCTGTCCTCACCGGAGAGCCCAGTTCTCCCCATCCTAGCCGCCCAGGCCCCCTTCCCCGCAGCGCAGTCCCCGCTGCCAGGGCTCACACGTGGCCACGTCCACCGAGGCCACAGCCAGCCCCGCGCAGGTTGGTCTGGGGGGCGGAGGCGGAGGCGGGGACCGTGGGGAGGAGTCCAGATCTGGGAGCGCCGAAGGCGCCTCCGCCCAAGGGGTGGGGTCTCCGGGCTGCGTCCAGGAGATGGGGGGTCTCCCGGCGGCGCCCAGGAGATGGGGGTGTCCCGGCTCCACCCTAGGGTGGGCTTACCAGGCCCGGGCCGGTAGGTGGGGTTTCGCAGTAACTGCCGGGGGTGGGAGTGGTGTGGGGACTGTGGCGGGCAGAGTCCGGGAGGTGGAGCCCCGGGTGCCGGGCGCGCCCGCTGCGCACTTCCGAGCGCGGGGGCCCGCGGGCCTGCTCCCAGCCCATTGCCCATTTCGTCCGTCTTGACACACGCCAGCCCTGCGCTAGGTGTGGAGGGCGCGGAGCAGCAGCTTGTATTCCCGTGAGGCTCACGCTAGACAATAAAGGGACGAGATAAGCCCAGGAAGACGACGATCCAGCAGCGGAGCCAGAGCGGGCGCAGGGTGTGGCCCCGACGGATCCACGGGCCTCGCCGAGGGGCGGCCCACGCCCAGCCCCGGGCCACATAGCAGGTGGCCCGGGTCCCCAGGACAGGTGGTGCTCGCGAGCTCTGAACCGGAGGAAAGTGCCCTCGGCCCCGCGGCAAAGAGCATGAACCCTTAGAGGCAAGGGAAAGGCTTGACTTTGGAGGTCGAGCTGGGCTCAAGGCCAGTGGTGAGGTCACTTCCCCTCCCGGAAGCCCCTGCTTTGTCTTTGGGAAAGTCCGGACAAAAGCCACCTGGAGAGATTCTTAGGAAGATCTCAGGTTGCGCTGATGGTGCGCTTCTTCCCCATCGGGTGGTCCTGTCCTCTTCTTACCCGGGACTGCTCCTACACACATGCGTGTTAGCGCTCTGAGGTCAGAACCTGCTCCCCCTGTTAACCTCAGCAAAGATTTGTCGCATGAATGAAATGCCTAGCAAAGAGCCCCAACGCATAATAGGCATTTTTATTTATTTATTTATTAGATTTTATTTATTTATTCATGAGAGACACATAGAGAGAGGCAGAGACACGGGCAGAGGGAGAAGCAGGCTCCCTGCAGGGAGCCCGATGTGGGACTTGATCCCGGGACTCCAGGATCATGCCCTGGTCTGAAGGCGGGGCTAAACCACTGAGGCACCCGGGCTGCCCGTTTAATAAGCATTTTTAAAGGGCAGCTCTGGTCCCCCAGAAAACACAGGCTGACAGACTCCCCCAAAGAGAACAAGACCAGTCCTGATTAGGAGGCGGGCAGTTCTTAACCTGGAGGGGTAGTCAGACTCGCGGGGTCCAAGGCTAGATTCCAGATTAGCCACTCCGTCCTCATTTCTCTGGCCCCGCCCTCTCCCCACCCCACTCCCAAACTGGAAGGTTAAGGGTTAACTGTAGGAAGCCCCTTCATTACCTGGACGGGACTAGAGCAGGAAACTTCCTGTTTAATTTTCCCGGAGTCCTTTCCCGGTCTGGCAGAGGCTGGCTCTGGCCCTAGGGCCCTCAAAGAACCCCTAGCACTTCCACCTCTGGAGTGGGGACCACGAGTGGTGAGTTGAAGGGAAGCCTGGGGTGCAGGCTGCCAGGAGAGACATAAGGAGTTCCTAGCAGCTTGGAGGGAAAAAGGGACCCTGGGCCTCAGCAATGGGATGGGGGATTAGGGAGCTGGAAACAAAGTCTCGGGGGGATGTGGGTGGTCTATGCCAGCTGGCCGTGCCAGCCAGCTCTGCGGCCCTAAAGCTGCGGGGTGAGGTCGTCAAGGAGGGTGGCGGGACTTCTTGAAACATGGGTTTGCTGTACCCACTGGGGAGGGAAAGGCAGGTTCCATGTGCCCCCGGGAGGACCGGCCGGTCTCATCGACTCACCCCGGCACTGGGAAGGGAGCCTGGTTAACAAAAACAAGCCAATCCATCTCTTGCCGGCTGTGTCCAGGGAGAAAGGGAGGCTCCTGGCCCAGGATCCCAGCTCTGGGCTCTCCTGCTGTCTGGGTGGGTCTGGTGGCAGCACCTCAACCTTTAGCAGGTCCAGCCATTGCTTCCCCACCTCTCTGCTCCAGATTAAGCTGGTCGTACGCTGGAGGGAGGCTGAAGAGCCTCCCACCCCCCACAGATGTGCATATGAACAGAGCTTTTGTCTTGAAGACTGAGGGGGGAGGGAGAGAGTCTCTGGCCAACTTCCCCTAAATTCCGTCTCTTTCAAACCTTTTGGCAAGACCTCACCTGGAGGTTCCGGGCACCCTTGAATGTGTGTCTAGGCCTGGGGGCTAGAATTTGGCATCTTATTTTTTTCCTGATTCATGCAGTCATCTTCTGGCTAAAATTAGGCAAATTGCATGGGGCAAGGGGTGGGGCAGGAAATTGGGTCCTTTTCTGCCTCTGAGGTTTTCCATAGAGGTCAAGATCAGTGTTCTTACCTTAAAGAAAATCTTGATTCTACTTGGTGTGACCTTGAGCAAGTCACCCATCCTTCTGGAGCGTGGTCTTTGCCCTTGTCAAATGGAGAAGTTATAATTTACCATGTGGGCTGGGGTGGGATTAAGCAACCCTGAGCAGAGAGCCCATACATCCTTGCACTCCTACCTGCCAGCTGTTATTATAAGGTGACTGATTACCCGTGATTGGTTCTATTATTTTGCTCGTGCCACCAAAACATAATGATACAAAAAGCCCGTTTACTCGAACACTTCTCAGAGAGCTTCTCTGCACCAGACATTTTTGCATGCTTTCCTCAATCATCACACCTGCCAGGTAGGCGTTATCATTTTCGTCTTATTACTTCTACTCACAAACACTGAAGCCACTCCAGGTACTAGGGGAACAGTTTTGAACGAGATGCGGTTCTTACTTGCCAAGGGCAGAGAGACACCCAACCATGATTGTGGCAGAGTGACAGTAGACGGCAAGAGACAGGTTGCTGGTGCAGTCCCTGAAGAGAGGTGCCAGGGGTGGAAGGTGCCCCGTGTGGGGCCAGATGCCAAATGCGGGAAAGAACGTTGGCTCGGAGGCTAGGTAGGAGAATGGAGAAGCAGGAAGGGGGAGGGAGGCTGGAGAGACGAGGGCTGGCCTGGTCAGGTGGCCGTGATGGAAGCCTGGGTGTTTTTTTTTTTTTAAGACTTTATTTATTTATTCATGAAAGACACACACACAGAGAGGCAGAGACACAGGCAGAGGGAGAAGCAGGCTCCAGGCCAGGAGCCCGATGCAGGACTCGATCCTGGGTCTCCAGGATCACATCCTGGGCCGAAGGCGGCGCTAACCCACTGCCCCAAAGCCTGGGTCTTTAGCATCCCTATCATCCGCCTCCTTTGGGGTAGGAACTGCTTGGCCAGGTTTAAAAAAAACACGATTTCCTCTTTTCTGCCACACCTCACTGCCCCCGCATGAACAGGAGCTTCAGGGAACCCTTAGCCCCGCAGCAATGCCACAAAGGGGCTCAACAAAGCTCTTGGCCAGGCCGACTTCTCCCTGGCTGCATTGCCAAGGCCGAGTTAGCTCCTTAGGCATTTGCCTGTACCTCTGAGCCTTGGTGTCCTCAGATATAAAATGGGTCAGTGATGGGACCAAATAGCTGTGTTGGCTGTGGCCATGTGTGTTCTTGCTCAGTAGTAATGAGAACAGCAATTGCTAGCAGTCCTGCACACCCATGTGTTGCCCTCCAGGGGCCCGGCCCTGCTCTCCTTCCCCCCTTTACGTGGTGGAGAGTGATGCCAGAGGCTTTCCAACCTTGCCCCTGCTTGGACTGTCCATGCGTGGGGGTCAGGGGTCAGATTTGGAAGAAGTTCATTTGTAGCCCTGAGGCAAAGGGGTGGGGAAAGGCAGACAGATGTTGGAACTTGGGTTTTTGTTTCTATAAAATAATTTTGACCAAAATTAAAATATAAAAGTGCCTCAAAACTCTGGAGCAGAAGTGCTGGCCTATTCAGAATGACATAAGCCCACTGGATTGTGCTGAAGGAGGGAACTGAGTCCTCTGGGTGAGGCTGAACTCAAGGCATCTCCCTGTTGGTAGATGTGGGCAGTCCCACAAGGAAACAGTAGCCCCACACCTTCCAGAGGGGTAAACCAAGGAAGAATCCAGAATTTAAAAAAAATTTAGGGACGCCTGGGTGGCTCAGTCGGTTAAAGCATCTGCCTTCAGCTCGGGTCATGATCTGCATGTCCTAGGATAGATCCCTGAATGGGGCTCCCTACACTGCGGGGGAGTCTGCTTCTCTCTCTCCCTCTGCTGCTCCCCGTGCTTGTGCTCTCTCTCTCTCTAATCAATAAATAAAATCTTTTTTTAAAAAATTAGGGAAGAGGGACAGCTGGGTGGCTCAGTGGCTGAGCATCTGCCTTTGGTTCAGGCCATGATCCTGGAAACCCGGGATTGAGTCCTGCATTGGGCTCCCTGCATGGAGCCTGCTTCTCCCTCTGCCTGTGTCTCAGCCTTTCTCTCTGTGTCTTTAATAAATAAACAAAATCTTAGGAAAAAAATTAGGAAAGAAAGAGAAATGATTGCCTCCACTGCCCATCACCCAGCTCCCAAGAGTGAACCCCCTAGAGGCCTCCTCAGGATCAGAGCAGTCACAGATCTCTGCAAGTTGTAAGCCTTCGTCTTGGTCTCTCCTGTGGAGACACACCCACCCATCCCCGCTCTCTGGCTCATCACGGCCTCTGTCTCTGGTGGGACCCCAGTTGGTGAGGAGATTGGAACCCTGGGTGGGTGTTCAGCTGTGCACTGACTACCTGGTGGCTTTGGCCTTGACTGCTGAGCGCCATCTCTAGAGCCATAAAGTGAGAGTCAGGATGTCTGGTCAAGGAGAAATGAGATGCATGAACCCCCCTGCCCTCACCCACACACGCACACCTATTATCTTCAAAATTTCAAACTTCCAGAGACATTGAAAGAGCAACACAACGGGGGCGCCTGGGTGGCTCAGTCAGATAAGCTGCCAACCCTTAATTTTGGCTCAGGTCATGATCTCAGAGAGGTGGAATCAAACCCCAAAGTGGGCTCCCTGAATCTGCTTCTCCCTTTGCCCCTTCCCCTGCTCATGCTCTCTCTCTCTCTCTCTCTCTCTCTCAAAGAATTGAATAAAATCTTTTTTTTTTTTTTAAGTTAAAAAATAAAATAAAGACGTCAGGCTGCAGTCAGTCCAGGTTCATTCATTTGGATGCGTGGCTGTTAGTTTCCTCAGGAGCAATGCGCCCCCTACATGCGCTATTTTAAAACAACACGGAAGAAACCGTTCCTTTAAGGGAATGTCCTGTATTTGCAATTATTCTGTTGTTTCCTTAACGGATCATTTCACTTGTTTGTTTTTAATTATTTATGTATTTATTCGAGCGAGCGAGAGAGAGCACAAGTGGGAGAGCCAGAGGGAAAGGGAAAGAGAACCGCAAGCCAATTCTGTGACAAGTGAAGAGCCTCCAACCCACCCCCCAGATCATCACCTGAGTCGAAACCAAGAGTCAGGTGCTCAAGCTCAACGGACTAGGCCATCCAGGACCCTATTCTCTCTCTTTTTTTTTAATTGAATAAATGTGATGTGTAACATTGTGTACCTTAAAGATGCACAGCCTGGTACTTTGACACACTCATGTATAATAGTATGACTGCTGGTGGAGTGCTACTTATCACACCACATAATTGCAGCACACTATTGCCTGTATTCATCATATTGTGCATTAAATCTCTGGATTACTACTCCTAGTTACACATTTGTACCGTAAACTCCATCGCTCACCCACCATGCCCCCGTCCCTGGCAGTGTGAAGCTGGGAAAGTAGAGCTGGATCGCAGGCGATGGCCCGCTGGTACAAGGGCCCACGTTTGGTGGTGCCGCATACTCCCCGTGGCCCAGCATCAAGAGGCAGGGAAACTAAACGGTCCTGTCTCGGGAATGCCAGTTTTGATCCCTGGGGGGGAGTGAATGTGGGGTTCTAAGTGCTGCAGGAGGGAACGTAGAGCCAGAACAGTGTTCTCTGCCTGTCAGCGTCCTGCTCTCCGAACCATTACCTCTGACCAATGGGAGAATGGATTCTCGTGGAGGTCACACCGTTAGGCATTTCTTATACCACAGGTGCCACCCGAGAGGGACCAGCTACTGTGAGCCATCCCCCAGCTGAAAGATGCCTGAGGAGCCCGTCCCGGCTGCCCGGGAGCCAGAGCAGCTTGGAGCCGTCAAACTGGAAGAAGAGGACACCGCTGGGCAGGAGGACCTCCAGCACGCCCAGGCCAGGCCCCGGCCCGAGGTGGCTCACCAGCTCTTCAGATGCTTCCAGTACCAGGAGGACATGGGCCCGAGGGCGTCCCTGAGCCGGCTCCGCGAGCTGTGCCACCACTGGCTGCGGCCGGCCCTGCACACCAAGAAGCAGATCTTGGAGCTGCTGGTGCTGGAGCAGTTCCTGAGCGTGCTGCCCCCGCACCTCCTGGCTCGGCTCCAGGGCCAGCAACTCCGGGACGGCGAGGAGGTGGTGCTGCTGCTGGAGGGCGTCCAGAGGGAGCCCGCCACCGTGGCGCCCCTGGTAAGAGGTGGGGGTCAGGAGGGCCGGACGGCGGGTAGGGAGACGGGGACCTCAGTGCACCCCATTTCCCTCCCTCTGCTAATTCCTTTCTAACCTCTTAACTCCTCTGACTCCCACCCTTCCTTGGTCGCATTTCCCTTGGGAGTCAGTAGGACGAGGATTATCCCCCTGGCCTGCCTGTCATCTAACAGATGTATTTTGAACAGGATTTTAGTTTTAATACTGGCAAGAACTATCCCCGTGCAGACATTGCTCTGGAGGGACAGGGAGGCTCTTCCCAGGTCTCCAGTCACAGCCCCAAAAAGGAAGTGCCCTCCGAAGGAACTGCAGCCCTGGAGCCACCAAAGGAACCCCCGCCATCCCAGCCACGGCCCTCCAAGCCTGCTGAGCTGGAGACCTGGAGACACCCCCCTAGTTCCAAGCAACCCCTGAGCCCAGGTCCCAAGATGACATTCCAAGTCCTGCAGGAGACTGGTGAGGAGCTGGTACCCTAGGAAGGTGGGAGCTAGGAAGCCCAGTATGTGCGGGTGGGGTGAGAAGGAGGCAGCCTCCCTCTCTGACAGGGATGGGAGGCAGCTAATGTCCCCCTAGGGGCCCTGGCAGCAGGTGCCCTGCTGGAGGCATGTGGAGGGTAAGTCTGGCTTCTAACAGCTCTTTCTCCTCAGTGCTAACAGTCCCCCAGGGCCCTGTCCTATGGCTGGAAGAAAACTCTCGAGATCAGGAGCTGGCAGCTGTGCTGGTGAGCTGGACTGCTACCCTCACCCCAGATGGTTCTTATGCCCCAGTTGCCCTCAGCCTCTGCGTTGTAGCAAATTCATGTCTTCCTTAATTTAAACCTTAACAGCTCTTCATCCCCCTTGGGTCATAGAGCCCCATTCTCTGTCACCGAGGGTCTCTGCCCATCCTTTTGTTACAGGAGTCTCTGACCTTTGAAGATGTCCCAGCAAAGAAGGTCTGGCCCACACACCCTCTGGGTAAGAGGCCCTTCTGGCTTAACAACCACTGCTCGCTCTTTCTGTTTCAGGAGTGGTCAATGAAGCTCAGGTCCCACCTGACTTTTTGGCCTCTTTGCCTAAAAATGGGCTATTTGGGGGGCACCTGAGTGGCTCAGTCAGTTAGGCAGCTGCCTTCAGCTCAGGTCACGATCTCAGAGCCTCTGCTCAGGGGGGAGTCGCTTCTTCCTCTGCCCCTTCCTCCTGCACTCATGCGCTTGTGCCTTTCTCTCAAATAAATAAATAAAATCTTTAAAAATATATAAAAATAAAAATGGGCTATTTCGATGTGGATTCATTCATTTCTTCCTTCATTAGTCATTCATTCATTTATTTTAGAGGCTCATTGTGTCTGAATTAATCATCAACCCTGTTAACTTTGAATATTTATTTATTTGAGAGAGGGAACACAAGCAGGGGGGAAAGCAGGCAGAGGGAGAGGGAGAAGCAGTCTCCCCGCCGAGCCGAGAGCCCAACCCGGGGCTTCATCCCAAGACCCTGAGATCAGGAGATGAGCCGAAGGCAGACACTTAAGTGACTGAGCCAGTCAGGTGCCCCTAACTTTGAGCTTTTAAAGTGGATAGTCATTGGGGCACCTGGGTGGCTCAGTGGGTTAAACTTCCACCTGACCTCAGCTCAGGTCTTGATCTCAGGCTAGTGAGTTCAAGCCCCCATTTAGGCTCCACACTGAGCAGGAAACCTACTTTAAAAAAAAAAAAGTGGTTACTATAGTAAACTTTTTGTTGTCTGTTTATTAAACCCTCACCTTCTGTGCACCTCCCAGCTTTGCAGGATCCCAGGTTTCTTTCTGCTTTGATACCTTGAGGTTCAAGGCAATTCCTGGGAGCATCTAGGAATAGGCCTGCCCATCTCTGTTTTCTGCTTCTTTCCTAGGGTTTGAAAACAGAACCCCAGATGAGGAGTTTAAAGAAGAGCCCAAAGGGGTTGCCTGGCCCATTGGCATCTCAACAGAGGCCGGGACAGATGTTCCTGGGGCAGCAGAAGAGCCCCATGGTCAGCTGCTGGGGCCGGCCCCTGAAGTGAGTGGCACCGGTGAAGGAGGGTCCCCTCCCGACAAGAGTGGCATTCTGGAAGTCAAAGTGGTGGGGGGCACCTCCAGGTCGGAACCAGAGATGAAATTCATCTGCACGGACTGCGGCGTGAGCTTCCGACAGCTGGCCCGCCTGGAGGCGCACCAGCTGCGGTCTCACCCCAGCGCTCGCTCCTTCCCGTGCCAGTGCTGTGGCAAGAGCTTCGGCCGCAGCTCCATCCTCAAGCTGCACATGCGCACGCACACGGACGAGCGGCCACACGCCTGCCACCTCTGCGGCCACCGCTTCCGCCAGAGCTCACACCTGAACAAACACCTGCAGACGCACACCTCGGAGCCCGCCTTCCTGTGTGCGGAGTGCGGGCAGGGCTTCCAGCGCCGCGCCCACCTCATGCAGCACCTGCTGGCACACGCCCGGGACCGCGAGTCCCCGCGCGTCCCCGAGCCCAAGCCCGAAGCACGCGAGCCGGCCGTTGTCCTGTGCTCTCACTGTGGCCAAACCTTCCAGTGCCGCTCCAGCCTCAAGCGCCACCTGCGGATCCACGCCAAGGACAAGGGCCACCAGTGCTCCGAGTGCTCGGGCAGCCTGCGCCCCTGCCCCGAGCGCAGGCCCTATGTGTGCGGCGACTGCGGCAAGGCCTTCCGGCGCAGCGAGCACCTGGGGGCCCACCGGCGCGTGCACACGGGCGAGCGGCCCTTTGCCTGCCAGGTCTGCGGCCGCAGCTTCAGCCAGAGCTCGCAGCTGGTCTGCCACCAGCGAGTGCACACGGGCGAGAAGCCCTACAGCTGCCCCCACTGCGGGAAGCGCTTCGTGCGGCGGGCGGGTCTCGCACGCCACCTCCTGACCCACGGTGGCCCGAGGCCCCACCATTGCACCCAGTGCGGCAAGACCTTCAGCCAGACGCAGGACCTCGCCCGCCACCGGCGCAGCCACACGGGTGAGAAGCCCTGCCGCTGCAGCGAGTGCGGCGAGGGTTTCAGCCAGAGCGCCCACCTGGCGCGCCACCAGCGCATCCACACCGGGGAGAAGCCCCACGCCTGCGACACCTGCGGCTACCGCTTCCGAAACAGCTCCAACCTGGCCCGCCACCGCCGCAGCCACACGGGCGAGCGGCCCTACAGCTGCCCGACTTGCGGCCGCAGCTTCCGGCGCAATGCGCACCTGCAGCGGCACCTGGCCACCCACGGGGGCGCCGGCGCCGAGGCGGCGTCCAGGCAGGCCGAGCCCCCCCAGGAGTGCCGGGAGTGCGGCAAGAGCTTCAGCCGCAGCTGTAATCTGCTGCGCCACATGCTGGTGCACACCGGCGCCAGGCCCTACTCGTGCGCGCAGTGTGGCCGCAGCTTCAGCCGCAACTCCCACCTGCTGCGCCACCTGAGAACCCACGCCCGTGAGACGCTGTACTAGCCTTGCCTGGGTTCCGCCAGGCCTGCCCTGCGCACCTCTCCCTGGTGTCCTGGGCCACCGCTCCGCCAACCCTGTAGGCTGGTTCTTCCCCGGAGGCATGTCTCCCTGGCCCCGGGGGTGCATCTCAAAGTGCCTAGAGTAACACAGCCTACTTGAAAAATGACTCTTATTTTTTCGAGATCCATCCAAACGCTGTTACCGTCACCGCTGTGACAGGGATGCCTTTTCCCCTTCCCTACCCCTAGCACCTACCATAGTATTCAAGATAGAAGTAGGCCCGGGGATCCCTGGGTGGCGCAGCGGTTTGGCGCCTGCCTTTGGCCCAGGGCGGGATCCTGGAGACCCGGGATCGAGTCCCACGTCGGGCTCCCGGTGCATGGGGCCTGCTTCTCCCTCTGCCTGTGTCTCTGCCTCTCTCTCTCTCTCTCTCTCTCTCTCTCTCTCTCTCTGTGACTATCATAAATAAATTAAAAAAAAAAAAAAAAAGAAGTAGGCCTGGAGGGAGTCCACCACCACCCCTACACCCAGAAAGGCCCAGAGTCAGGGGTGTGTGACAGGTGTGCCAGCTGTCAGAGCCAGTTGTGAGTAAGGCCAAGGAATGCCACCCTATAATTCTTCCTTCTCTGGAGTCTGCCCCTAATCTGTGCTGTCCCATACAGTATCCTCTAGTCATATGTGGCAATTTAAATTAATTAAAATGGAATAAAATTAACATCCCAGATCCTGGCTTATTGCGGGAAACCTTGTTTTTGGAATGGAGGTATGACCAGTTCAAAGTGAAGATGCTAGCAGATGAAATGAAACCTGCCTGGTGGCCAGGTATGGTCGTGGGCTGGAGAGCCCTAACAACCCATAATCCTGTAAACCCAAACCTGGTTTGGCCAATTTCCCCTCCTACCCACCGGACAATCTTGGCCTGTTCTCCACTCTAGAGGATAGATTTTTTTCCAGACTAGTAGACAGGTTTAAAATCATGTGACTTTTTTTTTTTTTTTAAGATTTTATTTATTTGGAGATGCCTGAGTGGCCCAGTGGTTGAGCATCTGCCTTTGACTCAGGTCGTGATCCCAGAGTCCTGGGATTGAGTCCCACATCGGGCTCCCCTCAGGGAGCCTGTTTCTCCCTCTGCCTAGGTCTCTGCCTCTCTGTCTTTCATGAATGAATAAATAAATAAAACCTTAAAAGAAAAGACTTTATTCAGGACACCTGGGTGGCTCAGCAGTTGAGTGTCTGCCTTTTTAGGTATCCCTAAAATCATGTCACTTCTAAGACTACAGGAAAGAGGGGTGTCTGGGTGGCTCAATGGTTGAGCATCTACCTTTGGCTCAGGGCATGATCCCAGGGTCCTGGGATCCAAATAAATCTTTTTAAAAAAGGCTACAGGAAAGAAAACCGCCTCCCTCAACTACAGAATGCACACACACCCTTCTTGCTTCTGTCTGTGGCTTTTTACCCATATTCTATTTCTAGGTTGTCTTTGTCCCTCCACCTAACACATAGCTGCTGTTTAGCAGATGCTTCGAATATAAAGTGAACTTGTCAACAGGGGCTCACAGGACTTGGGGAAGCTTTGGCCCCAAATCTGGGAAAGTAGAGATGGTTCTTGGGCACAACTGAGTGGGAAACTCTGAGCCTGGGGAAGGTCTATGCTTTTGGGGGTTGGGAGGAAAGTTAGATAGGGTAGAGCAAGTCACCAGATGTCATAGAGGAAATCAGACTAATGGAAGACCTCAGAGAAGGAAATTTTTTGAGTCAACAAAGAATGAGAGTAAGGAACTGGGAGGACCCAGATCATTTGAAGGCTTTATTATTTCTTGAGTACCTACTATGTACTAGGGAATGTGCTGGGCTATTGAGGAGAACAGGCCTGAAATAGAAGGGGGAGGCAGCCAGAGAAGAACTGGGGGAAGGCCACCCCCAGCAGAGGGAACAAACAGTATGTGCAAACGTCCTGAGCTACTGAGCAGGCAGCTGAAGAACACTGTCTATGGGGGAGCTCTGTAGGAACCCAATGACACAAACGGGGGCCTTATAGGCCAAGGTCAGAGTATATTTGTGATAGGAAGAGGGGAGGGTTTTAGACCGTGAGTTACTTCACTTTGCAATGAAATTGCTTTGACCCTGGTGCTAGATAGATTTGGCTTGAAAGAGCTAAAACCAGGGAGATCAATTAGAAGACCCTAGAAGCTGTCTAGGCTCCAGATGATGGTAAGCTTGATGGGGCCATGGGGTCATAAAAGCCCCTGATGGCTTCAGCACAGGAGGAGGGTTTTGTCAAGGGAGTTCAGTGTGAAGTCATAAGATGAAGTGGCAGTTTGACACAGGGTCACTTGAAAATGCAAGGCAAGGATCTAGAACCTGGATGCTGACAGCAAGTAGGAAGAGGACATGGTCAAGGGGAAGTAAGTGCTGGATCAGGCCCTGGCACTGGGTGACCCCTTGGAGCTGGGGACCCAGGCATGAGATGGGCCTTCCTGTGTAAAAGGCTGTCAGAAGTTTCTCCTGAAAGTAAAAGAAGATGTAGGCTTGCACGGGCCTCTGTCAACAGGAACCCACATATTGGGGGGTCTTTTGACTTGGAAAGAAAGGGCCATGGTCAATAAGTACTCCCTCGTCCTCTTCCTGCAGGTCAGGGTCTGTGAGCAACCAGGGTCCTTGAAGATGATCAGGTTATGTATGGTCTAGCCATTACCTCCTGCTGCACTCACAGGTGGCCTCCAGGGAGGTGATTTTTCTAAGAATCAAGAGTTTATTCCTATGATCCAAAGGGTCTGAAGAAGCTGGCGGACAGAGAATTGGGACCCAGGGAATTGGGATGCTGAGTCACAGAAATGCCCCCAGACCTTGAGGCCCCTGGCTCCCAAGCCCCTTCCCACCTGGCCCGTTGTTCTTAGGGCCCTGGAGCCCCCCCCCCCCACAAGCTGCACCTCAGCTGCTGCCAGACAGTCTCAATGCAAAATCTATGTGCAGGGCCAGAGGCAGGAATTCAGTGGGGGATGGAGAAGCTTGGGGAAAGGGAGGTGGGGCTCGTTGAAGCTCAGTCAGTTTCAGATGAGGTCATCATCTCAGGAAGTCTAGTCCAGAATTGCTTTGGGCTCCAAACTCAGCAGATGAGAAAGAAACTCTCTCTGCACCTCCCCACACACTCTTGCAGCCATGGGTATGTGCTATCTCCCGCGCTCATAAATAAATATTTTAAAAAAAGAAAGAAAAGAGGGATGCCTGGGTGGTTCAGTGGTTGGGCGCCTGCCTTCGACTCAGGTCGTGATCCCAGGATCTGGGTTCAAGTCCCACGTCAGGGTCCCTGTGGGAAGCCTGCTTCTCCCTCTCCCTATGTCTCTGCCTCTCTCCCTCAGTTTGTGTCTCTCATTAATAAATAAATAAATCGGGATCACTGGGTGGCGCAGTGGTTTGGCGCCTGCCTTTGGCCCAGGGCCCGATCCTAGAGACCCAGGATCGAATCCCACGTCGGGCTCCCGGTGCATGGAGCCTGCTTCTCCTTCTGCCTGTGTCTCTGCCTCTCTCTCTCTCTGTGACTATCATGAATAAATAAATTAAAAACAAAACAAACAAAAATAAGTAAATAAATCTTTTTTTTTTTTTTTTTTTTTTTTTTTATGATAGTCACACAGAGAGAGAGAGAGAGGCAGAGACACAGGCAGAGGGAGAAGCAGGCTCCATGCACCGGGAGCCCGATGTGGGATTCCATCCTGGGTCTCCAGGATCGGGCCCTGGGCCAAAGGCAGGCGCCAAACCGCTGCGCCACCCAGGGATCCCCTAAATAAATAAATCTTAAAAAGAAAAGAAAAGAAAAGAAATGATGAGTTGGCTGCACCCCTCCAGCCCTGGCCTCCTCTCCCCAGTTCCAGCATTTGTAGGCCCACACTAGGCCACAGGCCTGAGTGGCCTGTGGGCCTCTTGCCCTGCCCTAGGCCCTAGGTTGCCTTTCTGCAGGGCCCAGCCAGGGGTCCATCCTCCTTCCCCCTCCCTCCCTCTCTGTGCCCCCCAACCCAAAGTCTCTGATCTTGGAAGGTGAATGGAGTTTCCGTGGCCTGGGGAAGGATGAAGACCCAGGGCAGGAGATGAGGACTGAGAGCTCCTCAGGCCTGGGCTCCCTGCTGCTCCAGAAACAGATTCAGGGTCTCTACTATGCAGCAAGCAAGGCCATAACCTTCCAGTCCTCAGCACAAGTCCATGACCAGCTGTAACCAGTGTCCCATGTATAGATCAGATTAGAGAGGTCAAGAGACCCCAGCTCAGGTTCATGTGACACATGCCCCGGCCCCATGCCAACCACTGGGGACCCCTGGTCCCAACCCAACAAGCACCCGATTTGAGATTTGATTCAACCAACTTGCTTTTTTTTGAAAGATTTATTTATTTATTCATGAGAGACAAAGAGAGAGGCAGAGACATAGGCAGAGGGAGAAGCAGGCTCCCTGCAGGGAGGGAGCCTGATGCGGGAGTCCGGGGAGGGGGGGTTGTGATTCTGAGCCAAAGGCAGATGCTCAACCACTGAGCCACCCAGGTGCTTCATGATTCGAGCAGCTTTTATTAAGACACTAGAGCCAGAGCAATGGGTCAGACCTGGAGCAGGAGGCTGGCCAGGGGTGGGGAGCAGGGGCCTTAATCAGGCCTGCATGGTGCTCCTGAAGACCTGTGTCACACCATAGTAGAAATCCTGCAACACCTCCTGCAGAACACTGCATAATGACCTCCACCGCCCTGCAAAAGGTCTGCACACCAGCAGCCACCTCCCGCACCCAGGCCAGTGCCAACTGCCACTTCTGGTGCAGGTAGCATAGCAGCCTTAGAAAGAACCTCAGGGCTTTGTCACAAAAGCTCTTCGGGGTCACAGGCCTCTGGACCCTCCCCTTCCAGAACAGGGACAGAGGATCTGCAGACTCTGGAGCGCAATTCCATCCACAGCGTCTCAGGAAGGGCAGGTTCCTGCAGGGGTGGGGTGGGGGCTGTTCAGGGTCCCCCTGGGGGTTGCAGCCCCAGGTCCAGTTTGTGGCCCTGGCTGAGGACTCTCAATCTTTGTGAGACTCTGGGAGATGGAAGCCTGCCAATGGAGGCTGTGGCTTTCCTGCCAACAGCGCCACACGCGCGAGGACTCAGGCCCGGATTCCTCTCCGTGGCATAAAACACGGCGCTCGTGCGTGCCCGTGTCCACGCCTAGCTCACACATGGAACTGAGGCCGGGCAGGAAGGTTGCCACCTCCCATCCTGGGAGCATCCGTTCACCCCCTGCTCAGGACAGGTGGGGACGGGGAGGGGAAGCAAGGAGGGCCGCGGTGGGCACATCCCGCTCACCTCACTATTGCTCTGGTAGTGCAGATCCATGGTGTTAATCAAGGCCTCATTGATGCTGTCCTGGGGAGGGGCGGGTGGGAGGCTGCAGCCCTGCTCCTGCCCCTGCGGTCTTGCAGTCCCTCTGGGGCCTCCAGGGGTCCAGGTGAGTCCCCAGGGAGCTAGGAGCTCAGACCCAATGACATGGCTGAGCACCACCCCAGGGGCTAAGCTTTGGTAGGAGGCCGAGGCCCAAAACTCTCACCTCCAGCTCCATCAGCGCTAACTGCTCCTGTTGGGGAGAAGCCACACCAGTTAAAACCTCCCAGCTTCTCCCACACCGTTTGATCCCCAAGCCCCAGCCTGTTCCCTGTGCGCCGGTCCCCAGTAACTGGCTCCAGCCCTGGGGCTCTGGGGACAGGCATCTGGCATCTCTGCCTGTCATCAATATGCCCAGTGACTCGGATGCCTTCTTAAGCCCCCCTGGGCCCCGGCATTCCTCACCTGGGCACACACACCTGCCACACAGGTGTGAACTGAGAGAGTATTTCTCTGCGGCGGAAGGAACGAGGAAGCCTGGGGCAGCACGTCCTCTTCCCCATCTTCACCATCACCGTGAAACCAGCCACCCACGCCAAATCAGAGGGAGCACGGGAGTGGGGGCACGGTGACCCACCTGTTCTTGTCCTTCTGGTTGATCTCGATTTTGGTCGCAGAAATCATCTACCACCCTGCGCTGTGCGGAGAGGAGAGGCAGAGATGGGAGAGACCTGGTCCTTCTCCCTCAGGGTCCCAGGTCCACCCGCAGGGCCCCAACACCCCTCACTCCCCCAACCACACGTCGGGAAGAGCTTCTTACCAATTGGATACGTAGAATTTCCATGGGAGTTCTGCGTCTCTGTGGGGTAACAGTGACATCCAGGCTCGTGTGACCTTGCCACCCCCACCCTGTGTGTCATACACAAGCACATGTACACACACACGCAGAGGTAGGAACATTGCTGTGGAGAGTGCAAGGTGGACCGGGGCCCCCGATACCTGACCCTCTCTGTCCCTTCGGTTGGTGGAGGTGAGGACAGGTGGTGGCATCCGGTCCTCCGAGGCGGTGACAGAGACACGCCTGTGGCCAGCAGCTCTTCCTGACTGCTGACTTTTTTTTAAAAAAGGCTCTACCTGAGGGTGAACCGCGGTGCTGGTTTCCGCGGCCCCGGGGAATCAGTGCCACACGCAGGCCGTGGGCAAACACCTTTCCCCAGGCATCTGTCCCCAGGCATCTGTCCACACGCTTTTTCAGTCAGTGATCCTGTCAGCCCGTTGTCACATGAAATGGGGCAAAAGAAGGACCCAAGGGGCCGGTGGGAACAATTTGCTCTTCAATCCATCCTCCCAGACTGGGCCTGGCCACCGAGCCTGGGGTCATTCCCTAATCCCATTGCCACAAGGCCAGGAGACGCCTGGAGCATCTGGTCAAACTTGTGGTAGCAGGAGACCGGTAGGGTGTAGGGGAGGCTACAGGCCACCCCGAAAGGAAGGAATAGACACAGAGGCTGATTCAAGTCCTGGGCTGCGGGTCCAGGCATCTGAGAGGAATTTGAAAACTTTGCAGGATGGGGTGCCTGGGGGGGCTCAGTGATTGACAGTCTGCCTTGGGCTCAGGTTGTGATCCTGGGGTCCCAGGATCGAGTGCCGCATCGGGGTCCCTGCATGGAGCCTGCTTCTCCCTCTGCCTGTGTCTCTGCCTCTCCCTGTGTCTCTCATGAATAAATAAATAAATAAAATCTTAAAAGGAAACCAAAACCAACTTGCAGGATAACACTGCCCCCCACCCCTCAGGTTTCTAGGGTATAGAGTCTTTGGGGATTGGTGCTTTTTCTGGCCCTCTGGACCTTCCATCCTCCAGCTGCCCCACAAACATGTGGTGTCTAACTCCTAGAGTAACTGCTTGTCCCATAGCTTGCGCTGTTCTCAGTGCCCCTCACACAACCAAAGACACACACACAGAGCTGCCCCCATAGCTCACCCCAGACAGAAAATCACCCACAATCAGGACTTGCTGTATAAAGTGAATGACTCAGAACAAAATGAGACTGAGTTTTTTTTGTCAACAATTACTTAGAATTTCCAGATGGTGAGGGCAGAGATTCGACCAAACAAGGTCAGGGTCATTATGAGACTGGGGCCCTGTTGAGAGCCTCAGACTCCTGCCTCCCCAGTGGGATACCCCACTGGCCCCAGAGAATGGGACAGAGCCAGGTGCATGTGGAGGGATCAGCAGGCCTGGGGCCAGCGCAGTGGGAGGGAGGGATGCTCCACAGGGAAGTGGTTCCCCCATGACCCCCTTCCCCTCCCGCCCCCTCCCCCCCACTCCTACCACCACCATCACCCAGACATACCACCCCCCACCCCCTCATCCCCCCACCCCGGCCTGCCGCTCTAGCTTACATTGGCCAAGTGCATGGTTTGATCTTTCAGGGCTCCAGGGGCTATGACCTGAAGGGGAGGAACACATGTTAGGAAAAGACTCCAGGGGCTATGACCTGAAGGGGAGGAACACATGTTAGGAAAAGAGAAGCGGCCCCTCTGCTACCCCCACAGAAAGTCCCTTTGGCTGCAGCTCCCTCCCCGGCCTCCACTGAGTCAGTTACCTTCTTGCTGTTTCTCCAGACAAGGTTGGAGCTCTAGAGAGAGCCCCTCTTTTAAGAAGTTGGAGGTGGGAGGGAGGGGGGCGGGATTAGGGAGGGTGGAGCCTGTCCTAAAGGCAAGATATGGGGATGTGAGTGTTTGTGTGTGTGTGTGTGTGTGTGTGTGTGTGTGTGTGACACACAGAGATGGAAGCAAAGGTCAGACAGGAACACTGAGGGGCCTGGGTGGGGGTGGGCGCCCCGGGCCCTTGCTGTGGCCCCTTCACTCTGAGCTAGGGCAGGGATCTCAGAGCCTGGGAACAGGCCTTCCCCATCCTCATCCTCAGCCTGAGCCAGGCGAGGGGCGGTGGGAAAGTCTAGGCTTTGGGAAAGCAGATTTTGATGCCTGCTGAGCTCTGTGAAATGAAGTAATCCAGTTGGGGGCCAAGGGCCTGGGGAATGCCGACCGGGTCACTTGAAATGGAATGTATCCCAGCTCCAAAGTCCAGAGAAGTTTCCAAGAACCAACTGGCCCAGGGTATAGCAGGAGCTGCAAGCCACCTAGCATGGGCCTACCAGGCCAGGTACCTGAACAGACTGCCCCATGGGTCCCTGCAGGGGTGGCTGGAGGGGAGCCTATCTGCCAGGGGACAGGGTAAAGCCCCCAGGAGAGGTTCAGGATGACTTACTGTCGACCTAGGCCCAGCTGACCAGGCTATCCTGAGGTCCCCTGAGGCCTGGGGTAGGTAGGGGGGTGTCATGGTCCTGCAACCCTCGGGCACCCATGCAGGGGGCCTCCAGATCCTGGCCAGGCCCTTGGGGGTCCTCTCACACAGCCAGGCTCACCCTCTGCTCTTCCCTCACCCCACTCCGGGACCAAAGCCCCTCCCAGTTCAGCACAGCCTCTGTCTGCCCTCTCTATTGTGTCCCGGGGCTGGCACAACAAAGTACCTCCTTCTGGGTTCCTATACAGAAATGTATTCTCTCCCAGTTCTGGAGGCTGGAAGTAGAAATCAAGGTATCCCTTCTGAGGGCCTTGGGGGAAGGGCCTGTCTCCCAGACCCGCATACAACCGTCTCCATGTCCAAGTCCTTGTCCTTGTATGCATGCCTGTCCTCTAATCTCCCGTTTTTATAGGGACACCAGTCCTGTTGGATTAGGGCCTATCCAATGGCCTCATTACCTTGATTCCCTCTATAAAGACCCTATCTTCAAATCAGGTTGCATTCTGAGGTGCTGGGGGTAAGGACTTCAACATATGAGTTTGTGGGGGACACAACTCAGCCCCTAATACCCTCAAAGAGGACCTGGGCTCCTAGGGGGCCACCAGAAGGACAGAACTGTATTGCACATTTCCTCAGTGAAAGTCTCACTTGCATTAACTAGACCTCGGCTGGTGTCTCCCCACCCCCTAGGAGCCCATCAAGCACACCTAGGAGTCCAGACCCTTCCCTGAGCCATCTATAAATTCCAGATGGGAAGACAGAAGACAGCTGCTCCTGCTTCACCTACCTGTAATATTTCTGGGCTTCAACTGGGAAAGCCTGGCTCCCTGATCCCATGGAACAGTTGGCCCCTCCACAACTGGCTCACAAAGACTACTGTCTGAAGGTATTTTTGCTTCATTGAGGACTCTACCATTCTCTTTAGTGTTCCAGTGAGAAATAATTCACATACAATTCACCCATTAAAGTGGATGACTTTTGGCAAATTGAACCCCAATAATAAATAAATAAATAAATAAATAAATAAATAAATAAATAACTCAATGCACAGAACTGTTCCACCTTCACCACAACCAATTTTGGAAGATTTTCATTACCTCAAATAGAAATCCTCTACCCATTAGCCAGAACTTCCCAATCCCCAAACCCCATCCCCACTAGTCCTAGGTAGCCCCTCATCTACTATCCGTCCCCGGGTTTTCCTGTTCTAGAGATTTCATATAAATAGAATCACATGGAAATGGTCACAGTCATGTGACCTTTTGTATCTGGCTTCTTGCACTTAGCACAGTATTTTTGATCCATCTGAGTGGCGATATCAATCAGAACTTCATTCCTGGAACACCAGCAGTTGAGCATCTGCCTTTGGCTCAGGGCATGATCCTGGGATCCAGGATGAGTCCCGCATCAGGCTCCCTGCTGGGAACCTGTTTATGTCTCTACTTCTCTCTGTCTCTCGTGAATAAATAAATAAATCTTTATATATTTTTAAATATTTTATTTATTTATTCATGAGAGACACAGAGAGAGAGAGTGAGACAGGCAGAGACACAGGCAGAGGGATAAGCAGGCCCCATGCAGGGAGCCCGATGTGGGACTTGATCCCGGGTCTCCAGGATCACGCCCCAGGCCGAAGGAGGCACCAAACCGCTGAGCCACCTGGGCTGCCCGTAAATAAATCTTTAAAAAAGAAAAGAAACTTTGTTCCTTTTGATGGCTGAGAAATTTGTTCTGCATGGATATGCCACCTTATGCATCCTTTCACCTATTGCTGGGATGCTTGGGTGGTTTCTATCTTTCAGTTATTATCAGTCTTGCTGCTGTAAACATGTATGTACGTGTTTCTTTCTTTCTTTTTTAAAGATTTTATTTGTTTATTCATGAGAGACAGAGAGAGAGAGGCAGAGACACAGACAGAGGGAGAAGCTGGCTTCTCGAAGGGAACCCGATGCGGGACTCAATCCTGGGACTCCAGGACCATGCCCTGAGCCAAAGGCAGACGCTCAACCACTGAGCCACCGGCGTCCCTATGTACTAGTTTCTGTGTAGAGATTGATTCTTCCTTCTTCCTTCCTAAGGTGGAGACACCGATGAGAGGAATGGCTGGTTCATATGGTAACTATGGTTTCAACTTTTAAGAAAGCACAAATTTCCCAGCAGTAGTGTACGAGGGTTCCGATTTCTCCACATCCTTATCAACACTTGGTGTCACTTTGAGCCTAGCCACCCACCCTATTGGGTGTGAAATTCTATCCCAGTGTGGTTTTGATTTGCATTCTCCTTAGGACTAGTCAGGTGGAGTATCTTTCCATGTGCTTATTGACCACTTGTGTATCCTCCTTGGAGAAATGTCTGTTCTGATGCTTTGCTCATTTTTATTTTTTAAAAGATTCTATTTATTTACTTTAGAGAGGGGGGAGCGTATGAGAGAGAGAGAGAGATCACAAGTGGGGGGGGTTGAGGGAGAAGCAGACTCTCCTCTGTACAGGGAGCCTGATGCAGGACTCAATCCCAGGACTCTGAGATCATGGCCTGGGCCTAAGACAGACGCTTAAAAAAAAAAAAAAAAGATAGACGCTTAACCAACTGAGCCACCCAGGTGCCCCCTTTGCCAATTTTTAAACTGGGTTATTTATCCTCTTACTATGAAATTGTAAGTGTATTTTATATATTCTGGATACAAGTCCCTTGTCCAGAATATCCAAGATATGCCATTTGCAAACAAATTCTCCCATTTTGTGGGTGGTCTTTTTTTTTTTTTTATGGTGCTCTCTGAAGCACAATTTTTTTTTTAAGTGGGAACAGGTATAAGGACTTTATTCCACTATCCCAAATCAGAAATAATTTTTCTCCTGATTCCGAGCACTTTCATTCCTCTCCTTAAAATACTCTTATCAGGGAAGTTTCACCTGTGACGCTCAAGATGAAATGAAAATCAGGAATTCAGCAACTTAAAGTGTAGGTATTTCAGGCAAAGGAAAGTGCAAAGAAATTGGGGTAAGAAAGAACACCTCCAAAAAAAAAAAAAAACACCTCCAAGAAAACAAAGTTTTCCTAAGGGCTAAAGCACCGTATAGGAAAATTGTGACAGGAAATGACAGGGAAAACAATTTGGTAGGAACCAGACCGAGTGCTTTAAACAATCTATTTTTAAATAGTTGACTTCAAAGGCAACTTCTTTATCCTCAAAACACAGCTATTTAAGACAGGATACAATTACAAGCACTCATAGCTTCCCTGAGCTTAAATGTAATGAATGTGATAGATAACCTTTCATGTGTTTAAAATTTTTTTCCCTTAGGGATTTAAAGGGATTATTTCCCAACTACCATAAATATTTTCAAAGTAATACCTGGCAGTTTTCTAACCAAATAGGTATACTCTCTTGTACAATAAACCACTTCACACCTTTCAGCAAGAAAAAAAGCCACTAAATTTGAATAAAAACATCACCCAATGAATTAGAACACAAAGTTTGCTTTAAATATTTTTTTAAGTGAAAGGACACCAACCACACTCCTACTCAATTAAGAGAAACACTTTTACAATCCTGAGGTATTTTATTTTCTTTACATTTATCATGCCATGAATTCATAGGGAATGGGTTCCAGCAGTTCAGGCTCCTTTCCATTGGTTCTCACAAAATGTGCTTCTCTGGGTGGGGCAGGCTGGCGCTTCAGTTGGACCCAAGCACCTTCCTCTTTGGCTTCCTTCTTTTTCTGATCATTTTCCTTCACACACTTCAGGAAGCTATCTCGGCTCTTTGAGTGTTTAATATGCTCAATGCGGACATTAATTCTCTTGGCAAGAATCTTGCCCTTAACTCGTTTGTTTACAACAATGCCAATGGCATGCTGAGTAACATTGTAGACTCTTCCAGTTTTGCCATGGTAACATTTGTGGGGCATTCTTTTTTGAACAGTGCCCATTCCCTTGATGTCCACAATATCACCTTTCTTATAGATTCGCATGTATGCGGCCAAAGAAACAACTCCATCTTTTCTAAAAGGTCTAGAGAACATATAGAGGGTACCTCTCCTCTTTCCCTTTGTGTTGGTCATTTTGGCAAATTACTGAAAGATGGCGGTTCCGCTGAAGCACAAATGTTTTACATTTTGATTATGGAACCATACCACTTAAAAAATAAAATTAATCAGTTTGACATGGCATTTGTCTGTAGTATACTTAATATATTTTTAAAGGCTGGAGAAGAAATTGCATGGAGCAATGATAGTGGACACAGATTTCACATTGGATGCCCCTCGTCTGTGCTCTCCCAGCCAACTTTTGGGTTCCTCTCACTGCTTCATTCTTTTTTTAAAAAAAGATTTTACTTATTTATTTATTTGAGAAAGAGAGAGAGAGAGAGAGACTAAGAACAAGCAGGGGGAATGGGAGAGGGAGAGGGAGAAGCAGGCTCCTGCTGAGCAGGGGGCCTACGACGTGGGGCTGGATCCCAGGACCCCGGGATCATGACGTGAGCTGAAGGCAGATGCCCAACTGACTGAGCCATGCAGGCGCCCTACTCTCTGCTTCCTTCTGCCACACATTCTCTCTCCATCTGCCACCCCATTGCCCATCAACTCTGAACCCCAAGTTCCTCTACAAAACATAGCAATTTGGGTCTGTCAAGTTCCTGCTGCCAGACTCAACCCAGGTCCATCTGTGCTCAGAAGTAATGAAAGGCTTTCTCTCCAATTATTTTCATTGTCCTCCTGTGTGGGGTTCATAAGCTTTTAAAATAAAAGTTTCCTCCTCCACATATTTTGAAAGGATCCCGACAGAGGCCCAGATTTCTGGTTTTCTGGTCACTTACAATTCCCAGGTGATGTACCAGTTGAAGACCCCTGGTACTGTTCAGCTTCTTGTGACCAATGGCAGGCAGCCCCCGCCCCACGCAGCCCTGTGGGCTGGATGGAAACCCAAGAAGTCCTCGCTAAGTGGCTCCACCCTGCTCAACCAGGGCCATCAGCTTGACCCTACCAAGAATGTGAAGAGGTTCGCCCCTGGGAGGGCGACCGGGCAGAGACACAGGGAAATCACAACACTGGGATGACAGCTGCTGTCCCAGATCCCTTACCCATCAGGGCCACGCAGCCCCCAAGCTTACTAAAATGCAGACTCCTGGACCCACCATCAGAGGAATTCAGGGAAGGGCATGGGGTCTGCATTTTTTAATTCCCTAGGTGATTCTGATGTGGAATATTCCAGAAGTATTGTTCCAGAGGCACTGATTTAGATCCTGGATTCTGTGGAGAAGGAGGTGGGTGAGGGTGTTAAGGAAGCAGTGGCTCTGGATTGAGGGGAATTGAGTCCACTGGCTTCCCAGCGCACTGAGCTGAGGAGTCTGGGAGCTGTCCTTGAGGGAAGTGGCCGACACTCCAGGGTGATGGTATTGAGAGGATCTGAGGGATCGGAGGGGGTTCTGTCAAACGGGGACAGTTCTGGGTACAGAAAGGAGGTCCTGAGGCTCAGGTTGTGGAGGGCCATCCGGGTGGCCACTGATGTCACCCAAGAGGTGGGCGCTCAGGGGCAGTCCCAGGGCTGGGTCTGGAGTCCCCATCCGTGCCGCATTGGGGGACGTCGCGGCTGTGGCACAGGGTAGGGCCGTCCTGGGAACCCCGGAGCAGCGGGTGGAGACCTTCAGGCCATCCCTCCAGAGCCGAAGCGCCCCCACCGCTCCTGCGAGGGGCTGTCGCCAGGCGGGTGCTGAGGGACGTCCCTGGAGCTCGGAGAAGCACCAGCTCTTCCGGGAAAGGGAGCGTCCTGCGGTAGAAGCGCGGGCGGGGGTGGGGAGTGGGGCGGGGGGAGGCCGGGCGGAGCAGGTGACCGGTCCAGGCTACAGGCCAGCCGTTTGTCCCGTCCCCGTCCCCGGGGCTCAGCTCCCAGCTGCCCGCCCGCCGGTGGAACAGAGGATGCGCCTCCGCGGCCATTCAGGACCCCCCCCGCGCCCCCAGACCCGCGGAGGAGCCGGTCCCCCTCAAACGGAGGCGACGCCGCCCAGCAGCAGGGCCAGAAGGGACACCTCGAAGGACAGCGACGGCCGCCCTGAGGCCTGATTGATCTCGCAGTGGCAATCGCAGGTCCCGGGGGCCAGGGTCCCCCTGGGGGGCCTGGGGGCGCGTGGGTCGGCGCTGGCGGCCGGGCAGTCCAGCCACTTGGGGCCCATGGGCTGCGGGGAGTCGGGCTCGGCCTTGACGCTGCCCTTGGGAAAGCGCCAGTAGTGGGCGCCCTTGAAGAAGTAGGTGTCACCTGCGGGGGAGGGAGGCGCACGTCGGGCCGGTCCAGGCTGTCTCCCCTGACTCCACCCCCCCACGCCCCCGGGCCCGGGCCCTCCGCGCTCACTGCCGCACCTGTGTTGCTCACGGTGACGTCGTCCGGGGCGTGAGGCGCCCCTTCCCAAAGACTCAGGTCGCGGGGGTAGCCGGGGTCCGCGCGCGCCGCCGCCTCGTCGTAGCGCCAGTAGCGCCGGTCCCGGATCAGGTAGGTCTTTCCGTTCAGCGGCCAAGAGAACACGGCGTCCACCTCCTCCCCCGCCGGCAGCCCGAGCGCCGTGAGCGGCCGCGGGGCGCCCTCCAGCTGCCGGTCCCGGAACACCCAGAACCGGGGGCCTGAGAGGCCGGGCAGGTCAGCAGGTGCGCCCCACCCCCGCCCCCCCGCGGGCCCCGGCCGCGCCCCTCGCGCACTCACCGCTGAACAGGAGGATGCGGCCGTCGCGGTGCCGGGCGTAGGCGGCCTGCACGACGTCCACCGCCGCGGGCAGCCCCTCCCAGAAGCGGTGCAGCCGCGCCGGCCGGGGGGACACCAGCTGCCCCGAGGGCTGCAGGCGCCAGAACCAGGGCCCTGCGGCGGAACGGGGCGGGCGGGCGCGTCAGGCGGCGGCGAGAGCGCGTCCCGCTCCCCCGGTGAGGACGTCCGTCTGGGTTCCAAGGGTGCGGCGGCTCCGCCTTTTTTTTTTTTTTTTTAATAGCACTGAAAGTCCAGGGAAACCCCGCAGGCTTGGTGGGTCATCCTAAGGGGGTAGGAAGCCAACTCTATGGGCTCAAGGGAGATCTGAAGCGACTCACCTTTGAAGAAGAAGATTTCGCCACGGATGTTAGCAATAGCGTCAAAATTGCCATCACACCGGTCAGGGATGGGAAGAGAGGGACTACAAAGGAAAGGACGGTTGAGCAGAGCCGGGTCGGGGCTGCCAGTCTTTTTGCTGAACCGTTAGGACAGTCCTATGAGGTAGGGACTCTCATCACCCCATCCTACCAAGGAGCACACTGAGGTTAGGGACTTCACCCCAGGTCAGACAGCTGGAGAGGGACTCACCTGTCCGGGGGCAGGGCGGGGGGTGGGGGAGGAGGAGCCAGGGGTTTCCTTGTGGGCTTATCATATGGGGTCTGGGGCACTTTCCCTGTGGAGAGAGTCAGAGAGGCGTGAGTTCCCTGACCCTGCTGCAGAGGCCACGGGGCAAACCACCCGCCCCAGTCCCGTACCATAGAGCTGCTGCAGGCCTTCGCGGTCGTCCTGGGAGAGGCGGTACTCGTGGGGGTCACCCACCGGGCCCTGGTAAAAGGGCCTCATGATTGAGTTGGGTGCTGAGGAGTGGCCCAGGCCCAGGGCGTGGCCAAACTCATGAACAGCCACAGCAAACAGGTCAGTCCCCTCACCATCTGGAGAAGGAGGGAGATTGGGCTAGAGCTGTGCCCTTCCCGGACACCAGGGAAGAAGGCAGCCAGGAAGCATCTGACCTGGGGCCTGCTGGCAGAGCGAACAACCAGGAGACCCTCCAGGGATGGCTAAACCCAGACCATTCCATGAGCCATTTTGTCCCTCCTGTGTTCGTTCATTTATTGGGTAGATTTTTTTCGAGTAGCTTTGTTTGGCAGTTCTGGACACTGGGATAAGGTCTGAAGAGGCCCACAGGAGGGGGCAGGGAGGGGGCAGGAGGAGGACAGAGGAAGGGGCGACCTCCTGATGTGGCGCTGGCTGCCAGGCAGGGGAGCCTGTGCACACAGAAACCCTCTAGGGGAATCAGGAACCCGGGGGTGCGTGCATCTCTCTGGAGGAGGCCCCAGCCCTTGGAGTCTCCCTCCTCCCGGCTCCAGTCTGTGCTCAGAACTCCTGAAGAGTGTTGCTCAGTCTCCTGGGCCTCAGTTCCCAAGACCTTGCTCCCACCCTCATGGTGCTCCCCTGCTCTTCCCATGGGCACCTCTGCAGTGCCCCATCCCTTCAGCCCTCTGTGACCCTCCCCCATCTCCCCGTTCCCACCGCCTCCACCCCTCCCTGGCCTCCCTGAGGTCCTCTGATGCCTCCCTGCCTCCGCAGCTTCATCCACCTCCTCAGGCAGGCACTCTCAGACCACAGCCGGCTGGCCCTGGCGGCCAGCCTCCTTCCCAGCCTCTGTGGCCACAGCCTCTTCCTTGGGGACCCAGCCTGGGCGCCAGGAGTGAGCCTCTTCACGCTCCCAGTTGCTGGCCCAGTCCCAGCTCCTCATCGATCCACCTGCCAGCTCCCGCTCGCACCGCTGAGAGGCCAAGAGAGCAAGGCAGCAAGATGGGCCAGCGGCCAGCGGCCGCCCAAGGAAGCACCATTTCCACAGATGTAGATCTCCTGCAGGGAAATCTCTAACTCGGCCAGCAGTGTGGAAAGTGGGTTTATTGGGAGCGACCTGGTGATCTGAAATGCAAATTTCTCTCAGCCCTAAGGACCGCTGGATGGGAGTATAAGAGACTCACGTGAGTGAGTCTTAGGAAACGTAGCAAGTTCTTGCCCTCATTCACCTCTCATAAAACCTCTTCCGTCTGTCCTCATCTGACAGGTGGGAAACTGAGGCACAGGGAGATCAAGTGAAATGACGGGCTAGCCAGGTACTCTGGCTGGATCATCCTGCCTTTCAGCAGCAACTTCAGATGATCTTGGTCAACTGTAGTGATGAATTTCTGCGTGGATTGTGGGTTCCTTATTGCCCTGAATGCTTTTTCTGAGAAGCTGGAGGAAGCTCAGTGTCTACATCAGGTAGGTCTTTTTCATCTCTCACCCTCCTTCCCTGCTTTGCCTCTCCTTTGGCCACACCGTTCCTTGCAGCCTTCTTGTACTTTGTAGCTGGGAAAGCACAGCTGCAACCCCTGCCTACGAGAGCTCCCCTAGGGGCCAGTCTTCGGGGGTCCTTGATACCTCCTGTCCGCTCCTTTGCTCTCTCTACCGGTCTCAATTTCAGGCCCACAGCTGCTCAAGCTGCTCCCCAGCTCTGCCCCTCAACTCTTAGATAACAAATGCTGACAAATCTATTTCCTATTTCATCAAGACAGGCCATGCGATGCAATCTGTAACTTCCTGTGTGCCTGGGCAGATAGGGCCACCTCCCCCAAGCTCACCTCCTGCCTCCTCCCCTTCCTGCCCTATGCAAGGACCCTGCTTCACTTACCTCAAGGACAAGGAGGCCCCATCTATCCATCCATCCGTCCATCTCTCCATCCATCCCTCTGTCCATCCATCTATCCATGCATGAATCCATTCATCCATCCCCCATTATCTTTCTTTCTGTTCTCACCCAGCATCACCAAGGGTTCACTTCTCCCTCATCCTAAGACACCCCAGTACCTATCTGCCCCCATCCACAGCCCTTCCCTAGTGAGTTCTGTGGTCAGCGGTCTAAACCCAGTCTTCACTTCCTCAGTCCCTCTCACGCCTAATCTTGCTGCAGTCAGGACTCCTCCTCCACCTGCCAAGTCTGTAGGCACCAAAGTCACTTTGTCCCCAGATAACCCAGTCCAGGCCTATGTTACATACTGGAATGGTTTGCCACCCTGCCCACTGCCCCCTGCTTGCCTCTTCAGTCTTGTTCTTGATCACCTGTGGGCCTGTTCTTTCTCCATTTCCTTTGATTCCTCCTTTCCTTCTACCCTCTCCTTAACCATGGGGCTCTCCACAGCTCCGTACCTGACCTTCACGTCCTACATTGTCCTCCCAGAACCTTGCCAACCGCCCTGTGTGCCCCCAGGTCCAGGTCCTAGCAGCCGGGGGAAAGCGGAGTGCTACCGCATGTGGGGCCCTGTGCTAACAGCTGTGGGTGAATTACTTCTTTAACCCGCAAGCCCACCCTGCCTCCAGGTACTGTTATAATTCCCATTTCCCAGATGAGGAAACTGAGTGCATGGAGGTCAAGTAACTTAAACCGGTAGTGAGCAGAGGAGCCCTGACTTGAGTAGTGCTTCAAGGCGGTGCTTCAGTGCTGCATCACACAGCCTTGCAGGGCCTGCTTGCCATCCCCTGGCTGCTCCCTTCCCCAGAAAATGGCTCTTCCCCCCTGGCCAGCCTCCCCACAGCCACAGGCGGATGGCTGAGTAGGATGGCTGAGTAGGTGGAAGAGTGGACCCCTCACTGTTTACGCTCCCCGCCGGAGCTGGGTCCGGCTCCTCTCAGCTGAGACCGCATCCTGACTTAGCTTCATTTCCCAGCCTGCTCTTGCTTCCCGTTCCCCAGAGAACATACCCTGAGAAACCGCTTGCACAAGAATTTTCATCTCGAGCTCCACTTATGGGGAACCTGACCTAAGTCAGAGAAGTCCCAGTTCTGGGGCAAGACACTCAACCATTAATGCACTGCCCACACTCAACGGCCCGCAAGCGCTGCAGACATAGAGCCAAACTGAAACTCTCCTCTGCCTTCCCAGAGCCTGATCTTGCTCCTCCAGGGGCTCCAAGTCAGAAACCTAGCCATTACCCCTTCCTCCCCATCCCCTCTGCCCCCAGGATCCAGTCAGATCCCAAGCTTTGCCCAGCCTGACTAAACTGCCCCCTGACCCCCATCACCCAACATCATCTCTCTCCAGGACCCTGTATCAACCTCCAGCCTCCTTCCCCCTATCTTGCCCCCCCCTCCACCCCCCACCCCCCACCCCCTGCTGTGGCCAGTGGTATCTCCACAATGCAGAACCTTCCATGGCTCCCATTCCCTTTCCCCACCCTGCCCCGTCTGTCCCCGCGCTGACAAGGCCCTCTGTGTTGTGAAACCCACCGTCCATCCTCAGTCTTCCTCCTGACACTGTATTTCAGCCTTCCAGCCCCAGATGCCCCCTGTGCTCCTACCCCTGATGACTCTGGACTCAGCGAGCTCATTGGCTTGCACTTTTCTCTGTGTCCTCCCCATGGCTCCACGTACTCCAGTAGAGCAAGACCTCGTGCATTACTCGGCCCTCAGTATACACATGGGGGATAAGCAAAGCCACCACATTTAGAAAACCCCATCAGTCAAAGGCTTTGGGTACACCTCTGCTCTGAGTACCACAGACCAAAGGACTTCCTCTGCTAGGATTCCCCGCAGTTGTGTCACTGTGTGTAGCAACTGCTGGTTACTCTTGTGACTCAGCTGCTAAAAGAAGCTGTTTTCCCCTCTTAAAGTGCTCAGCTCAGAGCTGGATGCCTGAGAAGCCTCAGGGATGGGTAATTTTCTGTGCCAACTTAGCCACACTATGGTGTCCAGTTGTTTAGCCAAACACCAGTCTAGATGTTGTTGTGTAGGTTATTTTGTAGATGTGATTAACATCTACAATCAGTTGACTGTAAGCAAAGCAGATCCTGCTCCATGGTGGGTAGGCCTTGTCTAATCAGTTGAAGGCCTTAAGAACCAAACCTAAGGTTTCCCAGAGAAAAAGGAATTCTGCTTCAAGACTGCAACACAGAAATAATGCCTGAGTTTCCAGCCAGCCGGCTTGCCCTGAAGATGTCAGACTCAGGACTGCAACATCAACTCTCACTTGCTTTTCCAGCCTGCAGGCCTGTCCCGTATATTTAGGGTTTACCAGTCTCCACAACCCTGTGAGCCAATTCCTCAAAATAAATCACTTACATACATCCTACTGGTTCTGTTTCCCTGGAGAAGCCCAATTGATACAGCCTCCATCGATATGTGTGACTTAAACCAAATTCATAAGGGCAGACAGGCCAGGGGAGAGGACCTCTCCAAACAGCGGAGACTGTACCTTTTGACCCGTAAGTCCAGGTCTCCTCATCATCAAAGTGAGTGTCCCCAGAGATGGGGTGTTCCCCGGGGAAGAAGGCATGGGCTAGGGTACCTCCCTGCCCGTCGAAGGGGTAACTGTCCTGGTGGTATGCCCGGACAAAGTCTATGAGGATGTCGGGCTCCGTTGGGGCCTGAGAAACCAGCTCCTGGAATTTGAGGCCTGACTCAACGCCCCACGTGGTCAGGGCGTGGTGCATGAGGGTCCGCACGGTCTCCTGGGTCAGTGCTGAGCTCTGGGGAAAAGAGCGTACCCTGGGGAGACAGAAGGCATTCGTTCCAGGCGGGTCCAGCAGGCAGGCGGGGGTGGGGGGGTGGCCATTGGGACCTACCTCCACGTCAGGGTTCGCCTCCTCCACATGCTGCCGCTCAGAGCATACCGGCGGCGGCGCCTGACCAGCTCTGCCACCCCCAGCACATCAGGCAGGGAGCAGCGGGGCTTCTGCATGGTGGCCATCGTTGCTGAGTCTGTGGGAGAGGTCGTGGGGATAGGGGATCAGTGGTAGGCCAACCTGCCCTAGTCGTAGTGCCAGCTGGCTTCCTACACGGACAAACAGGCTCAGTGAGGTTAAAAAAAACTTGTGCAGGAAGGGCCCCCCAGCTTGGCTTTGAACACAGGCTGTCCAGTTCTGTGAGCTCATACCAAACCATGACCCTGCTCTTCAGGGCAGCGTCACCCTCTTCACCTGGCCCTGGATGAACTAGCTGCTTCCCTGTGGTGCTCAGGTCTGGGGTCTGGGGGTCCTGCTTCCCTGAGCCGTGGTAATTAGACTCTGGAGAAAGGAGCCACAGGGGTGCAGTGCAGACTCCTCTCATTGAGGCTGGAGCCTCCCCAGGAGGTTGTCTGCCCATACCTCACACCGTGGGGCCCTAATCCTCACCACATCCTAAGTCCAAAGTCCCCAGGCTGGCTGGGTCTCTGGTTTCCCAGGTTAGGTCGGCCTGGAATCCCCCTTCCTAGCTCAGCTCCATTCCCAGCTGTCCCCTCATCTTCAAACGAAGGTCAAACCTCACCTCATTGGTTGAGGTGACAAAGAGTACTGGAGCACATGCAGATGCCAGACACTACTCGGCAGTGGACAGGACAGAGAAAGGTCCCTCCTCCCTTGTAGCTGGCCACCCTCCCCCCAACTCTCTTCTTCCTCATTAACCCAACAGATGAGCCTCTCAGATCTACCTCCAAAATATGCACCCTGGATTCAACTGCCTCCTTCTTGGTCTCCATTCCCACCCTCCATTCTCCATCAGCAACCATAGGAAGCTTACAACTGTAAATCCAACCCAATTGCCTCCTCCTTCAAACCCTCTGGTGGTTTCTTATCATGCTTGTAATCAAAACCAAACACCTTTCAAGCATCACCCCCCTATCCCCCATCAGGCTCTTGCTTTTCAATCCACGTCTCAATACAGGAACACCAGCTTGTGCTGACCACGGGGCCTTTGCATTTGCCTGGGACACTTTTCCTACATCTTCCCAAGGCTGGCTTCCTCCTTTTTGTGTCCTATGAGTTCTTTGTGTCATATGAACTCCTCTCAACCCATGACACCTTTCAGAGACATCTGCCCTGATTAGCATTTTATTTTCCTCAAAACATGAATCACTATCTGAAATTATCTTGCATATTTCTGTTCTTGATCTGTGTGTGTGTGTGCACGAGAGCAGGGGCCTTTTCTGCTTTGTTCATCACTACACCAGCAGAGCCTGAAATGGCCTTACAAGTAAGAGATTCTTAGTTAATATTTATTGAAAAAGGAATGCTTGAGAACCTGATGCATTGGGCCCCAAGATCAGCATTTCCTAGCCCCTGTGATTCAGGTGATGCTGAGGTTTAGAAACCTCCGGCTAATGGTCAGGCTGGGAACAGAAGCAGGGCTGGGGAGAGGGCGGGGGTCTACCTACCCAGGACACCCGTCTCAGGCAGCCCGGCAAACCTCTGCATGACCTTGATAGCATCCTGCAGCTTTGCAGGGCTCTGCAGCTGGGCTTGGGCAGGGTGGGGTGGCGGCAGATAGCCATAGCGGGTCAGCCAGTCCTAGGCCACAGAGGGATTGGGGAAGCGGGATGAGTGGGGCGACCCTTCCCACCCACATCCAGGAAGCCCCACCTCTCGCCAGGCACCCAGGCATCCGGAGCCCAGGGGCCCCTGCCCCGGTGACTGCCTGCTGCCTCTCAGTCTGGCCTCTCCAGCCCTGGGTTTTGTCCCGACCCAACAGTCCTGTGCTCTACCTCCCCGCCCTTGCGCCTCTACAGATCTTCCAATCCCGGCCCCCAGCCTGATGGGTCCAAGAATCTGGGTCCCCAGGTTGCAACCCCAGTCCCTCTTTGAATCAGTACCCCCGCCCCCCGCAGACCCGAGAGCCCGCAGACCCCGGTACTCACCACTCCCAGGCTCACGTCCTGCGCCGAGGGCTCCCGGGCGCGCGCGGGCGGCGGCAGCACCGAGAGCAGCAGCGCCAGGAGCCGCAGCATGCCCGCGGGGGGGCCGGGGACCGTTGAGGAGGCGCGGGGGGCGCGGAGCTGCAGCACCGAGTGCGCGGCGGCCTCTGGGTCCCGGGCCGGCCCCGCCGGCCCCCGTGCGCCGTGGGCGGCCCCTCCCTCCCGGGCGGGGCAGGGCTGCGGCACCGGATGAGCGGCGGGGCGCGGCGGGGCAGTGGCCCGGGCTTCGGACCCCCGCGAGCCGGGGGGAGCCGGCCGGCGGCCCCGGACCCCGAGAGCCCAGTCGCGGCGCTCCCGAGAGGAACCGCAGCCTGGCGCCCCCGCCCCCGGTGCGCCCGCCGCGCCCGCGAGTTTCTCTTCCCAGAAGCGGGTCCGCTGGGATTCCCCGCGGCCCGGCTCGGTTCTGCTTTCTCCGCACGCCTCGGCCGGGCCCCGGGGAGGGGAGGCTCCGGGGCGCCCCCGCCGCCCAGCCCCGAGCACCCGCGGCGGCCGGCCGGAGGCTGGGGCGCTCGCCTCCCCCGCGGGGTCCCGGGCCGCCTCCCCGCGCGCCCTGCCGGCGCCCGGCTGTGCGCGGTGCTGCGCCCTGCCGGTGCCCGGCTGTGCGCGGTGCTGCGCCCCGGGGCTCCCCGCCCTCGTCCCCCGAGCCCGGGGTCGCGGGGGTCCCGGCCGCCCCGAGACCGCGCCGCCTCCCGCAGGTGCTGGGTGCGGCCCCCCAGGACCGGGCGCGGGGCGGGAGCGGCCTTTCGGGCAGGAGCGCAGCACGGAGGAGCGGTGACGCGCTGCACCCGGCGGAGCCTGGGGACCCGCGGAGCCACGGCCCGCCCCGCCGGGGAAGCCCCGGGCTGGAAGGCGGCAGGAGGGGGCCGGGAGGGGAGGCTTCCGGGCGGGGGGCGAGCTGCGTGCGAGTGCAATAGCTCGGTCTCTGGAGCCGGCAGCGGTGAGGCACCCTGTGTTTTAGACAAAATAAATAACGAGCGGGATTAGCGAGCTGGAGATACAAACTAAAACATTGAAATCCTGTATTCGTCGACGCCAGCTGCGCTAACAAAATACCACGCACTGGGCGCCGGAAATTTATTTCTGGAGGCTGGAAGTCCAAGATCCAGGTGCCCCAAGGGTGGTTTTTCCTGCCATTTCAGTCCCTCTCCTGGGCGTGCAGGTGGCTTGAAGGGGGTGCTTCCCAGGGCTTGTCCTCTTGTCGTGGTCTTTCCTCTATGCCCAGTTCCCCTCCCTGCTGCCTCTGGGCACCCGCATCTCCTCAAACTGTCAGGACAAGGTCAGGTCGCCCCCACGGCCTCGGCCTCGTTTGGCCTTCGTGGCCTCTGTAAAGGCCCTGCCTCTAAAAACAGCCACAGGCTGAGGCCCTGGGGGTTAGGACTTCAACACAGCAGTTGGGGAGTGTGGGGTGAGGACACAGTGCACTCCACGGTAAATCCCATGTGTAATAAAGGCCTGCACTTCTCCTGCCCTTTCTCCTTCACTCTCAGACTAGGACACTCAGAGGCCTCCCACACTAGACATGTGTATGGTTTTTCTTCAATATCAAAAAATTATTTGGGACACCAGCTGAGTGTCCTGCAACTCGTTGGATTCTGACACTCCCTGGAGTTACCACAGACCCCAGAGGATAAGGGCTCAGTCCCTCTGGACACCCCGCGCCCCCCACTTCGACGCCAATCACAAGTAATAGGTCCCCTGGTTACCCACAACTTCTGGCAGTTTGGCTACAAATTGTAGGTTCCCCTGAGCCTGTCCCCCCCCCCCATTCAATTATTTGCTAGAACAAGTCATAGGATTCAGAGAAACAGGTGCACCAGCCTATTATGCAGTAAAGGATACAGCAGAGGATGCAGCTAAACAGATAAAGAGATACATCAGATGAAGTCCTGGAGGGTCCTGAGCACAGGGCGCCTCTTTACTAGGCCAGGCTGCCAGTGTCCTCGGCCTGAGTCAGTAGACACCAAACCTAAGGGCTTTTTTTTTTTTTCCAAACCTAAGGGCTTTTACCCCCGTTCAGTTCTTCCTTCACAGCTGGAAAAACAGCTCGCAGTTCAGCCCACCGAACTGACTTGTTTGTACCTTCCTTGAGCGCAGTGCCTGCCTTCCAAACAGGATGTGTCCGTTCACTTCCGAGCGGCCATTTGCAGAGCCAGCTGCTCTTTGTTGGTCAGCGGAGAGCAGGTTACGGGCACCGTCCAAGGGACGACAGCATCCAGCAGCTCCTTATTTTTTTTTTTAAGGTTTTATTTATTTATGAGAGACACACAGACAGAGGGAGAAGCAGGCTCCCTGCAGGGAGCCGGATGCGGGACTGGATCCCGGGACCCTGGGATCACCACCTGAGCCCAATGCAGAACCTCAACCACTGAGCCACCCAGGCGCCCCGGCATGGTCCCATAGAAACCATTTTCACTTTCTCATGGCACTGCCGTCCCCATTAGAGTGTTTCTCTGACATTACCAAGACAACACTGGCATACAGCTCCAAGGTCATTTGAAGTCCTCCCCAGGGTAGCCTCAGTATCTGTCGGGGAGCAAGGTAGAAAATGCCCCTGGAATGGAAAATGCTTGAGTCCAAAGTCCTAGTGACCGTTGCTGGAGGGCGTGCGCAGGCTGGTGCTGGTCTACACCCTGCAGGGGCCTGAAACAGGGAGCTGGTCCCTCGCTGCGCTCCAGCCTCTCCTCCATGGCTTCCGGGCTTGATGCCTCCTACTTTATTTACAGTAGTAGGTAGAGGAAACGTCCCGGTCAGACATGATGCCCATCCCTAAAACACAATCTGGTTTAAGAAATTCAAACATTGCACATAACACCTGTTCCAACATACCAATTCCTATACTTTTATCTTAATTCCACCCACCCTTACATTCCTGTTAGCCTCCTAACAGGAGGCTTCATCTACAGGGTTAGGTTTTTTAAAAAAATATATTTATCTATTAATTTATTTGACAGAAAGAGAGAGAGCACAAGCAGGGGGAGCAGCAGAGGGGGAGGAGAAGCAGGCGGAGCAGCAGAGGGGGAGGAGAAGCAGGCACTCTGCTGAGCAGGGAGCCCGTCGCAGGACTCAATCCCAGGACCCCGGGATCATGACCTGAGCTGAAGATGGATGCTCAGCCACTGAGCCATCCAGGCGCCCCTCATCCGTGAGTTTTGGTTTTACAATACTAAGTAGGGGGCGTGTTTCCTAGTATGACTTAATATTCATTTGCATAAAACATTAAGTAAAGGAGATGGAGCAGAACCTCTTTACATCACGCCTGCCCAAACATTCCAACTTTTATGGCCTTAACCAGCGCTTACATTTTTACATCCTATGTACTTGTAGCCCAAGGCAGGGTTTCACCAGGGGGATTTTGGTGCCACAGTGCGTGGGGCTCCTATGTCAAGGAGTCCAGGGAGCTTCTCTTCTCCGCCCCAATCACTCTTGCGAGAGGCCTTGGATCAGAGAAGATTCTGGGAAGACGGTAGAGGAAGAAGCCCTGGGAGTTGTCTCTCCACCGGGACAAATACTGCACAAATAGAATCTGTCAAAAGTAAACTGTTTTTGGAACTCTAGAGTCCCCTGGACAGCTTACAACTTCCAGGGAGGCTAGGGAGGGCCAACCGCCACCAATTTCAGCTTTCAGCACAGTAGCAGCCTCTGGCCACCACCCGCAGACAGCCCCCCGCAGCTCGTGGGAACTCGGGTGGGGGAGAAGGCCGCTGTCTTCCAGGGACCAGGAATCTCAGCACAGAGGTGCAAGGAGGGGGGCAGCCGCTGGGGCCTTCCCCCAACCCTGGCAGGCCCCTGTCTCCCGCTGAGGTGACTTCCAGCAGATTCCAAGGGCCAGAGACTTTATTCCCCCTTCATTGTTCACTTTCCTGCTTTCAGGAGCCAGATATTAAAAACTAGAACATTCAAAACAACTGCATATAATAGAGACAGAGACTAGAGTAGCATGGCCGTAACCAGGGGTGGGGGGGGTGGGGGAGTGGGGCTGGGAGATGCTGTGTAAGGGCACGAACTTGCAACTAGTGGATTAGTAAGTCCTGGGAGGTAATGTCCAGTACAGGCACAGGCGTCAACAGTCCGGCCTTACAAACTGCAAAGCTGCCAGGTGACGAGATCTGACGTGTTCTCACCACCTGAAAGAAATGATCATGATGTGGCGTGTTGCAGGTGTCTGCTAGCGCCACAGCAGTAGCCCCGTCGCTGTGTATTAATGTGTCAGATCCACACGTTGCACACTTTCAACTTACACAGGTCAGCTAAAAAAACACCCCGCCCCCCACCCCGCCCCCCAAAAACCACACTGACACAAAACAATTGTGTGTGTGTGTGTTGGGGGGGGTGCTGGTGAGAAAGCAACTGCACCTGTCCAAGGAAGGGCTCAGACAAGACCCAAGCGTGCCCCGCAGGCTGCTCCCAGGCACAGAGACTGCCCGCAACACCTGCAAAAAACAAAACCACTCAACAAGCACAATAACAAAGGGGGAGGGAGACTCTGGTGTCCAGATCTATGGCATTATTTTTTTTTAATGTTTTCTTTTTTTTTTAATTTATTTATGATAGTCACAGAGAGAGAGAGAGAGAGAGAGAGAGGCAGAGACACAGGCAGAGGGAGAAGCAGGCTCCATGCACCAGGAGCCTGATGTGGGAATTGATCCCAGGTCTCCAGGATCGTGCCCTGGGCCAAAGGCAGGCGCCAAACTGCTGCGCCACCCAGGGATCCCGATCTATGGCATTATTAGACTCAGCTGTCTAGTATGCCACCAAACAATCACAATGCCGGCTGGCTGGCTCAGTAGGTGGAGCAGGTGACTTTTTTTTTTAAGATTGTATTTATTTGTTTGTTTTTAGAGCACGCAGTGGGGAGTGGCAGAGGGAAAGGGAGAGAGAATCTCAAGCAGACTGTGTGCCGAGTTCCAGGTGGGGTTTGATCTCACAACCCTGAGATTAGGCACCCCAGCAGGTGAGTCTTGATCTTCGGGTTATGACTTCAAGCCCCGCGGTGGGTGTGAAAAAAAAAGGGTGGAGGGGAAAAAAAGGTGGAGAGAAAAATAAAAAATAAAAAGGGTGGAGGTGGCACCTGGGTGGCTCAGTCGGTTGAGAATCTGATTCCGCTCAGGTCATGAGCCCAGGGTCTTGGGATCGAGCCCCAGGTTGGGCTCCCTGCTTGGTGCGGCATCTGCTTCTCCCTCTGCCCCTCCTCCCACACTTGTCCTCATGCTCTCTCTCTCTCTCTCTCTCTCTCTCTCTGTGTCTCAAATAAATGAAATCTTAAACAAACAAAAAAGCAGGGGCGCCAGGGTGGCTCGGTTAAGCATCCACTCTTGACTTGGCTCAGGTCACCCTCTCAGGGTCATGAGACCCAGCCCAGCGTTGGGCTCCATGCTCAGCAGGGAGTCTACACTCCTTCTTCCTCTGCCCTTCCCCTACCTAAAAGAAACAAATCTTTACCCAAAAAAGGCATACAAGGAAACAGGAAAATGTGGCCCACTCAAAGGGAGAAAAAATAAACCAACAGAAACTATACCTGAAAAGACCTAATGGCAGACAAATACTGTAAGATTCTACTTTAATGAGGTATTTAGTGTCATGAAAACCACAGGGACAGGGAGTAGATGGTGGGTACCAGGGGCCAAGGGATGAGAGGGGCGAGTCGGTCTTTAATGGGGACAGTCTCCATGTGGGAAGCTGAGGAGGTATCCAGGGGTGATGGGGCTGATGGCTGCAGCAAGATGTGAATGGCATCAGTACCACAGAAGAATGATCGAGATGGCAGGGCTCATGCGTGTGTATTTCACCTCAATGATAAAAAAAGACCGATGTGGAAAACCAACATAAGTAGCCAGATAATGGGGACACCTGGGTGGCTCAGTGGTTGAGCCGCTGTCTTTGGCTCAGGGTGTGATCCTGGTTTGGGGATCAAGTCCTGCATCGGGCTTCCTGCTCCTCCCTCTGCCTGTGTCTCTGCCTCTCTCTGTGTGTTTCTCATGAATAAATAAATGAAATCTTTAAAAAAAATTTAAATTTCATGCAATCTCTTATATATGGGGCTTAAACTCACAACCCCAAGATCAACAGTCTCATGCCCTACTGACTGAGCCAGCTGGGCTCCACATTTTTACTTTTACCCATGAGAGGAAGTAGAGACAGCAAATGTAATAAGATTTCCCAAACTGCCCTATCCAAAAGGGCATCCCTTATTTTTTTTTTTACATTTTTTAAATTTAAATTCAATTTGCCAAAATATAGTAAGACACCCAGTGCTCATCCCATCAAGTGAAGGGCATCCCTTAAACATAGCATTTACCGTGTCTGGGTAAGAAGCATATTCAGTGGGTGACTGTCCCTGCTAAGGCCGGTCCCGAGTGGCTTATGTACAGAGCTCATCCGCTGCATCATCTGGGGTGCTCCACTTGGCATTTGTAGGGGGAAGCGAACAGCCCTCCTTGGGGCAAATGGACCTTACAGTGGCTTTTATCCCACCTGCCAGGCTGGCTCTTCCCTCCCACGTGTCTGGATCATGTGCAGCCATCTGTGATTGTTTAATAGAGAGCTGTAGGTCCTGACTCACCCCAGTGTGCTCTTTCACTCTGCAGCATCCACAGCCAAAGGCACGGCCCCCACATGAATCACTCTCACAGTTGTGTCAGTAAGGGCTCCTCAGCCAGCCGATGATAGTGATCTATGAAAGGAAACAACCCCTTCGCGCTGGCCCCCGGTTTCAGTGGCTCCTCGGTTCTGCCCTCCCCTACATCGACTACCTCCTCAGCAAGCAGAGGTCTCAGAGGTACTTTCTGTTGTCGTTGGGTAACTTCTCCCTGTGGGCGTGGCTTTTAGGCAATGGGCCAAAGCTTAGACTCACCAAAGTCTCTGAGCTTGTCTAGCACCAAGGGTTGTCCCAGCCTTCTCTTTTAATTGTATTTAACCATTACGAATAACCAAGGGATTGAATATTTTGTCTTTTTCTTACTAGTTTGCATTTCCTTATGCATCCAGTGAACCAGCTCTCAGGGAGCTGGATGGATCTCTACATTCCTTTGGTAACTTTTACCTTGAGTCACTGGATGCAGAAAAGCTGCTGCTCCCTACCACATGGGGGACCACATGCCCACTAGGACTCAGAGGCTCCTCATCACCCACCTTTTCCCCCTTTCTCTTCCCAAACCATGTTTCTGTCAGTGAAGTCCATTCTAGCAAATCCTATTTCCCTGACACCAACTGTAAGGAGAACCACATGTCCCTGGCACCCCTATAGACCCTATTTACAAGGGTTTTAGGAGCTTTGTGCCAACAACCAGGGGGCAGTAATAGATATATAGGTATACATAGTTTTTATTTCACAGCATGTTTGCCATAAGACTGGCAGAAGGTTTAAAGTCTGATAATGCCAAGTTTTAGCCAGGTGTGAGCCAGGTGCAATTCGTGTGCTGCTGTCAGGAGTGTGTTTTGTGGTTGCCCCACTATGGGGTCAAATCTTCACTTAAAATTTGATTCAGATGTGAAGACTGATGAGGCTGCCCACACCAAGAGACTATGACAAGATTGATTACTCACATAATGAGGATTTCTATGGGGAGTGGGGCCAGACCCCCAAGCAGGTCAGAAGTGGCTTGAGAGAGTAAGGAGGGGTTTCATTATGGTAAAGGAGTGAGGCTGGGCTGAGGGCCCCTCCACACTGGCCAGGGGTCCCCTGATTTAAATTTCCCTCTAGTGCCAGAAAGAGAGAGTGTGCACCAGGGCCTTGTTATCAGCTTGTCCAGATGTGGAGCACAAGGCAAGAGGGAGGCATGTGGCTTTAAGGCTGTCAACCACCAAACATCAAGCATGGAGTCAGATTCTTTATTACAGAGTGTAAATTAATACCTACACTTTGCAAACCAGTTTGGCCATATTTCATAAAGCTAAAGAGCATAACCTCTGTGGTAGATAAAAGACGGCTGCAAATTCTTTGTTACTCCTCCCATTGAGAGGTGGAATCAAACCCTCTCCCCTGCAGCCTGGATTGGCCCCAGTGACTTGATCAATAGAATGCCACAGAAGTGATTCTCCTTGAGGTTGAGGTTCTTAACCTCCAAGGCCGAGTCTTAAGAAGCATTGCAGCGTTTTCCCAGGCCCCTTGGATCCTTATGCTGGGGAAGCAGCTACCATGTAGAAGTCTGGGATAGCCATACTGTGAGCACATCCATGCAGGCCACAGGCAGGGGCCATGTGGTGAGGGAAATGCTGACTGGCCCCAGTTGATCCAGTGACCCAACCATCCAGCCCAGGTGCCAGATGTGGGAGCCAAGAAGACTTCTGATTATCCTGGCCCCAGCCACTATTTACATACAGTTGCATAGGAGCCCAGCAGAAAGAATCCCCAGCAGAACCCTGACCGACCTAAAACCTGTGAAACAGAAAATCAAATAATTGTTTTAAGCCTTCTAAGTTATGGGATGGTTGTTACACAGCAGGGGAACAATGGAACACCTCCCCTCTACTGATTCCGCTTCTGGTTGGGTAAGAGCATAAGACTCCCATCCATGTTTCCATGGAAGTCTGTGTACAACAATGTGCATTAGAACATTGTTTAAACATTGAAAAAGTGCCAAAATACTAAGTCCTTCACTGATAGAAGAGTAGAGAAATAAATCGGGGCATAAACATTGGATGAAAAAACCATACAGTTAGTAACAAACTACATCCAAATGCATCTTTGGGGATAAATCTTAGAAACATTCTGGAAAACAGCTGCCTGGAGTCTTTTTTTATTTTAAGATGCTTTTATTCTTAAGTAATCTCTACACCCAACATGGGGCTCAACTTGACTCACAACCCCAAGATCAAGAGTCACACAGTCCATTGACTGAGCCAGCCAGGTGCCCCGTGGAGTCTTTAAAAAAAAGAAAAATCAGGGCATTTTAAAAAAGATTTTATTTATTTATTCATCAGACACACACACACACACACACACACACACACAGAGGGAGACACAGGTAGAGAGAGAAGCAGGCTCCACTCAGGCAGGGAGCCCGATGTGGGACTCATGCCCTGGGCCAAAGGCAGGTGCTAAACTGCTGAGCCACCCAGGGACCCCCAGGGCATTTTTATTTTGGGGAAATTTCTTATTTAAAACAATCCTATCATTTTGGGGTGCCTGGGTGGCTCAGTCGGTTAAACATCTGCCTTCTGCTCAGGTTGTAATCCCAGCGTCCTGAGACTGAGCCCCACATAAGGCTCTCCCTCTGCTTCTGCCTCTGCCTTCTACTCCACTTGCTTGTGCTCTCTTTCTGTCAAATAAATAAATAAAATCTTAAAAACAAAAAAGAAAAGAAGAAGAAAAATCAATGTCCTGAAAGACACATAACAAAGTAAGTAGAGAGACACCTGGGTGGCTCAGCGGTTTAGCGCCTGCCTTTGACCCAGGGCCTGATCCTGGAGTCCCAGGATCGAGTTCCACATCGGGCTCCCTGCATGGACCCTGCTTCTCCCTCTGCCTGTGTATCTGCCTCTCTCTCTGTGTGTCTCTCATGAATAAATAAATAAAAGCTTAGAAAAAAAAAAGGTCAAGTAGACTCTTTTTACTTTTGTTTTTTAAGGAGGCTTTACACCCAACATGGGGCTCAAACCCATGACTATAAGACCAAGAGTTGCACACTCTATAAACTGAGCAAGCCAGGCGTCCCAACAAGTGGACTATTTTTTTTTTAAGTTTATGTATTTATGGGACACCTGGGTGTCTCAGTGATTGAGGGTCTGCCTTTGGCTCAGGTCATGATCCCAGGGTCCTGGGATTGAGTACAGCAACGGGTTCCCCACAGGGAGCCTGCTTCTCCCTCTGCCTGTGTCTCTGCTTCTTTCTCTGTGTCTCTCATGAATAAATGAATAAAATCGTTTTTAAAAAGTTTATCTATTTATTGAGAGAGAGAGAGGGAGAGAGAACAAGAATGCAAGCACAGTGACGGGCAGGAGAGAGAGAAGCAGACTCCCCCCTGAGTGTGGAGTCTGATTGCAGTTGGGGAGGGGGGGGCGGGAGCTCTATCTCATGATCCTGAGATTGTGACCTGAGCTGAAATCAAGAGTCAGGCGCTTAACTGATAGAGCAACCCAGGCACCCAATGGACTATTTCACAGTAAAGAAGACTGAAGAGAAATGGCAGCTAAATATAGTATGTGGTCTTCGATTTCATCCTGGATCAATGAAAACATCATCTAAAAAAGGCATTAAAAAAAAAATAAAAAGGGCATTACTGGGAACATTAGAACACGGGCTGTGGGCAGCCCCGGTGGAGCAGCGGTTTAGCGCCGCCTGCAGCCCAGGGCATGATTCTGGAGACCCGGGATCAAGTCCCATGTCAGGCTCTCTGCATGGAGCCTGCTTCTCCCTCTGCCTGTCTCTGCCTCTCATTCTCTCTCTGTGTTTCTATGAATAAATAAAAATCTTAAAAAAAAATTTAAAAAAAACCATGGGCTGTATATTAGGTAGATTATTGTATGTATTTTATCACCGTTCAGTTTGTCACGTGTGATAATGGTACATGATTACATAGAATATCTGTGCCCTCAGGAGATGACAGTTGAAGTAGCCAATGGTTTAGCAAAATGTGTGCAGGTATGTGCCGTGTAAGAGAGAGAGATAAAGCATATGTGGCAAAATGTTCACAATTGTGAGCCTACGTGGAGGTATTCTTTATATAATTCCCACAATTTTTCTTTAGATTCGAAATTTTTCAAAACTATTGATTTCATTAATACATACAACATGGATGAATCTCAGAAACCAAGAGTTCTGCTAAGTCAAAGAAGCCAGGTGCAAAAAGACCATGTACTATACATGATTCCATTTAGAGAGCATTCTGGAAAAGACAAAATGGTAGGGACAGTAAGCCAACCAGTGGTCGCCGGTTGCTACGTATGGGAGAGAGGTTGCCTGCAAAGGGTCATGGGGCTCTCTGGGATCAAGAAAGTGCTCCCTACTATGATTGTGGAAGGAGTTATACCATCACAGACATTTGTTAACTCATCAAATGAGGATACTAAACTTGGTGAATTTTATTCTATAAAAATTACTCCTGGGCCGCCTGGGTGGCTCAGCTGGTTGAGTGTCTGACTCTTGGTTTCAGCTCAGGTCATTCATGATCCTAGGGTCCTGAGATTGAGCTTGTGTTGGGCTCCTTGCCCAGCAGGGAATCTGTTTGAGATTTTCTCTCCCTCTCCTGCTGTTCCTCCTTCCTGGACTTACGTTTGTGTTCTCTTGAAAAAAAAAAAAATTATTCCTTGTAGTGGGTTGAATTGTGTTTCCAAACAACAGATGTCCTAGTCCTAATTTCCACTCCCCAAGAATGTGCCGTTGTTTGGAAATAGAGGTTTTGCAGTTGAAAGTTAAAGATCTCAAGATGAGGGATCCCTGGGTGGCTCAGCAGTTGGGTGTCTGCCTTTGGCTCAGGGGTGATCCTGGAGTCCTGGGATCGAGTTCCACATCGGGCTCCCTGCTCCATGAGGAGCCTGCTTCTCTCTCTGTCTGTGTCTCTGCCTCTCTCTGTGTATCTCTCATGAATAACAAAACAAAATCTTTTTTTTTAAATTTCTATTTATTTATGATAGTCACACACACACACACACACAGAGAGAGAGAGACATAGGCAGAGGGAGAAGCAGGCTCCATGCACCGGGAGCCCGACGTGGGATTCGAGCCCGGGTCTCCAGGATCTCGTCCTGGGCCAAAGGCAGGCGCTAAACCACTGCGCCACCCAGGGATCCCCAAAATAAAATCTTAAAAAAAAAAAACCCAAAAACTCAAGATGAGACAATCGTGGGCTTTACATCAAGGGGTAGTGTCCTTATAAGAGAAAGTAGAGAGATCTGATACACAGAGACGACCTGGAGGGGGAGGCCAGGCCATGTGAGGAGGCAGGCAGAGATTGGAGCACTGCTCTTCCTGACCAAGGAACACCAAGGACCCCTGGCAGCCACCGGAAGCTAGGAGAGGCATGGGACAGATTTCATCCTCAGAGCCTCTAGAAGGAACCAACCCTGCCCCCACTTTGATTTTGGACTTTTGGCCTCCAGAGCTGAGACAATAAATTGCTGTTGTTTCAGCCACTTGGTCTGTAGTACTTTGTCACAGCAGCCTTAGGAAACAAATACCTACTTGAATGAAGCTGAATTTTTTTTGTGCGTTTTTCGTGATTTTTTTTTGGATGGGAAGAAACTTGGAAACATCAGGTTAAGTGGAAAAAGTAAGCTGAGGAACAACGCATCCAGTGTGAAACATTTTATATAGAGGTTTAAAACACTCCAAACAATACGACTAATTGTTGGTGGACCTTGTCTCTGTGTAGAAGCCTGAAGGCACCTGGGTCTGGACCTGGGCCATTCCCATGGGCTTGCCTGCGTGGCGGGGTCCTTCTGCCGGCCTGGATGCCAGCCTTGGCTGCCCCAGCTCTGCGAGGTCTGTGAGGGCCTCCCGAGGCTGGAGGCGCCGGAGCCAAGGCTTGGCATGGCAGTGGCCCAGCAGCTGGGGGGAAGGGTGCTAGGGTGGGCATGGGCCCAGAGGCTGCAGGAAGCTGGATGCCCGAGCACAGGCCTGGAGACCTGTAAGGCTGGGTTATCTCCCCTGCCCTCACTAGACGTGTCCCAGCCCCCCTAGGGCCTCCCTGGGGCCACTCTGGCCCTTCTATCCATTTCCTTCCTGGAATGAGCAGGGAGGCTGGGGGAAGGGGGGTAGGGAGCCGGCAGGGAGGCCAGGCCTCAGGTCCAGTCTGGGCAGCTGGGTCCAGAGGAGGCAGGGCACTGATCCAAACAACCAAAGAGTGACTGGGGCTGCCAAGCGGGGCTGGGGCTTCCGGTGTGGACACAGGTAGATCTCTGGGTCTCCATGAGCTGGTGTCTGCTCTGTGAACCATCGGACCTCACAGGGTGGCTGTGAGGAGGAGCTACACCAGAGCACGCGTGGTGAGTCACCTCCATGGGCCTGCTCTGGCCCTGCTGAGGGCCACCACCAGGACTCGACCCTTCCTTTAGCCCCACAACCCTATAAGCTAACAATTATTATCACCCCCATTTTGCAGACTGGTAAAGTGAGGACTGCGGAGGTTAATCAGCTAACCAACACAGGTGTGCGACCAGACTGAGATTCAGCCCGAAGCCAGGTGATGCCAGTGTGCACGAGCCAAGCTCCTTTGCTGTGTGTACTGCTTTATCGGTCTGTTTCTGGTTTATAGATCTATGCCCCACCCCCACCCCAGCTCCTGGGTGGCTTTCGAACCTGGGAGTAAGGCCCTGACCACTTCATTCCTACCTGGCAGAAGGGGGGGTCAGGGAATGTGTGCTAAGAATGGGTGTGGGTGGGACTCATGGTGATCCTTGCATTTCAGGGGGTCAGGTGGTGGCACCAAGGGGAGATGGAGGCATCCCCAAAGTCCACCCAGCTGTCATCGCAGGTGCTGTGGGAAAACATGGTGGCCTCCCTCGGCCCTGCAACCCTCAGACCTGTTTGCAAAGGTAACTGGCACCCCTACTCTATGTTGGCAGGAAACCTTGTCCCAGCCCTCCCAGGACCCAGAAGTCCTAGCCCCTAAACCACACGTCCAATGAGTCCTTGCACCGTTTTTCCCCAGGTCGGGAGTTCCAACTCCCATCTTTCTTATTTCTCTAGAATCAGGCAGCAAGGCCCCCAGGCCCCCCAGACTCGGGAGTCCTGGTGCCAGCCAGGGGTGTATGGGAGCCAGCCAGTACTAGCTGACAAAAGCCATAGTACACATCTCTGTCCAACTTCATGTTCCATAAGGTCATGTCCGTAGCTTGAAGTCAGCCATGCAGGGAGTCCTATACATCGATATTGCCAAGTCAACAATCGGGGCTTTCTTTTTCCCCTGAAAGCCTGCTATTAAAAACCAGCACACCACTGTTCCAGCCTTCCGTGTGCCCCCGCCCACCAGGCCAGGAGGCCCCGTACCACCCCCAGGGAGCCCTGGGAGTCTAGAGATTCCCCACCAGCCACAAGGCCATGGCCGGGGCAGCCCCCCACATGTCCCGGCTGCAGGCCCTGAATCCTCCTGGTCTCCAGCCCAGTCCTCTGTCCTTGAACAGGAGCATGGAGTCCAGCCTCGAGTCCAGTTCGGAACCACACAGGCCAAGGCCTCAGCGAGGGAATCTGCATAAGAGCGTGCACCCCAAAGTCACACTGCTGTGGTTCCCATTCAAGTTCTGCCAGTGAGCCCCAGCAAGTTAGGGCACCCCTAGCCTCGGCTTCCGCACCTGTAAAATGCGGATCACAGTTCCTGCTTCATTAGTATGTTGTAAAAGTAAAGTAGTTGTGTCCATAAAAGAGCTTCCTTAGCAGGGTGCTTAATATGTTCTATTCGTCCCTGTCGTTCTCATGCTGTCCGATTCCGCAGGGCAGTTGGGGGGGAGGGGGCGAAGTCTGTGCCCGGCGCGGGGTCCGCACCCTGCAGGCGCTCAGTCCACGGGGCGTGGCTTCCGACCGCAGCAGGTCGGTGGGTGCGGGGAAGCCCGCGGGAGGCCGCAGGCCGCAGCCCGGCCATTCGGGCCGCCAGGGGGCGCCCCAGTCCCGCCCGCGGCACCGCCCCCTCACCTGCGCCAGCCCGGCACCTGGCACCGCCTCCGGAAGAGGGGATCGGGGACCGCGGGGACCTTGGAAGGAGCCCGGCGGCGGCAGCGGGTGAGAGCCTGGGGGGCGCCCCGGGCTGGCAGGGTCGGGGCGCGGGCGCCGGGGCACGGGGAGGCCTGGCCTGACTGCTGGACCCCGCCAGCGGGGGCGGCGGCGGGAAGGCGGTGGTCGCTGCGCTTCAGGCACGGGGGGCTGGGGGCTGGGGGCTGGGGGCTGGGGGGTCGAGGAGCTAGGGGCCCAGATGCCTGGGTCGGGGTGCCCACCGGGAGCTCGGTGCCGGAGGCGGGGGACAGGGGTCGCCCGCGGGACTCCGGAGCGGGTGGGGTCCACAGGGGCCGCGTCAGGGAGACTCGGGGTCCCCGCTGGGCTGGGACTACCTGGACCACGGGTCCCGCGGGTAGGGCTGGGCTCGGTCACCTGGAGAGGCGAGAGGAGGAGGGACAGGTGTGTGCGTGTGTGTAGGGAGTGGGAGGCTTCCAGAGGGCTGGAGGGGGGCCCTGCCCTGGAAGTCTGCTGTGTGGTCTCCCCCTGAGACCCTGGACCGTTGGGCCCTGAGCAGCCCCCGGAGAGTGCCACCAGGCTGCCGTCCCCCAGGGCGGGCCGGGAAGTAAACAGAAACCTGGAGTGGCCAGGCAGCACTCTGCTGGCACAACCTGTTACCTGGCCCTGCCCTGGGCCTGCCACCTGGGCCCCGGAAAACTGGGGCCAACACTCCAGAATGGCAGGACCGGGTCTGCGCACCTGCGTTCCCAAGGCCGGTATTCTTGGGAGGGGAAGGGGCTGCGCTCATCCGAGTCCTGAGTCTCTGAGAACTTGGTTTCTAGGAAGAGTTTCCCTGCTGCTGAGGAGCTGGGAGCCAGAACAGCTGAGGTGTGGGAATTGGGGGGGCACTCTCAGCACCTGAGGTCCTGGGGCACCGGGGCACAGTTACCTGGGGGCAGAGGATGTCTGCCAAAGGCAGCTGTTTCCTTGTGCTCCCTGCCTCAGTTTACCCTAGGGACATTAACGGAGCTGGGTGGCCAAAATACAGATCATTAACCCTTCGTGGCCCAGGGAAGCCCTGGCTGCAGGACGGAGAGGGCCAGGTCTTGACCAGCAGGGGGCAGGTCCCCCTGGCTGCAGAGTAGAGTGTGCTGTAGCTACCTGTCCCCACTGACCCACCTGTGCCCACAGATGTTGCAGGTGCCATGAGCTCCCCCCAAGGACCAAGCTTCCTGTCAGGGCTGCTCTCAGGAGGTGCCTCCCCCAGTGGCAATGAGGGCTTCTTCCCCTTTGTGCTGGAAAGGAGGGACTCCTTCCTGGGAGGGGGCCCAGGGCCAGAGGAGCCTGAGGACCTGGCCCTACAGCTGCAGCAGAAGGAGAAGGATGTGCTGTTGGCCGCGGAGCTTGGCAAGATGCTTCTGGAGCGCAATGAGGAGCTACAGCGGCAGCTGGAGACACTGAGCACCCAGCACGCTGAGCGTGAGGAAGTGAGCTGGCTGCAGGGGCAGGGCCAGGCGGGGGGTGGGGAGCGGGCAGTGGACAGGGAGGAGGCTCCAGGCCAGTGGGCAGGGGGAGGACGGCCAGGCAGGGGATGCCTGCAACCGCGTTCAGGACTGGGCTGTCTTCCTGGGAGTATTCTCCATGGTGTAGGACATAGGCTCTGAGGTCAAGTCCAGATGTGGGTTCAGACTCTGCCTGGCTGTGTGACCCTGGGTAAGCCACTGGCCTTCTGTGAATCCTGGGTCTGGCTCCTCAGCAGGATGGCAGAACCCCAGCCAGCAGTTACTGAACACCCGCCCTGCCTGAAGCCCTTTCCATGCATTACCTCCACCGACTCTCACCTAATCCTGTGATGTAGGAAGAAATCCCCCCTCTGCCCAGGCTGTCCTCAGCCACAAAGTTATTCTGGGGGGTCACATCTGGCCCCCTAAACACCCTGGGCACCACTGATTCCAGCATCCAGGTAGCCCCAACCACTGCCCTGAGATGGGCCTGGGGAGCTTATGCCCCACACCCCCTCCCCAGGCCACCTAATGGGCATCTCAACATAAGCTGCAATCTTGATTCTCTGCCCCCATCACGTGTGGTCCTCATCCCGGCTTCCCACCTCAGGACCAGAGCCTGAGCAGCTCATGACCTCGCTTCTCCCCCGTGTGCAAGCGCTGTGGATCTTGCCTCTAAACTAGATTATTTTTTTTTAATTTATTTATTCACGAGAGACACGGGGTGGGAGGCAGAGACACAGGGAGAAGCAGACTCTACACAGGGAGCCCGATGTGCGACTCGATCCCGGGTCTCCAGGATCATGCCCTGAGCTGAAGGCAGCACTAAACCCCTGAGACACCCGGGCTGCCCCTAAACTAGATTCTTAATCCTCCCACTTCTCATGGTCTCTCCAGCTACCAAGCTAGCCGCAGCCAACATTGACCCAGCCCCGCACCCGCCTCCACAATTGTCCCCCCTTCCACTCTCTGCCCCCTGGAGCCCATTCTCCGTGCTCCATTCTAAGGCAGCCAGAGGGATCTCCAAAAATTGCAAATATGATCACTTCGGTCCTTGCCTAAAATCTCCCGGCAGCTCCCCATCACATTTACAATGACACTGAGACTCTTCATCAAGGCCTGACAGTCCCCAAGTGCGGCCTCGGCTGCTGCGCCACTGTCCTCCCACAGGACCTCTTTGCAGGGCCTTGAGTAACCTGTGTGTGTTCTCAGGACCTTTGCACTTGCCATTCCTCGGTGTAGTCCTCTTCTTTCCTGTGCTTTAGGTGTGAATTCGAACATTGCTTCTCTTTAAAGGACCCCAACCTACCCCTGTCCGTTTGCCTGTGACTCTCTAGACTCAGCTGCTGGAGGCAGGGAGCTTGGCGGTCTCACTGACTGCAGATAGCCAGATCCCACAACAGGAGGAGCTCAGGAAACACTGGGCGGGTGGCTACATGGCTGGAACCTGGAGACATTAAGGGAGTTGTCTAACCACAAAGCAGCAGCAGAGCGGGGCACCATCCAGGACAGTTGGATCCTGACCCTGGGGAGTCCAATCCTAGAACTGTGTTGCTCCCCGATATTTGCTTAAGAGTTTGGCCACCTGGGTTGGAATCCCTGCCTCACTAATTTACTGTGTGTCCTTGGGCAGGGCCTTCAACCTCTCTGAGCCTCAGGCTTTTCATATATAAATAAGCACATTAACGATTCTAACTGTGGTTGATTAAATGAAATGATACCAGGAAAACAGTAGCAATAGGCCTGGCAGGAGCGCCTGCTAATAATTGCAGCAGCGATACGGTCAGTACCACCTTCCTGCTTTGAGAGTTTATGGGGGGGGGGGCGAAGCTGCCCCCCCCCCACTTGCCGCCTCCCCAAGCGGGGGACCTGGGTGTGCCAAGAGCGTCCCCCTGCTGGTTGGACAGGTTTTGGGGAGGGCACGCAGAGGCACGGAGCCCAGGCGGGGCTGGCCAGGGTTAATTAGAGGGAGCTGGCCAAGAGGCGCTGGGGGTGAGGGGCTGAGCAGAGGCTGAACCTCCAGAGCCCCTGGAGCATCGGTGTGCGAGGCCATGGGCCGGGGCTTCCATTCTGCCAGACTCAGACGCCAAAAACGGCGCCTGCGATCTCGGCTCCAGAAGCCCAGGCAGCAGCCAGAGGTGAGTGGGCATCGGGGAGCCCCGCTCCTCTCCAGTCCTGGTCAGCTCCTCCTGACCGGGAAACCCTCCTCCCCGAGACTCTGCCTTAGGCTCCCTGCCTGCTCCTCCCGCTGGCTTCCCTGCTTGGCGTGTCTGCCTGTCTGGGCCGCTCGGACGCCCTCTGGGTCTGCGTGCTTACTGCCTCACCTCCCTGTCCCTGACTCTGTGTCGCGGCCCCACAGCGGCTGCAGCAGGAGAACCATGAGCTCCGCCAGGGCCTGGCAGCCCGGGGAGCCGAGTGGGAGGCCAGAGCGGTGGAGCTGGAGGGGGACGTGGAGGCCCTAAGGGCCCAGCTCGGGGAGCAGCGCTCAGAGCAGCAGGACAGCGGGCGTGAGCGGGCACGGGCCCTCACTGAACTCAGCGAGCAGAACCTCCGGCTCAGCCAGCAGCTGGCCCAGGTGGGAGCACGCTGACCCCACGTCCCCAGGCAGGACCAGGGCAGATGACTGTGTCCCCGTGTGGGGGTGGGTGCACTGGGCTTGGTGGTAAGGCTTGGACCAGCGAGGCCTCCCCCGCCTTCCCCTCTACAGGCCTCCCAGACTGAGCAGGAGCTTCAGAGGGAACTGGATGGCCTTCGGGGACAGTGCCAGGCTCAGGTCCTGGCAGGAGCAGAGCTGAGGACGCGGCTGGAGAGTCTGCAAGGGGAGGTGAGTCCCAGCTGGGGCTGGGGGCCATCTGGGGCTGGCCCAGCACTTCCCCTCCAGCCCTGAGGTCTTTCCCCAGAACCAGATGCTGCAGAGCCGCCGGCAGGACCTGGAGGCCCAGATCCGGGGCCTGCGTGAGGAGGTGGAGAAGGGCCAGGGCAGGCTACAGGCAACCCATGAAGAGCTGCTGCTGCTGAGGCGCAAGAAGCGAGAGCATAGCCTGGAGGTGACCAGTGGGGCTGGGCGGGGTGGGTGCATCTGACCAGGGCATTGGCCACTGCCTCAGGGCTTCCTGGGAGATGAGGCCAAGCTGGATCACTGGGAGCCCCAGAAGCTGGGCCAGGAGAGCCTGGGCATTAGCCAAAGGGCAAGTGGGAGCCTCAGAAGGGTATTCAGCAGGGGTGGTATGCTTTTAGAGGGCATCAGAACCTGGCACTTGGGAGGCCAGGGCGGAGGCTGGGGCCAGAGATGACCAGGACTTGGACTAGGTCTGGGGCAGTGGAGATGAGCAAAAGGAAATGACAAGAGGCAGCATGGCCCAATGTTTGAGGTCTTTGTGGTCAAATATTATGGGCTCTTATCCCAACACCCCGTCATCCAACACCCCGTCTTACTATTGTGGGACGCCCAGCCTCAGTTTCCTTGTCTGCGAGATGGGATGGGAATGGTAGAGAGCGGCAGTGAGGGTGAGACACGAGTAGGGCGCTGGATGACCCATTAACGAGTTGGGCCAACCGGTTGGGGGAAGGGGAGGGACTCGGCCAGGTGACCTGATGAGGCGGGGCTGGAGGGAGGGTGATGGGAAAATTTAAAGCGAGGGCACCTGTCCGCACCCTGCTTTATAGATGAGGAAATTGGTATCCGCCGGGGGCAACTGCGCGCCCAAGGCCGCGGGCCGGCGGTCTGGAGAGGAGCCAGCTGCTGGGGCGCAACGGCGCGCGGGCTGCCCGGCTCTCGATGGCGCGCCGGCGCCCCCAGCAGGTCGAGGCGGGATGAGGCCGCCGGGCGCACGGGGCGGACTGCGCATGCTCCTGTCCGCCTGTCTGTCCCTCCGCAGCTGGAGCGCGCGCGCTGCGAGGCGGGGGAGGCGTTGAGAGCGCTGCGGGGGCTGCAGAGGCGCGTCTCGGAGCTGGAGGAGGAGTCGCGCCTTCGGGACGCCGACGTGTCGGGAGCCTCACTGCAGTCGGAGCTGGCTCACAGCCTCGACAGCGGCCAGGACCCGAAGGCTGACGCCCGCGGAGCTGCCCCGGTGAGCTGGCGGCCCCCGGCCCCGGTGCCCTGTAGACTCCGCCGCGCCCGCTTCGCGCAGGAGGTCCGACACCTCGCTGACCCATCCCTTTGGTCAACAGAACACTCCGTCCCCCGAGATCCAAGAGGCGTTCAGCCACCAGCCTTCGCCCCAAGAGGAGAGCCTGGAGCCTCCCAAGAAGCGAGCATCCCTGAGGCCAGGGGAGATACTAGAGGAGAAGGAGGCCGAAGTGGCCCGGCTGCAGGATGAGGTGTGGGAGTGGGAGCATAGCGCTGGACGCGGAGCCCGTCCCAATGCCAGTTTCTCTTGCCCATCTACACCTCTGAGCCTGCGCCCCTCTACCTGGATCTATCTTCATCCCAACAAACCTGTAGTCATGCTTCAAGACCTGGCCATACACCACCTCTTCCAGGAAGACTTCCTGGACCGCATTCCCCTCCTTGGTCCCACCTCCTAGTGCTTCCCCCAGCATCCTTTCTGCAGACTTACACCACCCAACCGACCCTGCCCCACCTCACCCTGCGCCAGCCGGGGGGGCTCAGCTTGGTCTCCAGCACAGGCTGCGGCTGCGGGGAGGGTCTGTGGGGCTGGCGGAGGGCCTGGCTGCCCCTCCTCACCTTTCCCTGCCCACAGGTCGCGCTGCAGCGGGCAGAGCTACAGTCTCTGCGGGAGGAGCTGCAAAGGCAGAAGGAGCTGCGGACGCATGGCGACCCCGACGAGGCCCTCAGCGGAGCCCTCTCGGACCGGGACGAAGCTGTGAACAAGTGAGCCTCTCCACCGTCCACCCCAGCCTCCGCACCCACCAGCGGCCCTCCGACCGTTTTCGGTGTTAGCCGCACCGCTCCCGTCCGGGTCCGGCAGCTCCCGCCACCCCCGGGCCCACTCTCTGCCCCTCTTGCCCGCAGGGCGCTGGAACTGTCCCTGGAGCTCGGCCGCGTCTCTCTGGAGCGGGACTCGCTCTCCCGGGAGCTGCTTCGCACTATCCGCCAGAAGGTGGCGCTGACGCAAGAGCTGGAGGCCTGGCAGGTGAGGGGCGGGGCCTGGCGGGGGCGGGGCCGGCGCCTGGGAGGGGCGGCCACGCGGCCACGCGGCCAAGCAGACCGACTGAGCCGCCCGGCCCCCGGCCCCCGGCCCCGCCCGCAGGACGACATGCAGGTGGTGATCGGCCAGCAGCTGCGCTCCCAACGACAGAAGGAGCTAAGTGCGGCGGGAGCAGCCCCGCGCCGCGCCACCCCGCGCTTCTCGCTGCGCCTGGGTCCTGGGCCCGCCGGCGGCTTCCTAAGCAACCTCTTCCGAAGGACCTGAAGGCCGGGCCATGGGGGCCGCCAGTGCCTTCTGGCTTCCTTTCCTCTAATGGCCCTGAGTGTCTTCCAGAGGGGGCTGGTGCCCTCCCCACCCCGGGAAGCTGGGCAAAGGCTCGTTGGGAGCAGGGACCAGCTCTGGGGGCCAAGGGCCCCAGGTGGGTGGCGGGGCAGGTGAGGCAGAGCTGAGTTTTGAATCTCTATAGGTCTATATTTTCTAAGGGCCTGGTGCGCTGCAGGGCAGGGATAAGGGTGGGTATTTATGTATCAAGATCAAACAGTAATATATAAAAATCATGACACCAACTTAGCCTCCATTCTTGAGAAGAACATTCATGGAACAATAGCCTAAAAATTTACTTATTTAATAAAATAAGGAAAAAAAAAAGCAATCTAAATCCCTGGGATGGATGAAAGGGGTGTTGCCAGAGGTCAGAAGGACAGGGAGAAGGCGCGGTAGCCGAGATTGGTGAAGACATCCACTCGGCAGCTGTTACCTGCGGCTGTCAGGACCTGGAAGCAGGAAGGCAGTGGTTGGCATGTCCACACACACGTGCCCAACCCCCCCCCCTTGGACCCCCACAGCCCCTTGCAGGACCCACCTTGCACTCGGGTGCTGCTGGCTGCTGGTTGAGACTGAGGCTAAGCAGCCCTGAAGAGGAGCCAGGCACCTGCGCCTTGAGCTCCCCACTCAGCTGCCACTGGTTGACACAGCGGCCCTGGCCAGCTGACAGAATCTGGAGGGCAGGGAGGGAGTCAGGACTGGAGAGGGGTACTGGGCAAAGGTGGCAGAAGCAAGACAGAGGGCCTCACCAGGTCCTGGTAGAAGGTGACATGTTTCTGTGGCACCCGTATGGGGAAAATAGTCGTGGGTGTAGAGGATCGGAGGTGCCAGAGGGTGAGCGCTGGGCCTCCTCCGCAGACCTGGGCAGAAAGGTGGGGGGCCCCAACCACTGTGAGCATAGGCCCTCAGTTGGCAGGGCCCGGAGTGGTCACCCATTCTGCACCTTGCCCCGCTTACCATCCAGTCTGAGTCAGTTGCCAAACAGCCGATCCAACGCCCATTGTGTGGCCTCGAGCACTCCTAGGGGTGAGGAGGAGAAGAGAGAAGGAGATGAAGACACAGGGGATGCCCAGGACGGTGAAAGGGAGGACGGGGCCTGGTACGTGCCCTTACCTCATGCTTATATACCTCAATGGTCTGGACTTCCTTGGCTGTGCGGAGGTCTGTGCGGGAAGAACCATGAGAAGCATCCTGCTCGCCCCAGTCTCCCTTGCCATGTTTCCCTCCAACCGGACACTTCGCTAACCTACCCCAAAGTCGCACAGCTCCATCCTCTCCACCTGACAGCACCTCGGGACTCCGCTCCCGCAGCGCCAGGCAGTGGACATAGTCTGTGTGGCCCCGGAGGGCCCGCTGCGAGAGGAAGCCCAGTGTCAGGAGGAGATCCAGGAAGAATGCCCCTACGACCATCCAGCCCTGACCACCCCAGTTCCATGGCCTTCTCACTGTGAAGGTCCCGGTCTCAAGGTCCATCGTATGCAACTGACAGTCTCCCCCTGCCAGGATGAGAGAATTCTCCTGCAGAAGAGGGAAGGGTGGAATCGCAAGTCAGCATCAAATCAGGACAGGGAGAGGGAAAAGGCTTTAAGTTTGGGCAGGGCAGAGCCCCGGTACAAAGGGCTCAGACCTTGGGGACGAGAAGCAAAGCATTGATCTCAGGCACTTCTAGGCTGGTCCTGGGAGAGAGAAAGCGAGGTGAGCTCTGGTGAGGCAGTCCCTTCACCCCCAAGTACCTTCTACCCATTACCCACATGGCCCTCACTCACCTGTATGGGGGCTGACGCCGCCACAGCTCCTTACAACCCTTGGTGGAGGGAAATGCTACGAGGTCAGAGGCTCTCTGGGACCAGGCACCCCAGCCCGTCCCCCAATTCCACACTCCTTACCTTCTTGAGGATCTCTGCCCAAAGCCAGGCCTTCACTTCCCCATCCCCAGCACTGAGCAGATGTCGATCCGTGGAGACCATGCTATAGACCGGCCCATCATGGGCTAGATGGAAATGAAGACCCTGAGTGACCCTGTCCTGCTGCCCTCCCCTACCTGGGGGTTCTCTAAGCCAGACACAATGGCAGCACCCACCTTGGAATGTCACCACTGGCTTCTTACTTTCTTCTTTGGCCTCAGAACTCAGAGCAGCAGACAAGCTGAAGGAATAGAGGAGGGGAGCCTGAGAGTCAGAAGCCGAGGGCACCAGTCCCAGAGAGTACAAGTGCTAGAACTACTACTGGGTGGTGAAGCAGGAGTGAGGGTACCTGAAGATGGCTATCTGCCCGTAATTGTTGCCAGCTGCCAGGAACTTCCCGCAGGGGGAGACACTCTGGGAAAAAATGGTCATGTGGAGCCGCTGCAGAGCCTGAAACACTTCCATCTGTGGGGAGAGACTGGATGAGAGCCACCTGGGACATCTAGGACTCGAGATTCCGACTCCCTCCTGCCTGCTGGGCTCTCCCACAGCCCAGATCTCGCAGCCGGCCTTTGAGGCGCCCCACCAAGTGGGTGCCTGCCCGTATAGCCCAGGGGTTGGTCCAAGAACAGGGTGAGGAAGTGGGCAGGTGAGGCAAGACTTCTACCAGGACCCTGGCAAGCACCCAGGCTGGCCCCCAAGGTTCCTCAAGGTCATATGGAGCTCCCAGGGGACTTGGTCACAAGTGTCCGAGCTACTGCACCTAAAGCTTCGCAGACAACTGTCTCCTACAAAGCGCTTAACACATGGCTCCGTTTCCCCAGAACAGAGAAACATACTGACTTCTAATCCCTACCCTCCCACTTTCATATTAGGTCCCTAAGATCCTACTAGGTTACCCTCCCGCTCCCGGGTCAGAGTCCGAGTCCCGCGCAAAACAGGGCTCAGGGCACAACTCCCTGCCTGCCCCTTCCGAGCCGGGCATGAACTACAAACCCCAGAAGGCGCCGCTCACCACGCCCGCCTCACCTGACCCAGAGGTACCGCGTGTGGCACAGCGCGCTCCATCTCGAGAACTACAAATCCCAGAGTGCTCAGCGCGACGCAGCTTCACGAGTCCGAACGTGCCCGCGAGCGGTTCCCCTTCTCGGCGCCGCACGGCCCCAACACCGCCAGCCTGTCCGGCGCGAAGGCAACCGCCGAGTACTCCCCAGAGCCTCAGGAGCCCAGGTGACTGCCGCGAAAATTCCCAACACTAAGTAGCGCCCCACCGCAGCCCCGCTACGCCAGATTCCCCTCCCCCACCCACCAACCCGACCCGACCCGCCTTCCAGCCGCGCGTCGCTCGTCTTCCGCGCCTGCGCGGAAGCTCGCCGTTGCGCGCGCCAAAACCCACGCCCCGCGCGCTGGACCACGCCCTCTGAGACTCCGCCCTGTCCCCCGGATCCCACCCTCTGTTCGCAGGACCCCGAACCCAAATGATTCTACAGCAACCCCTGGAACGAGGCCCCCCAGGCCGGGCCCAGCGCGACCCACGGGCCGCGTCGGGGACGCCCCGAGCCCAGGACGTGAGGTGTGTGTAGGGGCACCGGGTGGGCCTGGCTCAGGGACCCAGGAGCTTTGGCAGGGGGCTCAGGGCTGGTCTGCAAGATGACAGGCGGTGGAGCAAGTCGGCAAGGCTTGGGCATAAGCCGAGACTGGGCTGAGAGTTCCAAGGCAGGCTGCTGGCAGGCCTGGGAGAGGGAGGTGACTAGGTGTCAACTGAGATGAATGGCCTGGGGGCTTCTCGGCTTAGAACTGCAGGCACTGGAGAGCAGATCCTGGGGATGGGGCCAAGAGGGTGGGGTGCACCTGGATTTCTTTTCTTCCCAGCTCCCCTCTCCGAGGAGCTGTGCCCATGAGCACCAAGCGGCGCCTGGAGGAGGAGCAGTGAGTTTGGGGGCAGGGAGGGACTCCCAACAAGACCTCTGTCACCTTAGGTCCCCATCAGACTGTCACTCATGTGAATATCCCAGCCTGCCTGTCTTCCTTCCTGTCTCTCCCCAGGGAGCCCTTGCGCAAACAGTTTCTTTCTGAAGAGAACATGGCCACCCACTTCTCTCGACTCAGCCTGCACAATGACCACCCTTACTGCAGCTCCCCCCTGGCATTCCCCCCATCTCTGCCCCCACTCAGGTAGGCACCATCCACTGACCACCGGCTGGGCCTTCTGGAGGATCACACCCGATCTTTGGAGCCAATGTCTAGGCCCTGCCTCATCCTGCTATTTTTAGCTTCTAGCCAACCTCTGTTGTTTCCCCTCTTGGCTCCTTGGAAGGTGCTGGCAGCCCAAGAGCTCTTAGGGACCTGGACCTGGTGGGAGGTGGCTCTTCCAGGCCAGCCTCAGCCCCATGCTGTTATTTCCTTTAACAGGAGCCCTTGCTCTGAGCTGCTTCTCTGGCGCTACCCTGGGAACCTGATCCCTGAGGCCCTCCGGCTGCTGAGGCTAGGGGACTCCCCTACCCCTCACTACCCTGCAACCCAAACTGGGGAGATGACGGAGCTCTGAGTGCTGGTGGGCAGAAATACTGCCCACCCTCCCTCCCCACAACAGAGAAGACCAGCATTCCCACTAAGGGATCAGCTGTTCCGTGTATTCTCCAGACCAGGCCTCTGGGCCCCAGGACCTACCCTCAACAGAGGAGGACACTGAATCCCACAGAGCCCTGGGGTGGGAGGGGCAGAAGGGACAGGAGCATGAGAAGGGGGGCACTTCCCCCCCTAGAAACTGAATAAAGATTGCTGAGCAAATAAAGGCTTCAGTCTGGAACCCTGGGGCCTTTGGGAAGGAAGGTGGGAAGGCTGGAGTGCTGGATGGTTGGGGTTTCTCAAAATCTTCCCTGGAAAAAACGGTCAGGGCCTGGCCAAGGCCTGGCAGGCTGGGCTCAGGCATTGAGAATGTGTGAGTCAGAGCCTCACCCCCGCCCCCGCGGCTGACTCACTCCTCCCTCCAGCTCTGGGAAGTCGGGCTGGGGATCATGCCACACTCCGAACCATTTAAAGTTAAAGATTCTTTTATTAATAAATTCTCTCTCCCCTCCAAACTCTCTCCCCAAAATAAATATTTCCCCCCCTTTGGGGGTTGGGGGGGACAGTGTCTTAGGGCCAGCCCCCCTAGAGGGCCAGCCCCCTAGTGTTAGCAACAGGTCCCTAACCCCCCAGACAGAGACCCCAGGGTGGAATTTCAGCACATCTGAGTCAGCCTGGCCCTGAGGCCATGGGGGTGGAGGGAGGGACCCTTTGTGCAAATGCTGCAGTTCCTTAGTGTCAGCTGTCTGGTGAGCCAGGTGGTCTCCTTTCCTGTCCTAGAGCCAGAGACAGGGCAGTCAGACACCTTGGAAGCCTCCTCTGAAGCCTGGGCCGAGGCCTCAGAGAGGTGATTCACCAGTCCTCCATCTCCACACCCCTGTGGTTGGAAGAGTCTGGCTCTGTTACTGGGGTGAGGGGGCTGGCTCCAGAATGAATGAATCAATGAATCAATGAATGATGAGTGGGTGGGGCCTGGTGCTGGCAAGGGCTCTCACTGTCACTGGATCAGTGCGACGCCAGGACAGCCCTCACCGCCGGTCTCCTCGATGGGGGCTGCAAGATAAGAAGAGGGGTGGTCAAGAGCAGGGGCGGTGTTCAGGAATGATGGGGGGTGGGGTGGGCTGGCACACTTACTGGTAAACTTCTCTCTCCTGCGGCACCGTCTCCAGACCAAGAAGCCAGAAAGCAGTCCCAGCACGAGGGCGAGGCTCAGAGCACCCCCCAAGATGGGCCACAGCAGAGGGAAGGAGGCTGGAGGGGCCGCAGCGCCTGGGGGCGGGGCTCCGAGTTAGATCTCGCCCCTCTCGGTACCGGCCCCGCCCCCCCTTGAGCCTTTCCCCGCTGCGGCTCCCGCCCCGATTCGCTCCTCACCCCGCCTCCCACCCCCCTTCCCGATTAACCCCCCAGATCTGAAGCCCACTGCTCCCCGTCCACCCTCCGCTCCCATCTGCGGCCCGCCTGCCCCGGCCCCGCCCCCACTCACAGCCCAGGCAGAAGTCGCTGTGCGGTCGCGCCGGGCACGACGCGCAGTCCATGCACTTGTCGAGGTCCGCGCTCCAGGAGCTGCCGCGAGAGCAGGGGGTGGTGCCTGGGGAGGGGGCCACGGGTCAGAGCTGGGGCGGGGCACGGCTATTCTGGGGGCTGAGGTCAGGGTCGGCCGGCTCGAATAACGTGAGTCACCGGCGCTCTCCCCGCGCATTCCTCACAGGTGACCGCACGGCCCGACCGGGACTCGGCAGCGCAGGGGAGAGGGGGGCCCAGCGCGAGACGCTGTGGGGGGGGGCGGTCAGGTCCCCCCCACACACACACACCCCCCGCAGCCGGCGGATGACTCACTCCTGGGCACCGGGCCCGACCCCGGTCCCTCCCCCCGCATAGCTGGGCACTGAGGTCACCGGATGGAAGGGGGCACCCCACATGGTATAGGGGGTACAGACCCCCGTGCTCTTCGACCCCTGGGGCTACACAGACCAGGCACTGAACAGGCTAGGGGCGTGCTCTCTCACCCTCACGTGCGTGCCGCCCTCAAACTTTCTCCCGCTACTTCGGAGTCTGGACTTAGGACAGAAGCCGCCCCCACCCACCTCTGAACAGGGGGGAAACTGAGGCCAGGACTGCGGATGAAGTCCGGAGCGGGATGAGCCTCTCCTGGCCAGGGAGGCGGTGTCTGAAGACCGCCCAAGCCCGGATCCGCATGTCCGCCCAGTTCGCCCCAGTTCAGTCCCGTTCTCCGGCTCCCCGGCCCCGCGGCCTCCCGCCCCGCCCGGGCCCCGCGGCCCGCGTACCTGGCACTCGCTCCCCGGCCGCCGCGCCCAGCAGGGCCAGCCCGAGCCCCAGCACCAGGAGCCGCGGTAGCGGACGCAGCGGGCCCAAAACCATGGTGCGCGTCCGGGCGGCCGCGGCCGTCTGAACCCGCCGCGCGCGGGCCGGGAGGGACAGCGGCCGCCCCGCCTCCGCCCCCGCCTTCCGGGGCGGCGCCCTCCCTCGGCCCGCCCGGCGCCCGGCTCCTGGACGCCCCGCCCCGCCCCGCCCGGCCGGCCCGCTGCGTTCAGGCATTCGCTCAACAAACGCTAGCGCGGTGCGCCAGCGTCTGGGACCCCGGCAGGTCCGCAGGCCCGGCCCTGCCCTGTGGATGCTGAAGTCCGGGAAGTTGGGGGCGGGGGGGGGGGGTCAGACACGAAGCACCCGCCTCAACGATAACTGCAGCTTTCTTAGCGGCCCCGGGGTATTATGATAACAACATAACCAATAATAATAATAATGTCTTTAATTTCTACCTTAGGACATAGCTACACAGTAAAATGTGGGCTTGCTGTCTCCAATTTTGCCGAGTATGAAGCTGAAGCTTGGGCGGGTTAGGTGAGTTCCCGGGGTCCCCCACTAGGAAGTAGCAGAGTCCGGAGCCAGCTCCGTCTGGCTCCAAGCCCCGGGCCCTGGGCCCTGAGTTCCTGCGGGCCCGGCCTCAGCCGGCTGAGGTCCCCGAGCCCGGGCCACAGGCAGGCGGGGCGGCCCCGGGCTCCAGCGACCCCAGCAGAAGAGGTTGGGATTCGCGCGCCCGCGGTCCGGAATGGGGTCTCTGCCCCTCCCCGGGGCGGTGGTCCACTGACGTCACTACCTCTTTAAGACCCCCGCCTCCGCCCCGGCCACACACTCGGCGGCTCCTACGAATCCCGGTGGGCCTCTTCGCAGGTGAGCCTGGGGGTGAGGGGAAGAGGCGGATTCCGCGAGGAGTGGGGTGCAGGGGGCGTGGCGGCGTGGGTGGGGGTGCGTGCAGAGAACCTAGACTAACCTGGTGGCGGACACCGGGCACAGCCCCCGGGCGGGGTCTGCCTGGAGCCGCGGAGCTCCTCAAGTCCTTCTGCAGCCACGGAAGGGTTAAACGCCCCTCCCCCCCGGACAAAGGCACCGAAACCCGGGCGCCCCTCCCCCACCTGCGCTGCCCTCCGGGGCGGGGCTCCCCTCCCCCTCCCTCTCCCCCTCCCCCTCCCCTTCGGGAGCGGACCCTGCTGATCACGCGGCCATTAAGCCCGTCCCGCAGCGCGGCTCCGGGGCTTGGGGCCCGCGGACCCTTCCTCTGGTCGGACTCGCAAAGGAAATAGGGCTCGAGAGCAGGAGGGGGCGCCGTCGGCGCAAGCCGACCCGGCGGTGTGCGGAAAGAGAAGAGGTCGAGGGAAGGGGTAGGGTCTTGGAGGTGCGGGGCAGGTGCGGGGCGCGTGCGGGGCGCCTGGGCGGGCCTAACCCGGCTGGAGGCGTGGAGGGCCGACCCCGGGGTCGGGATGAGCGGGGTCTTGCCGTCCGATCTCCCCCGAGGTCATTACCGCGGGTTTGGGCGGGATGCACAGGAGGGGAGCCCGCTCTGGCCTCTGGCCACGCTGCTGGGACCCGCGCGAGGTTAAGTCCAAATCGTGCGCGGGAACTTTGTGTAATGGAGAGCCACAGCCGGACCCTGAACAGAACCGCCCCGAAGCCAGCCACAGCACTAAGTGGGATGTGAGGGGGCCCGGGGCTGCCCCAGAGGGACCGGTTCACTGGACACACTCCAAGGGTTTAGGTCCTTTTAGCGGAATTGAGTCCTGAGACGATGGCATTTGGGGCAAGAAGGCACAAGAAAATGTTCCCAACTTTGGAGGGTATGCTCATTGTGACCCTGGGGTTGGGGGGGGGGCACACAGCCTTGGAGAAGGAGTGATTTGGGGGGTGTTTTTTCCCTTTGGGGTGCTTTGTTTTATTTCTCCTGCTTCTCTAGAATTTGACTGTAGCAAGGCCAGGGAGGCGGGGTCACCTGAGACACAAATGTCACTACCCGCCTGGGGATACAGAACCAGTGAGGGGTTTGGACACTGCTATTGGGTAGTGGAAGGAAGCCTGGATCTCTGATCTTGATGTTGAAACTGACAGGTTTGGAGCCTGACAGTCATGGCCAGAGCCAACCCACCGTCTGAATCCCAAGGAGGCCATCTGGAAATTGCCCTCTGTTGTTTCATCCTTTTCTTGCTACTTTGCTGTCTGATAAACGCACGCAAAGTGCAAAGTGGCTGGGGCCATGGACTAACATGGGTAAAGGCTTTGTGTCTCATTTGCCCTCAAAACGGCCAGGACTGGGTGACAATCGCATAACCAAGGTAAAAATTACAAAACATTAAGTGTTCGTTTTGCCCGTGAGAAAATGAGGCTCGAGAAGTGTGCCTTGCCCATGGTGTCCTTACTCCCTGGGTTTGTACTCTCTCGGTGCCCTGTGCGGTGGCCACGCATGTGGCATGAGAGTTAGCACTCACTGGGAACAAAGGGTCTGGACCAGCCTGTCCTCTCTCTCATGAGTCTGCTTCCTTCGTCTCTCAATGCAGCTCCTGTCCCCCTCCACTTTGCCATGGCTTCTGCTGGCCTGCAAATCCTGGGGATCATCCTGACGCTGCTTGGCTGGGTGAATGCCCTGGTGTCCTGTGCCCTGCCCCTGTGGAAGGTGACCGCCTTCATCGGCAACAGCATCGTGGTGGCCCAGGTGGTGTGGGAGGGGCTGTGGATGTCCTGCGTGGTGCAGAGCACAGGCCAGATGCAGTGCAAGGTGTACGACTCCCTGCTGGCGCTGCCCCAGGACCTGCAGGCTGCCCGCGCCCTCTGCGTCGTCGCCCTCCTCTTGGCCCTGCTCGGGCTGCTAGTCTACCTCGCGGGAGCCAAGTGCACCACCTGCGTGGAAGACAAGGACTCCAAGGCCCGTCTGGTGCTAGTCTCTGGGATCATCTTTGTCATCTCAGGGATCCTGACCCTGATCCCTGTCTGCTGGACGGCCCACGCCATCATCCGGGATTTCTACAACCCCCTCGTGTCAGACGCCCAAAAGCGGGAGCTGGGAGCCTCCCTCTACTTGGGCTGGGCAGCCTCTGGCCTTTTGTTGTTGGGTGGGGGGCTGCTGTGCTGCACCTGCCCCTCTGGGGGGTCCCGGAGCTCAAGTCATTATATGGCCCGATACTCAGCATCTGCCGCACATGCCACCTCTCCGTGTGCCCCCGAGTACCCCACTAAGAATTATGTCTAATTCTCAGTCTAACTCCCTGAGCTGGAGAAATCGTGATGGTGATTTAGACAGCTTTGGGCTTGTTTTTTGTCTTTTTTGCTTTTTGGGAGAGGGTTTTCTTTTCTTTTTTTTTTAAATTCATTTGATAACCAAGAAACCCAAGTCTCTCATGGGCTCTGCTGTTGGTATTTCTCACCTTTGGATGAGGGAACCAAGGAGGTGATGCTTCAGAGTTTCTGGATATTTCTCCGCCCTGGACATCCCCATCGTGGAGGCCAGCCTGGAGCTGTGGGCCAACATAAAGGCTGCCTGTTGTTCAGATGCTTTCAGCCTGTCCCTTACTGGTTAGGCCTCTGGCTCTTGAGCATTCAGAAGAGCAGATGATAAGTCACCAGAGAACTGCCCGCCTTCAAGTCTTCTGACCTCTGACTCCACTATCTTGAGCCCTGTCCCAGCTGTGCTGTAGACCCCTGACCCTCTCACCTTTAGCCCCTGCACACTTCTGCCGTGCTTCCCCCGCCACACACACGCACCAGTTTTTGCTAAATAAAGCTTGTCTTATTTTGTTGCTTGCCTTGGGTGTTGCTGGGGGGCTGCTGAGTGCCAGCCTGGCAGGGGGAAGAGGGAAGCACAAATGGCTCACCCTCCTTATCTTTGGACCCCCCGTGGCCAGGGAGGGAGGGCACCCACTGGACAGGTCCTGGAGCGGGCCTTGGACTGACAGCCCAGATCAAAAGAGCCTGTCTTTTGACAAATCAAAAGAGCCAAGGTACAAAATTCTGTTTATTTCCAACTAGCAGGTGAGCAGAGAAGGTGGGGCAGGTGACTAGCTGGGACTCCTGGCCTGGATCTCTGGATGCAGGTGGTGGCCAGGCTGGAGAGGACCCACCCCAGGGCAGGGATCCCCTCCTTGGTTTGGAGCCAGAGACCTGCTGCCCTTGGGGTGAAGCCCAGGTGACCTCAGAGGAAAAGGAGGGCCAGCCCAAGTGTGGACCACAAAAGAAAGCAATCTGTCTGGGGGTGGGGGCAGGGGCAGACCAGTGTACCCCATCAGCTCTGGCTCTGCCTGGGTGGAGGCAGGAGAAGGACTTGTGGGGACCCCATTGGAGAGGGTCAGGGTTCAGCTCTGTAGTCTGGCCTGACTGGAGCTTCAGGGAAATGGGTTTCGCCTGCGGGGGAATGGGTTGGCAGAACGGAGCCAGGGTGACAGCAGGGCATCCAGCACGAGGCCAGGGCTCATGAGGTCAGGCTGGAGCCGCGGGCTTCCAGGGACACCACCTCACACATAGTCCCTCTTGTCCAGCCCAGACGCCCCCGAACGGGAGGGGATGGAGTAACCCAGCCTGGGGCCTCGGGGCCGGTCCATCTGGGGTGGAGGGCACGTGCAGCAGAGGAGGCCCCCGCCCAGCATGAGCAGGGCGGCAGCAGCCCAGCCCAGGTAGAGGGAGGCCCCCAGCTCCCGCTTGAGGGCCTCGGCCACCAGGGGGTTGTAGAAGTCCTGGATGATGGCGTGTGCGGTCCAGCAGACCGGGATGAGCACCAGGAGGCCCGAGAGCAGCAGGAGGACCCCTGCGGTGAGCACGATTCGGGCCTTGGCGCCTTCATCCTCCACGCAGGTGGTGCACTGGGCCCCTGTGATGGCCACGAGCAGCCCGAGCAGGGCCAAGAGGAGAGCGACGACGCAGAGGGCGCGGGCAGCCTGCAGGTCCTGGGGCAGCGCCAGCAGGGAGTCGTACACCTTGCACTGCATCTGGCCTGTGCTCTGCACCACGCAGGACATCCACAGCCCCTCCCACACCACCTGGGCCACCACGATGCTGTTGCCGATGAAGGCGGTCACCTTCCACAGGGGCAGGGCACAGGACACCAGGGTGCCCAGCCAGCCCAGCACGGCCAGGGTCATGCCCAGGAGTTCAAGGGCTGTTGAAGCCATCTGTCCCCTCAGGTCTTCTGAACCTTGAACAACCTGGCTGACTCAGGGGTGGGTCGGATCCTGCAGGGTGGGCGTCTTGGCGCCCAGTGCAAGGAGAAGTCCGCGTCCTTGGCAGGACAGTCCTCACATCTGTGGGCCTCTTGCAAAGCACGTCTCTCCGAGCCCCTCACGGGTGTCTCTCTCACCCCAACACGCACAGGTCAATCTCACAGTCCTGCTCCAGCCAAGTTGCAGTGTCCCCTCCAGGGGCCCGTTGCCTATCCAATGCCCAGTGGCTGCTGCTCCTGCCACCCTGCTGTCACGTCCTGGCTGCCGCCCGCCTGGCCCAGCTTGCAAAGACCCTCCAGACCCACCTTTAGGCTGAGGTCCCGCCGGCAGGTTCAGCTTGACATTGAGCAGCGCACCCTCTGTGGGTGTCACCTGGGGACTCAGCCGGCTCCCAGGTGCAGGCGGGGTTTTGAGGTGGAGGCAGAGGGAGGGGCGGCGGAGCCGAGACTGGCGGAGGCTGAGCTACTGAGAGAAGGAGGGGCTGGGGGTGGGATGGGGAGCCTGGGAAGGGGTGCCGCCACCGGGAACCAGACGAAAGGACATCCGTGCTTGTGGGGATGCAGGGACAAAAGAAAGGAGAGGCTGAGGACCAGCTGGGGAGTAGGCAAGGGTGAGGGCGGGGCTCCAGTCGGCGCTGAGAAGAGAAGGGAAGTGGAGGTTCAGCTGCCTCCTGAGCCCCCACCTCCGCCCCCAGCAACTCCTCCCTATGGGCTTTTCATTTTGTGTTGCAAACACACCCAGCTCCCCCAGTATCCACACCCCCAGCCCAGTTCCCGTCCCTCTGCCCACCCCAGGAACCCGATCTGTCTCCAGTCTCAGCCCAGTGGCCCCAGCTGCTCTCAGGGGACGGCCCCGCCCGCACTGTTCCCCTGGCAACAGGTGCCTGGCGCCCAGCTCAGGTAGCATTGCCCAGGCAACGGCCTAGAAACCCCCCCCAACTTCTACCGCAGCCCAGGTGTGCCCTTCCTACCCCCAGATACTGAAACTGAGGGCTGAGCCGCTGAAGGTCTCCAGGGGCCGAGGCATAAAGAGTCGTCTGTGGAAGTAGGGGAGGGGCGTGCAGGGGTCTGTGGTGAAGGGAGGAGTGGCGGAGACAGGAGCCCCAGATGGGGGTAAAGCCCCAGGACCCAAGTCTTTTCCACGGGGAGTAAGTGATCGCTCTGGAAGAGACCCCACAGAGGAGGGCAAGGGGGAGAAGCCCAGGTGAACCCTGCCTCACAGTCCTCAGGAAAGACCCCCTCGGAGCCTGTGACTCCCTTTGTGGGGAGCAACCTGAGACTCATAGACTACAGTTCAAATCCTGCCTCCAACAAGGGACAGATTATGGAAGGTCAAGGTCCTTAACCTCCTTAGGTCAAAGACCCTCTGTGAGAAACCTGATGGGACCCACAAACATGGGCTCCTCATTTGGGGGGTCATGAACCCCCTCAAGCCCTTTCCTAGGTGCTAGGAGCCGAAGGAAAAGGAATGGGGGGTAGGGGACACTCATGACAATTCCTTCCATTCATATACTTTCCTGGGTGGCTAACAGACTCTTTAAGGAGCTGGGCCCTTAATCTGGAAGAGCCTCTGGCCTCTACGCCTCCCCCAGGAGGGCCCACAGCCCGTCTGCCCTATGAGGAGACAGCCCCTGATGGCCCCGGGGGTTCCCCAGGCACACCTCATTCACTGCACTGCTCTAGGGCCCTGGGGGCCATGCACACTGGGTGCCTCTTCACCTGCTCGGTGGGGCTTAGCCTATAAGAGTTTTTCACTTCCAGTGCTTGCCTGCTTTTGGGAATGGGTTTTAGCACTTTTTGGAAGAGAGGCTTCTACTCTCATCAGATTTGCAAAAGGGTCAGTGACCAGAGGAAGCGGAGAGCCGCTCCCCCTAAAATGGAGATGGAGGCCAGCACCACGGAGTAGGACTGCAAGGTGAACTCTGGTGGCCCGGGCTCTTCCTGCACACACTACCTCTCCAGGGCGGGGAGTGGGGGCGCCACTGGCAAGGGGCCGAACCTAGATCTCTCGGAGGGGAGGAGCGGCTGAGAGGAAGGGCAAATAGAGGCAAGCCTGGGGCCTGGAGAAATCCAGACACACAGGTTCCAGCAGGTGTCAGGAGGCAGCGGCGCCACAGCGGGCGAGGGTCCCAGCAAGCCGCCCACGGGGCCTCCAGCCGGGTCTGCCCCGGGCGCCGCGAGGTGTCGGCGGCCGCTCAGCCTGCAGCGGAGGCCGGGCCCCCAGTCGCACAGGCAGGTGTAAACCTCTAGTGCCCCGCCCGGAGGAAGTGTCCTGCCCGGGGCGGCACCGGGACCGTCGAGGTTGGAGATCCCAGTTGTCTTGGGCTCCGCACGTGGGCCCTCCGCAGAGAGGCCTGCGCTCCGCGACGTGGCCGCCCCTGGAGCCACTGCTCGGGGACCCACAAGCGGCTGTCACCCGGCCTGTCACCCGCCCGTCCCTGCCGGTCGTCTGGGGGCCGCTGCAGCTTCCCACCTAAGTCTATTCTTTTCCGTGTTTGTAAGACGAGGCACCGCTGCCCCAGGCCCCCAGGGCCGGTGAAAGTGGGACAGGCCGTTGGGGACAAGGAGGGACGGTCGGCAGGAGGGGGCAGCCGCGGAGGAAGAGGCGCGGGCAGCGGGCAGGACGCGCATCCCGCCCTCAGCCGTGCTCGGCCCTCCCGGGTCCCGGTCACCTGGACGCCGCTGGATCTGGGAGCCAAAGGGTTAAAGTTGGGGCCAGGCAGGACCTGTAAATGGGGCTGGAATGCCATTGATATGGAGAGGTGGGGACTCCCTCTGCGCGGTCGCCGCCTCAAAGGCACTTCAACCGGTCCGTCCGCAGGAATCCCCACCCCCACACCTCAGCCCGGAAAGAGGTGGGGGAGGGGAACCTGTCCCGCTGCACTGCTGTGGAGGGAAACTGAGGCACGGGGGAAGGGCCGCGCCCTGTTCGCTGCTTCTGGTTGGGGCGAACTGGATGTGACTTTCGTTCTCCCGGTGGGGGGGCACCCATGGGGGCAGAGGAAACCCGGATGGGGCTTAGATGGGGGAAGGGCAGTTGTGGGTTAGCTCTAGTCCTCACGTCCACCACGTTTTTATTTAAAAAAAATTTTTTTAAAATTTTATTTATTAGAGAGAGCACGCCAGAGAGCACAAGCAGGGGGACCGGCAGAGGGGGAGGGAGAAGCAGGCTCCCTGCTCAGTGGGAGCCCGATGTGGGGCTGGATCCCAGGACACGGAGATCAGGGTCTGAGCCGAAGGCAGACATTCAACAGACTGAGCTGCCCAGGCGCCCCTCTACCATGCTTTTAGAGAAAAGTGTGGCCCAAAGACAAAGGAGGGGAACTGAAGGTCCGGAGAGCCGGAGAGCCACCATGGTGCCAAGGAGTACGGGGGTGTACTGGGGGACAACCAGCCTCTGCTTTGCAGAGGTGCCCAAGGCCCCAGACTTTGTGGGTAGAAAAGCCAGATCCCTGGGTCCCTGAACCAAAAGGTGCAGATGAATCCTCAAGGTCCCTTGACAGTTCTTACTGGGTTACTACCCATTTTACATTTTACAGACAGGGAAACAAGCTCAGAGAGCTATGGGAACTTGGCCACAGGTACTTGTGAGAAATAGGACAAGCCTGAAGGAGCCCCAGACCCTGACTTCAAGGCCCAGAGGAGCCCGAGCTACAGGGTGAGCTGGGCCTCCTGGTGCCTCTTTCCCCAAAGGCAGCCCAGTAGCCACCGCCCCCCCCCCCAATCCTGCCCCATTCCTCCCCAGCCGGCGATCCCTCCATCCCACACCAGGCACCCTGCACAGGACTGCATCTGGATCTGCTTTCACCAGGAGCCACCCCCCACCTGCTGCACCTTCACCCAGTGTCCCGGGCACAGACCCACAGACTGCACCGTCATTGCTCACCACCTGCTCTGGGCAGCCTAAGAGACTCTGGGCCAGACCTTGCTGGGCAAGTGACAATTGCAGTCATCTCAGGCTCCAGGTCAGTGAGAGACAGGGTTTCAGACACAGTAGGAAGAGACACTGGGAAGACTGGTCTGGAGGTGGGCCAGCGCCCCAGGGGAGAGGACACTGCCTGTATGGATCGCATGGTGGCCCCCAACAGTATGCCTGGGCTTAAACCCTGGAATCTGTGAGTGTGGCCTTATTTGAAAACAGGGTCTTTGCAGTTGTAATTACATTAAGATAAATTTAAAACCTCAAGATGAGATCCTTCTGGATTTAGGGTGGACTCCACATCCAATGACAGGTGTCTGAGAGGAAAATAGGAAGATTGGAGACACAGGGTAAAGGCTGGTGAAGACAGAGGCCAAGGCTGGATGCCAGGGGCCACCAGAAGCTCCGAGAGGCCAGGAGGGATCCTCCCCTAGAGCCATGGGGCAGCACAGCCCTGCAGCGCCTTGATTTGGGACTTCTGAGATGATAAATTCCTTTTTACTTTAAGCTGCCCAATTTGTGGCGATTTGCTACAGCAGTCACAGGAAATTCATATACTGCCTTTCTTGCTGATGGGTTCTCAGCTCTCAGAGGTTCCCCCAAGGTCATGCTGGCTTCCTGATACCACTCCTGAGCTGCTGCAGAAGAGCACACTGAGATAGGACTTGTGCCTGGTTACCTGAGCCGGAACCACCTGAATAACAAAGGAAATGTTTATTCTGACTTGCACAGGCTGGGGAGAATCTGGCAATGTAGGGGTGGAGGAGAGGCCAGCAAAGGTGGGGAGAGCAAAGGGCTTCCTTGGGTGCTTTCCCGGCGGCGGGGGATGACCTAGCCCTTGCCTGTGATGCTGCGGCTCCAGGGCCCAGTATCCGTCGTCCATCAGACTGCGGCTTTTCCGGGGCACCCAGGCCTGCAGAACCCTGGGCTCTATTTCAGTTCAGTGTGACTCAAGACTTGGAAGGCAGCGTATGGGTCTCGCAGAAGCCATCCACACATAGTGGGTCAGGGCCTTAGTCATGCACTAAGACTCTTCGTTTTATAGTGGAAAATGCGACATTTTGCGAACGCAGACAGAGCATTTTATCTTATTTTTTAGAATTTTTACTTATTTACTTATTCATAGAGACACACACAGAGAGAGGAGAGGCAGAAGCAGGCTCCACGCAGGGAGCCCGACGTGGGACTCGGTCTCCAGGATCACGCCCTGGGCCTAAGGCTGGCGCTAAACCGCTGCGCCACCGGGGCTGCCCAGACAGAGCATTTTAAACGCTTGTTCTAATTTCCTGGAGCCAAGTGCGGTGCCCCCCGCCCGCCCCGGCGGCTCTGATAAGCCGCCCACTTATCAGCACAGGGGATGAGTTACATTCTCAAATAACCAGGCAAGAGGCTTGCTGTAGGGCAGCAAAGTGGAATAAAGACCCTATTCTTAAAATGAACTTATTTTTAGACTTGCTCCTTCCCCCCACCAAAGCTGGCCGGCTCCCCTGACACCGCTCCCGCCATCCCAGCCCGGGCTCCGACCCTCGCTTTGCCCATCGGCCGGCGGGGAAGGCGGTGAGGGCGCCCGGCCCCGCGCCCCAGGCGGCGCTGCTTACTCAGCCGCCCGCAGCCCGCCGGGGTCCAGACCTCGGAAGGGCCGGGCGGTCAGCAGGGCGGCGACAGGAAGAGGTGCGGCGGCGGCGGCGGCGGCGGGAAGGCGGGCAGCAACCAGGGCGCGCGGGGCGCGGGCGGAGCCAGCAGGCCGGAGGGCGAGGGCCGCGCGGGCAGCGGCGGCAGCGGCTGCGGGGGCGGCTCGGCCAGCAGGGGCGGGCGGCCGCGCGCGCCCACGGGCCCGGGCGTGGCGGCGACGGCGGTTGCGGGCAGCGGCGGCAGCGGCAGGTGCGCGGGCGGCGGCGCGGGCGCGGGCAGGCGCGGCAGGTCCTGCAGGGCGAGCGCGGCGGCGGGCGGCGCGGGCACGCAGGCCTCGGGCGGCAGCTCGGGCAGCGCCAGGTGGGCGCCGGGGCCCCAGGGCGCCAGCGGCTCGGGCCGCAGCGGCAGCGCCGGCAGAGGCGGCAGCTCCGCCAAGGCGAGCGCCGAGGGCGGCGGCGGCGGCGCTGGGGGCAGGCCGGGCGGGAGGCCGGGCAGCGGCGGGTGCGGCAGCGACGGGGCGGGCAGCGGGGTCAGCGACAGGGACGCGCGGGCCTGGTCCAGCCGCGAGTGGGCGCGGGCGCGGGCGCGGGCGAGGCGCGGGCTCGAGCGGGAGCGGGGAAGCCGCGACGCCAGCTTGGCCGCCGCTGCCACCCGGGGGCGCAGCGCCCGCCTCCAGCCGCGACCCGGTCCCTCCCCCCGGCGGCCACGCGCGGCGCGGGGACCGGCCCAGCCAATCACGGGCCGACGCGCCCGCCGCCTTCGCGTCTGTCCCGACAGGCGGCACGAGCTACTTCTGGCGGCCAATCAGAGGCGGCAGCGCTTCTGTCAAGCTCTTCCTCCCGCCCTCCCGCGGCCCCAACCAATCACGGCGTCCCTTGGAGCTCAGGCCCCGCCCCCGCCAGCCCGGGGACCAGGCGCTGCACACGCGCCGTTGGCGCCCCCACCTGGCGGCAGGGCCCGCTGAGCCGCGGCCCCGCGGCCAACCACAGTTAACCTTAGTGACTCTGGGATGAGGCGCCTGGCCTGGGTCAAGACTTGTGCAGGTTCTCGTTCAGTTATCTCAAAGAAAAAATAATTCGGAACCAGAATTTGATGACATGTAGCATTTACGCTATTGTTAACGGAGGATATAAACGATAGATGGGTGACAATTAGAAAAAAGGAGAGAATGGTCCATCTCTTTATAATCGGAATATAAGGGGCACCTGGGTGGCTCAGTGGTTGAGCGTCTGCCTTAGCCTCAGGGGCCTGAGATGACCCACAGGGAGCCTCCTTCTCCCTCTGCCTGTGTCCCTGCCTCTGTCTCTGTGTCTGTCTCTCATGAATAAATAAATAAACTCGATTGAAAAAGAATAATATTAGAACATTTTTAGGTGGGTTAAGAAGGATATCACCCATCGCCCTCACTGAGACAGTCTGCTGGGTGGCCCTTATGTCCAGAGGTTGGGTTTTTTTCTTTTAAGATTTTATTTATTTACCTGATGGGTGGGGGAGAGAGGGAGAGAGAGAGAGAGAGCACAGCAAGGGGAGGGGCAGAGGGAGAGGGAGAAGCAGGCTCCCTGATGTGCATGGTGCTGGTTGACACAGAACTCCATCCCAGGACCCCGGGATCACGCCCTGAGCTGAAGGCAGACGCTCAATCACTGAGCCACTCAGGCGTCCCCAGAGGTTGATTTCTAATCCTCTTTTCCAGGGTTAAAGAACAAAAATTCAACTGAGTAAATTTGCAGGTTTAATCGGCTTTAAGGATTCATGAATGGGGCAGCACCCGATCCACCAAGTAAAAAGAACTGCAAGTTGTGCAGCATGGAAGGTTTTTCTTTTATTAATTTTATTTATTTATTTATGATAGTCACACACAGAGAGAGAGAGGCAGAGACACAGGCAGAGGGAGAAGCAGGCTCCATGCACCGGGAGCACGACGTGGGACTCGATCCCAGGTCTCCAGGATCGCGCCCTGGGCCAAAGGCAGGCACCAAACCGCTGCGCCACCCAGGGATCCCAGCATGGAAGGTTTTTATAGGAAGGAGGAGGAGGGTATAAGGACGTGATTAGCAAAAGAAAAGATTGTTCCAGGCAAGGTCACCTTGTCTTTAGGAGGTGTGTGTGGGGCGTCTTAGGTGGTCTTAGGTGGATTACCTCATCTTCCTTGGGGGAGGGCAGATAGTGAAGGCCCATGTGACATCAACTCATTTGGTGCTGACCTGAAAATTCTTGACTGACCCCTTAAGACTTTCTGGGGGAGGTGGAAACTGTGATTAACTTGGGTGTTAAGCCTTTCATTTGGGGACTTGGCCTAAGTGGCTCCATTTTTGGCCTGTTGTTTTCTAACACCTGTAAAAAGACATAATTTATTCTATTATCTTGGGACAGAGAAAGGTGAGACTATTTGGACTTTTAAAAAAATTTTTAAGATCTTATTTATTTGACGAGAGCTAGAGAGAGCCAGCCAGAACAAGTGAGAGGAATGGCAGAGGGAGACAGAGCAGCAGACTCCCCACAGATCAGGGAGCCCCACGCAGGGCTCCATCCTAGGACCCTGAGGTCTGACCTGAGCCAAAGACAGACGCTTTACCCACTGAGCCACCCAGGCAACCCTGACTATTTAGAGATTTTAGAACAATTAGTACTTCTGTGAAAAAGGAAAAATCCAGGATTCTCAAACAGAGCAAATCAAATGAGGTTGGCTAAGAAAAATCAGGCTGGAATTCCAATGTGCACAGAATCTCCTACAAGCTGACAACCTTAAGCCTTGTGCCTATTGCACTGAGGTTTTAGTCTACACCTAAATCCCATCTTTGTAAATCAGGCCATAAAAAAATGAGGGTTCCTCATAAGTTACCCAATCCTATCAAACTGGATATGTCCAGATAAGTACTTCTGTCAAGTGGCAAGAGGTATGGGCTTGGGAGGGCACAGGGAGAGAACAGAGGCCAAGAGGGATGGTTCTGGGCCTGGCCTGGCTCTGAGTAGTTCAGAATAGCAGGTCAGTCCCCAGTTGTGCAACTACCCCCACCCCTGAGCTCCCCACCCCCCTTTCTGGAGGAGGGTGGGGAGGATTTTGCTTCCGCATTTCTGGGAAAGCAGGATAAGAAAAAGCAGACATCTAGTAGCACTAATATGGATACTGGATTAGTCACTGGCTTTTTGAGACCTTTGAAAGCATTCAGTAATCTGACCTATTAAATGACTGATTTATTCATTTCCAAAAGCCCCTTAAGTGCTTAGGAAGAAGTAACTGGTTGGATTTGTAGATCAAGGAGATTCCGTGTGTAACTGAAGCATATAAGGAAATTGGGTTAATCAGGTTTGTAAGGTGCACTGAATGTTCAGGGGGAAGTCAGATCTGTTAAACTCATAATCTTTTTTTTTTCAAACTCATAATCTGAGCATTAATCAGAGAATGTGAAAGTGAGTTTTATATCCTAATTATAAAATTAATCAGTACAATAACACTGGGAAGCACATGGAAGGCTTAAGAGAAAAAGATTTTTTGCTTTAATAGGTTGGTTATAAACATGGACATCAATAATGCACAGGTCCCCTAACTGGGATGTGGCTCCCCCTCTGGATGGTGACAAAGCGCTGCCCCGTTAGGAACAGGTGAATGAGGTGAGGGCCTGCAGCAGCACATAGCACACAGCCAAACAGTGAAGCACGTCGCCTTTATTAATACTTTCAGCCTGCAGGAGACCCCAGGCCAGAAGCATGCCCCCGGGTCTGGGCGCCCTTGCCCAACACCCCAGGCTGCGTCCAGGGTGCTCAGGAGGGGTCAGCAGCAGGGCCTCAGGGCTCAGCGCCTCCCAAGAGGTCAGGGGCCTGGGGAGAGGCAGGGCCCTGGTGAGGTCTGGACCCCTCCTCGCCTCCCAGGGCCCCCAAGCTGTCCCTCTTCCTCCTCTGGTCTCTAGTCACTCAACAGATATCCACAGGCCACCTGAGAGCCCGCTGTCCCTCCAAGGGCTGGGGAGCCAGCCTGGAGGGGCAACAGTGGTAGCAGAGGGCGAGGGGGGCGGGCAGGGCCACCATGACCGTCTCACCTCCATAGCCATTTCCCAGGCCGCTGCTGCCTCTCTTCGCATCCGGGCTGCCTAAGGCACAGACAAGCCGGGGCACCGGATCATCAGGGACGTCAGAGTCCTTCTGCCCTTCCCGGCTTCACCCCAGGCCCTGGGAGACCACCACTTACCAAAGGGGCCAGGGCCCAGCTCTGGCCTCAGCTGTCCATAGGTCGCTGGGGGGAGGGACAAAAGGTGGGAGCACAGAGTCCCCGGTGGCCCTCACCCAAGGTCTTCACCTCCTCATCCTGATCTCGTGTCCAGGCTCCTGCTCAGGGTCCCCTGCTCCACCTGTCTCTCCTCAAACCCCATCCGTTCCCACCTAATTCCTCCTGTCCCTGTTCTACTCCTGCTCTGGGTGGGCCTAGCCCAAGCCCCTGCTCCCGACAGGCACCCCTACAAGCCCATGATGCTCCTCCATGCACCCCATTACCTGGCTGGCTCCCGACCCCTGGATACGCGCCTCCAGCCCCATATCCAGGCTTCGGGGCGAGGCCCCAGGGCTGGACGGAGGGCCAGGAAGAGCCGCGGAGGGCCCCGGCCTGACCTGCAGAGGAGGGCTGCTGTGAGCACCCCGGCCCTCCGGAGCTGGACGTCCAGGATGCCGCAACCTTCCCGGGGCCTCAGAGGTCCCAGGCAGCACGGTTCATCACCTAAACACTCGTTCCTACCATTTCCTTCGGGGCCTGGAACTGCTGCTTTGGGGTAGGCAGGTGCTTCCTCCCCGTAGCCTGTAAAAGATCCAAGAGATTCTGGCCTGGCCCCTGGACATCCCTCGCCCTCATCCCCTGCCCTCTGCCCTCTGCCCCCCACTCACCGTTCCTAAAGCCATTGGCCCCAGGGAACTCTGGAGGAGGGAAGAGGAAGTCAGACAGGAGTAGCCCCTGTGCCCCCACCCCAACCCACCCCAGCACCCCCAGGCACCGGGCTGCAGGAAGACCCCAGCTCCCAGACCATTCCCATAAACAAAACCTGCAAGACAGAAGGAGAGGAGGGCTGGGTGGGTGGCGGGGGTGGGGGCTCAGGGTGACCAGTTCCTGGAGAGATAGGAGGTGGCAGGCAGACAGACAGACTGGCTCAGAGGCAACCCGGAGAGGGCCTCACACACTGTCCCGCTCAGCCAGCTGACCCTGTGCAAAGCCTACCTTCTGGAAGCCTCTCCCGGGCTCCCTGGGGGCAGTCTCCCTCTCGCCCCGGGCTGTACATCAGTCTGCCCCTGTCCCTCCCCAGACGCCACACCTGTCCCTGTCTGGCCTGCTGGCCCAGCGGCTGAGCCAAGCACAGGAGGGCTGGCCGCGGGGAAGACAGCAGCTTGCGCCCAGGGGCCCAGGGGACTCACCGACTTTCTGAGGCTTGAGGCCACCACCAAAGCCTGAGGGGGAGGAAATGGCAGAGACGGGGTCGGAGAGAGCTGAGCGAGGGCCTGAGCGAGGGCCCGGGAAGGGGGCAGGGGAAGGGCCTCCTCACCCAGTTCTGTACCTGCTCCATAGCCATTCGGGAGCTGGGACCCTGTGAGGGGAATGGGAATCAGCTGAGAGCACCCAGACTTTCCCTAACTCACCAGGGAGCAAGTAGGAACCTGAGGGGCTGGGGGTGGGGGACAGAGGGACACCCCCTACCAACAGGGAATAGAACAGGAAGAAACAGGCTTCCCATTCAGCGAGAGAGCCTGCGGGTAGACTTGGGGAGGGACTTCCTGGCCTTGAGGAGCCTGAGCAGCTAAGCCGACAGGGGCCCAAGGACAGTGGAGGAGTGACCCCAGGAGTGACCCAGTGTCCTAGGACGTGGGGACAGAGAGCAGAGTCACACCTGCTTTCTGAGGCTTCAGTCCCCAGGAGATGGCCGGAGTCGGTGCTAGGAGGAAGGCCAAGGGACAGGAGTGAGCCGAGGGCCAGGAGGAGGCTGTGCTGCAGCCTGCCCTGGGGGCCGGGGCGGGGGCGCTGCCAACGGGGGTCGCCCAGGGTCTCAGGGCCAGAGTCAGGCTTCCCCTCAGCTCGCTGTGACAAGCCTCAGTCCCGCTAGAGTGGATGTGGGGGCTTCTGAGCAGCCCAGCTAGACCCAGCCCCTCCTGGGACCAGGCATCCCTGGTGCCCCTCTTGGTGCCCCCAACCCCCCACACTGACCTGGGAACTTGCTGTTCTGCACTGGGGGAGAGGGCTGAGATTTGGGACCCCAGTCGCCCCCTTTATCAGAAGGGGTCCCCGAAGTGGGAAACTTGGGGAGAAGCAGTGGAGGGACCCTCCCATTGCAGGGACCTAGATCGGGGAGGAAGCGGGAGGGCAGTGAACCCAGGCGGCGCCTTCCCTGGGTGCTCTCCTGGCCTGAGCCTGGCCAAGCCAGCAGCCTGCAGCGACCTCCAGGGCAGACAGCTTCCAGGGGGGCCACTGGCTAAGCCCCAGTCCCGTGGTGCTTGGGGACAAGGTGACCCCGCCATCTAGCACGGCTCCTCTGCCTTCCAGCAACACCCTCCGGCCTCTCCTGATGTGCCTCCCTTCACCCCCAGCCCTGCCCGGGAGCCTCACCTGACTGGGCCCCCAACCCATTTCCGTTGCCATATCCTGCAGAGAAAAAGCAGGGACGTGAGGGGGAGCAATACGGGGAGGGGAGGGTCCTGGAGGGAGGCAGGAGGAGGTGCAGGACCACAATGGGAGGGCTCTCACTTGCCTGGCTTTTGAAGTTTCACACCCCCTCCCAGAGCTGCAGGAGACAGGCAGCTTCAGACTTCAGACCTCAAGCCCCAGCAGAGCCCCGCCCCCCAGTCTCCCCGTCCTCCCCAGCCCCCACTGCACTCACCTGCTGGGAGCTGCAGCCCGGGCCCTGGCAAGTATCCTGGGGGGAAGAGCAGGCATGAGGGCAGAGGCTGGGCGGCAGCAGCTGTAGGGCAGGGCAGAGGAGGGGCATGGGGTGGGGGGGCTCACCTGGCTTTGGAGGGCTCAGGCCCCTTCCCAGGCCTGCGGAGATACAGAAACAGGCTGAGTGACAAGTGGGCCTTCCCCAGGACCCAACTCTGCCCCAGGAGGCCCTGTGCCCCCTCCTCCCCCGCCCCCTCACCCCAGCACCCCAGGGCGCCCCCTGCCTCTCTCACCTGGCTGGGCCCCCTCGCCTGGGAAGGCTCCTGCTCCCAGCCCATTCCTGTAGACTGGGAGACAGGGTGTGGGTTGTGAGGGGGAAAGGAAGGGTGGGTGAAGAGTTTCCAGTGGTAGAGAAGAGTAGGGGCCCCATCCTGACACCGACCCCAATTCCCAAGTTTTCCCACAGCACCAAGCAATTCTCCCGACACCAGCTGGATGTCTGACTATGTCACTCAGTCCTGGCACCAGCCACCTGCAGATGGCCTCCGACTCCCCATCACAGCCCCGTGGCCACCGGCACTTCTGACCCGCTGGCTATGAACCACACTCCCTGGGGGTGAGTGATTTGCTACAGCAGCTCACAGAACTCAGGGAAACAGGTTACCTACTAGAACACAGGCCTCTTACAGGGCCGAGAGCTCAGGACCAGCAGATGAGAGGCATGCAGAGGGCAGGCTTGGGGGAAGGACTGAGGGGCCTCGTCCCTGCCCTTGGGCCCCCTGCCTCTCTGCACCTCCAGGGGCAGCTCCGGGGGGGGGGCACCTCCAGGAGCAGCTCCACGGGGCGGGGGACACCTCCATGTGGGGACAGCTCCATGGGGGCAACTCCAGGGGGGACACCTCCAGGGGCAGCTCCACGGGGGTAGGCACCTCCATGGGAGGACAGCTCCACGGGGGGGCACCTCCACGGGGGGCACCTCCAGGGGGCAACCGTCCCAGTGGCTCTCCCAACCCAGCCCTTCTCAGGGTTTGGGGAGGCTTCCTTGCACTGGCCCTCTGGTGACTCTTTCAATCTCCAGCCCGCCCCCTCCCTGGAAGTCAAAGGGTGAACCCGAATCACAAGGTGGGTTCCCCTGGCAACTAGCTCCCCCCTTAGGTGACTTAGTGGCTCTGCAAGTCACTTCATTAGCCACAAAAGACACCTGCACCCCTCACTGAGGAGAGTCCAAGACTGAGGAGCTCTGCGCGGCAACTAGAGACCCCACAGTTACTTCCTACTAGAAGTCACGGTATCACAGGGAGAGACTTCACCTGGCTTCAGCTTCCCGCCCTCACGGATGCCTGGAGAGATGCAGCAGGTGAGCCCCCACAGGTGAGCGCACGCCCCCATCTCGGCCCCTCCTCAGAACTCCTGGTGTCTGCCACCTCCCTACCTGGTCTGTAGCCCATGGGGACCACAGGGCCTGTGGGGACAGGAGAGGCCTGGTAGGAAGGCCAGGGCTCAGACAAGGAACCTGGGCCTCCTGAGCCTCCTGCCACCTCTGCTCAGTCGCCAGCCCCGCCCTTGCCCTTTCCTGGTCGGGCTGGACGCCCGATGGGGCCGGGTGAGGACCAGCGCTCCTCTCCCCTCAGCACCTGCCCTGGGGCTGTGGGGAGCAGGGGGGGCCCTGGGGGAGGAGGGATGAATGGGGGGTAGGGTGGGGGATGAGCAGGGGGCTAGGGTGGGGGAATCACCTGTGGTCCCCCCTCAGAGTTTAGCAGAATCAGGGGTCCTGGAGGCCCTGTCAGCTGCTCCTTAGCCTTCACCAGCCCTGCCTCTACAAGGCCTGGAGGGAGGGGTGTGAGGATGCCCAGACTTGTACCCCCCAGGCCCCTCCAGTCTCTCACCTGGCTGGGCTCCCAGCCCGTTGCCGTTCCCGAATCCTGGGGGGCAGATGGACAGGGGATGTAGTGGGGCCAGGGGAGCTCAGGTTTGGGGGAGGTGCAGAAAGGCAGGGGTGAGGCTGACCTGGCTTTGGGGTTTACTGCCCCACCTTGGCCTTGGCCGGGGGAGGTGGAGGCTGATGTTGCCCCGGCCCTGACCTCTCCTCAGGGTCCCCTATGCACCCCCCACACCCTGTTCCTGTTTTTCTTCCAACCCCTGGGACCCAAACCCAGCTATCCTCACATGGCTGGGCTCCTGGTCCATTTTCGTTACCACATCCAGGGAGGAGGAACGGACAGTGTTTGAGGGGTTCAGGAGGAGGCAGTGGGTGCAAGGCTGCCTCCTCCCTCCCCGGGCTTCAGGGGTTTCCCGCCCCGGGCTTCAGGGGTTTCCCGCCCCTCCCGGCCACAGGCCAGGCTCTGCCCCCCCACCACGTGGAGGCCAGCCCTCTGCCTTCCTCTGGCCTCGGGAGAAGCCTGGGCCCCAGCCCTGGGAAGGCCATGCCCTGCAGCGGTTCCCGGACCCTAGGGAGTGACAGGGAGGCTGAGGAGGGGGTGCTCTGGCTTCAGGGGGTTCATGGATATAAACGAGTCCGGGGCAGGACTCACCTGGCTTCTGAGGCTTCGTGCCCACCCCAAAGCCTGGAGAAGACACAGGAGCAGGTGAGGCACCTGGGAGTCCCATCCCAAGGCCTCCCCAAGGGCCTCCCCACTTTGTTCCTACCTGCTCCATATCCATTCTGGGTTGCTAGGCCTGTGGGAAGAGGAAGGGTGAGTTGGGGTATTTGGGGTCCAGCTGAGGTAGATGTGAAGGGGCCCCCTTCAGAGCCAAGCCAGAAAGCTGGAATCCCAGAGGCCTACTCTCAGCACTCCCTCAATTATTTACCAATCCTACCCCAACAAGGCCTGGAGGGAGGCGGGAGAGGAGCCCAGAGGCGGCTCCCCAGGCCCCCCAGTCTCTCACCTGGCTGGGCTCCCAGCCCATTGCCGTTCCCGAATCCTGGGGGGCAGTTGGGGGGCTGTGTGAATGGGGTGGAGCTTAGGTTTGGGGGTGGAGATAGGCAGGGGCGAGGCTCACCTGGCTTCTGGGGCTTCATACCCCCTCCAAAGCCTGGTGGAGACAGGGAGCAGATGAGGGCCCAGTCCCCATCTCTGGGTGTCCCCAGAGCCCTGGGATACTCCTACCTGGTCCGTAGCCATTTTGAGTCACAGGACCTAATGGGAGGTAAGAGGGGATCTGGGCCAGTGTCTCTCTGAGGCTCCCCCTGGAACCTGGACCCTGTGGCTCTAAATCCACTGCCACCCCCACCCAGTTGAGTCCCTGACCTCCTCCTGGAGCCCAGCTCCCTGGGGAGCCTGAATGCCACCCCCGCTGCCTGGGTCCCATCTGGTGGGGTGTCACGGCCACCACGGGCATCAGCCAGCCAGGGAGACAGGCTCTGTGCCACGACTTTGCCTCATGGAGCACAGGGTTAGTGCGAGCTCCTGCCACCTGGCCTCTGAGCTGTTCCAGTGCCTGCGCCCTCTGTCCTCTGTTGGAGGCCCCAGCTCAAGGACCCCCAGATTTTTCAGTGGGCCCCAGCCAGCGGTCTTCCCCGGCCTCCTCTCCCCAAATGCTCCTGGCTCCCCCCAGGGGGCACCACGGCCCCCTTCCTCAAGCTCCTTTCCCGTCCCCCATCTCAGTGCACCCCAGGTCCTGCAGCGCGGTCTCCCACCCGGCTAGCCCCTGGCTGTCCGTGCGCTAGGGCGGCTCACAGCAGGTGGGAGAGGAGGCAGTGGCAAGGGGGTGTCACGTGGCTTCTGTGGCTTTAGTTCTCCCAGGCATGGGGAGGGCCAGGAGGCCGGCTGTGTGTCCACCTGGCCCCTCTTCCTCCCTTGGAACTGGGGGCAGGCCCCGAATCATAACTAGGCCTGGGCCGCCTCAGTGACTCCCACGCTCCTGGAGCCCCAGAGCCTCACCTGGTTGGGCTCCTGCTCCTGGGAAGGCACCGCCTCCTAGCCCATTCCCATTCCTGAATCCTGGGGAGACAGAGCCAGAGGGAGTAAGGGGGTGTGGGGCTCAGGAGCACAGATGAAGACAGCTGACAGGGAGACAACTAGGGGGCTCACCTGGCTTCTGTGGACTTACACCCGCTCCCAGGCCTGGGGGAGAGGAGCAGGTGAGGGACCCAGAAGCTCAGCCCTGGCTTCCAGCTTCAACCGGCCCCCTCACTACCCCCCACTCCCAAAGCTGCACGATTTAGTGGCCAGGGGACTGGGGGGTGACACAGAAAAGCTGGGTGCCGCTGAAACAGGCCCCCACTCTCCTCCACCCTGCCGTCAGGATCCCAGCCCTCCCCTCACACATCCCTCCTCTCAGCCTGGCAGGGGGCTGTGGGGCCTGTGACAGGAGAGGGGCTGAGGAGGTGAGGCAGCGAAGGACCCACCCTCCAGACCTGTCCCCACAGCTGCCCTCCATCCGCCTGGCCCCCGCCTAACCCCTGGTCTCCCTGCCACTGTGAGGCCAAGTCCAGCTTCCTGGAGCCCAGGGAGGTTCACCCTGGCTTAAAACCCCAAGGGTGTGCCCACTGCAAGGTCAGAGCCCCCCAGCTTCAGGCCGCAGGCTCCACTCTCCCTTTCCAAGTCTGGGATTGGATTCCCCAGGACGGGGCGTGGCCAAGGGCAGCCACTGGGGCGCTAGGGGAATGAGTGGGCCCCTAAGAGCCCCTCTGCTGGGAATCAAGGCCGGGGATCCTGACCTCTCCATCCACGTGACACCCCCCCACCCCTGCCCGCCCCAGCTGCCCCAGCAGTGGGCTCCCTGCATGGCCAGCTCCATGGCCTGGAGAGGAGAGGCTTGGATGGAGGACAGAGTCCCAGGGACAAGCCACATGTGAGCGTCATCCCATCCTATGCCCCAGACATCTCCCCTCCCCCCAGAAATCAATCTTCTGCCCTCCACTCCCTGCCCTCCCTAGCTCCTCCCCAGACCCCAGCTTGGCCCAGGTGCCCTCACCTGGCTGGGCTCCGACTCCCATTCCGTTCCCATTGCCAAATGCTGGGAAGACAGCAAGAGGGAGTGAGGGGGAGGCCGGAGGCCGGGAGGAAGACGGCAGGGAGGGACAGAGGGGCGCGGCTCACCTGGCTTTTGAGGCTTCACGCCCCCTCCAACTCCTGAGAAAGGGTCAGGGACCAGCTGAGGGGGCCTGGAGCTCCCCTGAACCCCCACACCCATGCACATGCCCCGGCCCCCGCCCTACCTGGTCCCTGGCCGCCATTCTGAGCCATGGGGCCTGGGGAAATGAGGGGAGCAGGGCTGGAGCGGCACAAACATGGCTGCTTTGGGGAGCCCTCATCCTTTCCTGTGCTGCCTTCATAGGACCCCGTGTCCCTTAGCTGCTCGGGGAAGTCGGGAAGACCCTGCCCCAGATGGCTCCCCCGCAAGAGTGACAGGGGCATCCCTGCCCAAGCCAGGGCCTGGAGGGCCCTCTCCCCTCACCTAGCTTGAGGAGGCCTGGGGAGAGGCAGAGGCTTCCCCCACCCCCTGCCCTGCCCCCCAACTTTCTCCCCCATTCATTCCCTCCTTCCTTTTTTTTTTAAGAGTTTATTTATTTATTCATGAGGGAGACAGAGACACAGGCAGAGGGAGAAGCAGGCTCCCTGTGGGGAGCCCCAGTAGGACTCAATCCTGGATCCCGGGGTCACGCCCTGAGCCAAAAGCAGATACTCAACCGCTGAGCCACCCAGGCGGCCATTCTTCCCTCCTTCCAACCCCTCCCCCCCCCCCCCCCCCGCCCCCGCCCGGGCTCAGGCTCCTGGTGTCCTCACCTGGCTGGGCTCCCAGCCTTGGGAAGGCACCCATTCCCAGTCCATTTCCGTATACTGGGGAGACAAAGCCAGAGGGAATAAAGAAGAGGGAAATGGGCGTCAGAGGGAGCCTGACAGAAGGCAGGCTGGGGTGGGGGGCATGCAGCGGTCATCTCACCTGGCTTCTGGGGTTGCACACCACCTCCAAAACCTGGGGACAGAGATGTGGTAGGTGAGGGGGTCCCAGGGACCCAGCCTCTTTCCGGCTCTGTAGCCATGCTGGGCTGAGGAGGAGGGCAGAGGGCTTCTGGGGTCCCAGCTGAAATGGGGGGTGAAACAGGGGTGCCCTTCTCCCCCTCCCCAAAACTTTTATGGCCTTTCTCTTCCATTTCCAAAAAGTCCCCAGGTCTGCCCTAGGGGAGCCTGGGAGACCTCCCAATGCTGACCCAGCCTCCTCAGCAGCCCCCCCTTCCCCCGTCTCACCTGGCTGGGTGACAGCACCCGGGAAGGCCCCTGCTGCCAGCCCATTTCTGTTCCCAAACCCTGGGGAGACAGGGCGGGAAGCTGTCAGGCTGGAATAAGAGAATAATGTGGGAGGGCAGCAGAGCAGAGATGGGGGGTGACAGGGCGGGAGGCTCACCTGGCTTCTGGGCTCTTATACCCGCTCCGATGCCTGAGAGGGACATGGGGATCAAGTGGGGGTCTCAGCTCCCATTTCACAAATACCTCTGGCATCCTGACCCCAGCTCCCAGTCACCCCGAGCCCACCTCTTCCTGTGGGTGGAGGACCCACGGGGAGAGGGAGGGATGAATGGGGTGATTTGGAGTCCTAGCTGGAGTGGGGGTACAGGACCCTTGGACCCAGCCAGAAACAGCAAACTGAAAAACTCCCTACCTGCCCCTCAATCATTAAAAAATCCTGATCATCCCCCCCTCAGGCCAGGGAGGGAGGCAGAGAGAACCAACCCCCAGAGTCTACCGATCTCACCTGGCTGGGTTCCCAGTCCATTCCCGTTCTCAAATCCTGGGTGGACAGATGGAGATAAGGGGTGTGAGAGAAAGGTGGGGAGCCAGAGCAGAGCTGGGGCATGCCCACCTGGCTTCTGAGGTTTAATAGCCCCTCTGCAGCCAGGGGGGACCCAGGGAGTAGGTGAGGGTCCCCGGATTCCCTCCTGCAGGATCTCCCAGGACACCTCCCCCACAGCCATTCTGGCTCTGGTAGGTCCACCCCAGAGGGTGGAGGGCCCCGCTGGTGCCAGGCAGGGGCCCTGGAGCCCACTCCCAGCTGGCCCAGAGGGCGCGCAGCGAGCAGACTCGTGCCCCCCCCACCTCGGCACGGGGCCCCACGGGGTGGCACAGAGAACAAGCGGGGACAGGGAGGGGTTGGGGGTGTCCGGGGTGCGGCACACGGGTGCGATGGCGCCAGAACAGTCTTGGTGTCCTAGGTGGAGGGCAGTGTGCACAGGAGGGAAAGGAGATGCCGAAGGGGGCACCAGTTCGCTGCTCTGAGGAGGGTGGGGCGGAGTCAGCAGCGTCCCCCACATATTGTTGAGGTGGCTGCTTCTCCTAACCCCAAGATCCCATTTGCCCATCTCTCACCTGCTCCCAGGCCACCGAGGGGGCCATAGCCTGGCGGGGATGGGGGGAAGAGATAAGAAGTTGAGCCCTAAGGACCAAGAGCTGGGGTGCCTTCCCCTGTTCGGAGGACACAGCTGCTCCCGCCTGCCCACCCTCAGCTTTACCTGATCTGTAGCCATTGGGGCTCCCTAAGCCTGTGGGTTGTGGAGAAGGGGGTTAACTTCCTTCCCGGAAATCTCACCCTCCAGGTGCCTCACCCCCTGATCTTTCTTTCCTGCCGCTCAGGTGCATCAAGTCTTGGGAGGGAGCCCCTTGGACCCCACAGATCCCAGCGTGAAGACCCTTCTGTGCCACTCTGCACCCACCAGCCCCAGCCCTTGGCCCGTCTTCTTCCCTCCTGCTGCACCTCCAGGCCTTTGCCCCTCCTCACTGCCAGGGGGTCCTTACCCTCCCTGTCACAGCTTGGCCCCCTTGAAGACCCGCTTCCAAGCCTCTCCTCTGGGGTGTTCTCCCGCCCGGAGTTGGGGTTCTGCGCATCTCACCCTGGTTCCAAAGACTCCCCACACCTGAGCTGACTACGGACAAGACTGTCTGCCATGAAGTCAGCGAGGGACCCTGACCCCTCCTGGGCCCTACATCTGGATCCCAGAACCAGCTAGCGAACATCTGGGGCCCTCCCTCAGAGATCTCCCAGACCCTTGGGGACAGATGAGGGCCTCTTCCTTGACCTCAGTGCCAGGAGGGACCACTTACCTTTCCCTAGGCCCAGAGACAACAGAGGTAGCCCTGGGGAGCAAGGAGGTGCAGACTCAGGGTGGGGACCCCAGAGATGGAGAGGGAGAAGAACCTAGGCATCTATCCCTAAGCTCCCAACACCCTGCCCAGGCCAGACCTCACACACCCGACCCCCTCTCCAGAGCCCTGGCACTGGCCCAATGCTATACCTCGACCTCCCAGCCCCCACCTCAGCTGCCCGCCTCCCGCCCTCACCGCCTTGTAGGCTCTCAGAAGTCAAGCAGAGCAGGAAAAAGGCCGTGGGGAAGGCCCAGGTGCCCATGATGCCGAGTGCAGTGGGAGGGCACACACCCTTTGGGCCTTTAAACACCCCTGCTGGGTGGAGGCTCTCACCCAGGCCCCCCAGCTGTGAGTGGAGAGGCTCTGTTGGCAGACCCAGGGGGCTGGCCCCCCACCTCCCTCTGTGGCAGGACTCCAGACCCTGGCCTTCTCCTGCCCCACCCCTCATCTATCATGAGTGCTGACAGCCGGGACAGGCCCCCACCTGGCCCCTGAGGCTCCTCTACCCCTGTCAGGATTGGGGCCCTGGCGCCAGGCCTTGGGGGCTCAGATTCCCTCCCAGCAGCTGGCAAGGGGCAGGCAGGCACCCCAGGCCCAGCCCACATACAACTGGAGACAGGAGGGAAAGCCAGGCCCAGAAATGTGGGGGTGGCTGACAGGGGAGACTCAGAATGACTTACTGTGTTACACAGAGAGCCGGGGGCAGAGGTCACTGAGTTCCAGAGGCATGTAGAGAAGCAAGAGTGAAGGAGACGAGGTCTGACAGGTCAGCTGTCCAAGAAGAGCCAGGCTATTGGCGAATCTAACCCTGGAGACTCCAGGACCACACCAGGAGGTACCCTGGGCTTCCAGCTGAGGCTCTGAGTAGAAGCGTGGGCCCCAGCCTCCCTCCCCTGAGAGGTGGTGATTCACAGGGAGCCTGTCCAGGGAGCCCTGCCATTGCTTGAAGGCTCGCTGGGGCCCTCCTGCTGCAGGGCCCTCGCGTGTCACCTCCAGCTCCTGCTCCGCTGCAGCCACAGTGACTCTAACTCTGGGGGACATGGCGGGGGCACTGCTTAGGTGTGATGGGGACAGTGAGCACTTTGTTTCTAGGTGGTGGCAGATGAGCCTGCAGCCCGGGCCAGGAGCCAAGTACGGGAAGACAGAAGAGGCAGGCCTAGAAGTGCCAGGAGCGAACCCCACCGAGCTGGCTGGGGACAGCAGTGACTCAGGCCCCCCAGGCGCTAGTCCAGAAGGCTCCACACCCTGTCTGTTGATGGTCTGGCCCCTGCCCAGCAGGCCCCTCCTGGCACCTCTGGCGAAGGTGGGCAGCCTGCCAGGTCAGGCTGGCTGACAGGGTAGCGCTACAGTGGGGAGTGGGCAACACAGGAGTCTGTTTGCACACACAAGAACCACACTCATGTGTACACACCCGGCCATGCCCATGGTGTCCACCATCATCCTCTCCCTCCCCCCAGCACACACACACAAGGTCCCCTGTTCCCTGTTCCCACTGGGTCCCCTTGGCCCAGTGCCCCAGTGCAGCCCCCCATAAGCCCACCGCTTTCCCTGCCTGGTATAGAGCCGTGACTGAGTGCTGAGGACTGGACCTTTGACTGGCTGCTGGGAGGGGCCAGGGGCCACTCCACGAGAGCCCAGAACATCTGGAATAATCTATTCAGATTCCCTGGGAAGGGCTTTCCTGCCGGGCCACCTGCTCCACCGTATGACTGCAAGCACCCACTCCCTGGCCTCATTGAGGTCTTCAGAGTGGTCCTGTGGTTACGAGGCTAGGTGCTGGATTCAGATTCAGATTGGGTTCAAACACCCTCTCTGTCTGTCTGGGATGCTGGAGCAGGAACCCAATCTCCCTGAACCTGTTCTCTTTCCTGTAAAATGATGACACTAACAGTTTTACTGTGTCAGGACTATTGGGGGAGCTGCTGCTCACACCACTTCACAGATGGGCAACAGGCAGAGAGAAGGAACATGCTTCAGAGGATACAACTCCTAAGCAGTGGGCCTGGCACTTGAAGCCAGGCGGTCTGCAGGCCCAGTCACCCCAGACACTGCATTGCTCTCTGCCTGCCCTATGTCAGTCTGGGCCCGAGATGTCTGCTTCAGACTTGGGAGAGCCCATGGCCCCCTATACAGACCCAGACGCAAGGCTTGCCCCACAGGGTGCCAGGAAGCTTGGCCCAGGAGGTGGGCACAGACTACGAGGGGCCATGCAGGAGGTACAGGCTGAGTGCCTGCTAGGCTACTGCCAAAATGAATGCTGATGCCCACCGCCACTGCCAGGCTGCCTGGGTGCTGGCAGGGCCTGTGGAAATGCCTGCCAGCCTGGGGACTTGCGCCAGCTTGATGCTGCTCAGGGGCTCAGGGCCAAGCCCAGTTGGGCACCCCAGGCCCAAGCAATGGCGCCACCCCCACCCCAGCACATCCAATCCCTTCAGGTCATCCCTAGCTGTACCCAGACCAAGCTGGCCTAAAAGCATATGAACCATTTGGGGGCTGGGAGAGTCCCTGATGGAGCCCTGGCCTGGGGTACCCTTCCCCCTAGGGGTGAGGGGACATGGTGGCCCAGCTTCCAAGTAGAGGAGCAACTTTGAGAGGACAGAGCCCAGGGCAAGGCGACAGCTGGGTGTTGAAAGTGCAAGGCAGCGGCCCAGGAAGTATGTCGCCTCAAGGGCAGAGCCCAGAGCCATCAATAGACCCCCACCCAGCTGCTCGGAGCAGCACCTGCCAGGGTGGGAATTGAGGGAGGACAGCTGAAGGGCAGGAGCCTTTGGGACCTGCAAGTGCATTGAAGTCCCCTCAGGTCACCCTCCTGGCCCTCTATCTGACAGCTCTTTTGCCCCATTCCTGCACTGGGACACCTTTGTCAGCACCCCCAGGCACTTGCACGGTGCAAAGCTGACCTCTCTTAACTCCCTCTCTCCACTCACCTACCAGTTGGTTAAAACCTACCCCAACGTGAAGTAGAGCACGTACAGAAGCGTGCACAAGACAGAAGTGTACAATTGAACAAATACCCATAAAATGAACACCTACAGCAGCTGGCACCAAGATCGAGGAACAGGACATAGAACATATCCAGCTCCCCAGAAGCACCCATCACAATCTCCTCCTCCGTTAGGGCGGCCATGTGTGTGCTTGGGGCCCTCATTTCCTTCTTTTTTTAAGTCACATCAGTCCTGTTTTGTGGCCGTATCCCAAGGGCTTCCCAGGTGAGCGGCGACTGTCTTCCTTGGGAGAGTCTGGGTGCTGCCACCGTGCTGCTGCGGCCACGGGACACAAGGGGGCGCCCGGGGCTCAGGCCGGCTCTCACCTGAGTGCAGGCAGGACCCGGAACCCCAGCGTCTGGGCGGGGCGTTGGGGGGCCTTCCTCCCAGACAGAGCTCCAGGCCAGTTCTTTGGTCTCGGACCGGCGGACCAGTGCCTCTGCCCCTGTGGTCCCGGGGCGGTGTGGGGTCTCGGTTCCTCTCCTCCAGGAACTTCCTTTTGGTCCAGGCACCTGCTTTGAAAACTGCAAAACACTACGTAAACGAGGTAATGTTACTGTTATTATTTAACAGTGAGTAAACTCTTACTGTGCGCCTGCTCAGCCTTGAGCTAAGCACTTCCCATTCATTTTTCTTATTTAGTTCTACCCTACGGGGAGGTAGGAACTATTATTTCTTTTTTTTTTTTAAAGATTTTATTTATTTATTCATGGGAGACACACAGAGAGACAGCAAAGGGAGAAGCAGGCTCCCTGCGAGGAGCCCAATATGGGACTCTATCCCAGATCCCAGGATCACGCCCCAAGCAGAAGGCAGACACCCAACCACTGAGCCACCCAGGCATCCCGGAACTATTCTTTCTACTTTACAAACATGGAAATGGGTCCAGAGAGATAAAGCAACTTGCTTGTAATTAGCACAGTTTCTGCGTGCGGCAAAGCAGCGAAGAGCCCTAATTTTCCTAACTCTACAGCCCATGCTCTTACCTACTATCTGTACTTAACTTCACATTACAGTCCTTCCCCACAGTGAAACATCCATTGGAAGTATATTTTCGAATGTAAAACATATTTAAGTCATTGCAAATTAGGCCTTCAAGACTGGGCAGCTGGAAGAGGCCCTGGGTCCAGGACTCCTGGAGATGGGGCTGGCAGCTGGAGAGGAGCCCGCCTGCTTCCCCAGGCCTCCTGGGGACAAGCTTGGGGGCTTTCACAAGGATCCAGCCTGAGTCATAGGGGCTGTGGCTGCCAGAGATGGAAATCCAAAGAAAGGGTGCACGGAGGTGGGAGGGGGGGGAATGCAGCCCCCAGAGAAGCTCTAGTCTAGGCTGTGGGCCTAACCTGGTGTGCCAGGCCCTTCCGTGCTGGCCCATGTACTGGAATGTTCGCACAAGGCGCAGGCACCACAGGGGGCTGGGAACCCTAACCGGTCAGTAACTTGGGGGACTGGTGGTCAACACATAGTCCCGTAGAAAGAGAATAGAGTTTCAGATGGAGATAAATGTAATATGAAGATAAGGCGGAGGAAACGAGATGCAGTGAGATGGGCGGTGTTCTAGCGACGGTGGCGGCCTGGAAGCCCGACTCCCGTCCACCGGGTCAAATGGATAAAAGCTGCAGCCGCGCAATTGTTAGAAAGCGGCGCTCGCTCCGCCCCGGCTCCCCGCTAAGAACTCGAAGGGGATCATCCAGTTTGAACCTCCAGCTCCGTGTGGGAAGCTGCAGCAGCTCGGTTTTTGCAGAAGCGACTAATCCGAAGCTCAGCAAGGCCCAGAGCGTTCCCAAGGTCGTGCCCCAGGAAGGGGCCTAGGCAGGGCTGAGATGAGCTCAAATCTCAAATGCAAAGAATGGCCGGGGCTGCCTCGGAGGTGGCTGCGGGCTCTCCCGAGGACCTCGCGGGGGCGGGGAGGAGGTGGCGTCCCGGGGCGGTGCGCGGCCGGCAGGACCGAGCCCGCGGGCCCGAGGCGCTCCACCCTGCACCCCGCGGGGACTTCCCGTCCGGTCCCGGGCACGTCCCCCAGGCACCTCGGGGCCCCCGCACGGAACGCCCCTTTATAGTCTCGGGGACTACGGCTGCGGGACGAGGGCCGGGGCGCGGAGTCTGGGTCTGGATACAGGTCTGTCCGTATCCCGGGAACCGAGCGGGAGAGGCGCAGCCGCCAGCCTCGCCCGCGCCACGCCTTCGCGGGGGACTCCGCACCGCGTAGCCACCCCCGCCCGCGCGGCGCAGAGGGGACGTCGCGCCTGCGCAGTGACAGGGTACGGCCTGAGGAGCCGGCGGCGACGCGCACGCAGGGACGCGGGTGCGGGGCCGCGGTGCTCTGGGCGCCTCTGATAGGCTGCTTCGGAGAGAGGGCGGGGCCAGAGGCGTTCCTGGGCGGGGTCTCGAGGCCGGTTTGGAATTTTTGGCGCGAGCGGGTTCTGCGCGCGTTCACGGGCCGTTCCCCCTCCGAGAGTCCTCCCGCCGGGCGTCAGGAGCCGTCGGCTGCAGACCCCCGCCCGCCTGACCGCCCCGGCGGCTTCCGCGGCCTCCGCCCGCCCGGAGTCGGGGCCCCGGCCGAGCCGCGCCCCGCCCACCCGTCCAGGTGAGCCCTGGCCGGGGCCTGAGGGTCCTGGGCCGGGACGTCCCTCCCGGCCGCCCTCTGTCCCCTGACAGCCCGGTCCCGGGTCAGCCTCAAGCCCTCCGGGTCCCGCGGGGTCCCCGCCCACCGCCCATCCGCGGCTCCGGGGCCGACCCGGGCCTCGGTCCTTCCCGGGCCTCCAGTCCCCGCCGGGAGCGCCCCTCCCCGGCGGCGGCCCCCCGCGGCCCCTCCCGCCCGGAGCCCCGCCCGCCTCTCCCCTTGCGCCCCCTCCCCCCGCCCCTCCCCGTGACAGCCGGCCTCTCCAATGGTTCGCCAGGGTTTCCCCGCGTCCACGGAGCTGAACCATCTGTGGCCCTGCCCGGGAGGAGCTCACAGTCTAGCGCGGTAGACTGTGGTCAGCAATGTGTCCGGCGCAGCGAGAGGGTGAGGCCCCTGAGAGCTCCAGAGCTCCCGCAGGCCTGCTCGGGGCACCCCCTGTTCCTCCGCCCTCCTCTGTCCCCTGAAGGAGCTGGTTGGCCGGGCCAGCGGTACTCGAATGCAGGTGACACTGGGCTGGTCCCAGAGCTGGTTCAAGATGCAGGTTCCCGGTGTGTCAAATATGCTAGGACTGGGCCTGCAGGCTGTGCTTCTGCGGCGCCCTAGGGGGTTCCCACACCCTGGCTGTGCAGTTTAAGACGCCCTGAGATGGGAATCTTGACAATACCGGCAGGGGAAGGGTCCCCACGGGATGTAGGATGTCTTACAGGCCGGCCCCCATGGGGGTCCCTCCCGCAGCCCCTCCCTGTCCCAGCGACGGGAGGGCACACTTCAGACGACTGCTCCCTAGGCTTCTGTTACTGGTTCACTCCCGGCTGTGTATGGCATCTTTTGATACACTGTGGCTTCCTTTCAAAATTGGAGGACCCCTCCCTCCTCCTCTTTGGTTTTCTTGTTTTTGTTTCTCTTATAACATTTTAGCAACACACCAGCCCTTTCTCTCCCAGCAAACACCCTTGGGACCACTGCACTTTGTTCTTTCATTACTGCTCAGAACAGTGTTTATTATATGTTACTTATTATGTAACAGCATTTATTGGAGGATGTGTATGCCTGTCCCAATTCAAAATGTCTCTGATTTTAGAAAGTTAATAGGGTACACATATCATTTCTATGTAACACCACCTGTGGGCCTAGGACATCATCCCATAATCAGGCACATAAATATTTTTTCTTTTTTTTTTAAGATTTTATTTATCAGTTTGAGAGAGAGAGCAGAGGGCCGAGAGAGGGAGAAAGAGGCTCCCCACTGAGCAGAGAGCCTGATGCTGGAGCTGGATCCCAGGACCCTGGGATCATGACCTGAGCACAAGACAGGCGCTTCACTGACTGAGCCACCCAGGTGCCCCCACATTAATATTTCTGTCAAGAAATATATGAATATTGACACTTAGATGGAAAAATAAGTCAGATTTTTCTGCTAATTGATTTTTGGATGTAGAAATCCAGTTGTTCCAGCACCATTTATAGAGACTTACCAACTGAATTGTTTTGGCACTCTTGTCAAAGTCAATTGTCTATAAATGTGAGGGTTTATTTCTAAACTCTCAGCTGTATTCTGTTGATCTATATGACTGTCCTTATGTGAATACCACACTGTTCTGATTTCCTGTAGCTTTGTTTTTAAGATTTTATTTATTTATTCATGAGAGATACAGAGGCAGAGACACAGGCAGAAGTAGACTCCCTGAGGGGAGCCTAATGTGGGACTCCATCCTAGGACCCCTAGATCACAACCTGAGCCAAAGGCAGATGCTCAGCCACTGAGCCACCCAGGCGACCCTGATTCCTGTAGCTTTGAAATCAGGAAGTACAAGTCTTCCAACTTTATTTTGACTATTCTGGGTCCTGTGAATTTCCATATGAATTTTAGGATCAGTTTCTCAGTTTCTGTAAAGAAACCAGCTGGGATTCTGATTTGGATTTTACTGAATCTGTAGATCAATTTGGAGAGTATTGCCATTTGATCAATATTAAGTCTTTGGGTCTATGAACATGTCACATCTTTCCATTTATTTAGGTCGTCTTTAATTTCTTTGAGAAGCTGAGGGAAGAATGGAAAGTAAGTATATATGTATAATGTTTCTCATATTGACTTTTCTTATTTATTGCTCTGGTTCTCTTCATTTGTTTCTGTGGATTAAAGTTACCTTCTGGTGTTATCTTCTAGTCCAGTATAGTTCTGTTCCGCCCCCCCCCCCACCTCTTTTGGGCTGGTATTTGTAAGTATGTTACATTTCTATACCTTTTATGGCCAGTGTATAATTACATTGTATTGTTTTGTCCAATTGCTTTTTTTTTTTTTTAAGATTTTATGTATTTATTCATGAGAGACAGAGAGGCAGAGACACAGAGGGAGAAGCAGTCTCCATGCAGGGAGCCCGACGTGGGACTCGATCCCAGGTCTCCAGGATTACACCCTGGGCTGAAGGCAGGCCCTAAACCGCTGAGCCACCCGGGCTGCCCAGTCCAATTGCTTTTTAAATCAGCTGCGGGGGGGGGGGGGGGGAATCCCTGGGTGGCTCAGCGGTTCAGCACCTGCCTTTGGCCCAGGGCGTGATCCTGGAGTCCCGGGATCAAGTCCCACGTTGGAATCCTGGCATGGAGCCTGCTTCTCCCTCTGCCTGTGTCTCTGCCTCTCTTTCTCCCTCTCTATGTCTGTCATGAATAAATAGGTAAAAATCTTTTTAAAAAAATAAATAAATCAGCTAAAGGAAGAAATATGTATTTACATTGTCTTTTGTATCACATAAGTATTTTTACCAATTACTGTTTGGGATCACTTGCTTTTTGCCTGGAGAATTACCTTTTACTTTTTCTTGTAAAAAACTAGAGCCTATTAGCAATGAACTTTTTGTTTTTACCCGGGAACGTCTTTATTTTACCTATGGTTTTTGAAAGATAGTTTTGTTGGATATAGGATTCTTGGTTGACAAAGGTCACCCTCCAACACTTTGAATATGCAACCCGACTGCCTTCTGGCCTTCACTGTTTCTGGTGAGAAGTCAGCAGTTAATCTCCTGGGGTGGGGGAGGCTTGTGAGTGATTAGTGCTTTTCCTTTTTTTTTTTTTTTTAAAGATTTTTATTTATTTATTCATGAGAGATAGAGGGAGGCAGAGGGAGAAGCAGGGTGCATGCAGGGAGCCCAACGCAGGACTTGATCCCAGGACTCCAGGATCGTGCCCTGGGCGGAAGGCAGGTGCTAAACTGCTGAGCCACCCAGGACTCCCAGTGCTTTTCCTCTTAACACTCTCAAGATTATGTCCTTGTTTTTGGTTTTCAGCATTTTAAAAAAATATTTATTTGACAGAGAGAGAGAGACAGCACAAGCAGGGGGAACTGCAGAGGGAGAGAGAGAAGCAGGCTCCCCACTGAGCAGAGAGCCCAACACAGGGCTAGATCCCAGGACCCTGGCATCATGACCTGAGCTGAATGCAGATGCTTAACTGACTGAGCCCCCGAGGGGCCCCTCTTTTGAGCATTTTTAATATGATGTATCTGCGTGTGGATCTCTTCACTTATCCTACCTGAAGTTTACTGAGCTTATTGGCTAAGTTAATTCATTTTTCTTGGGGCAGGGAGGTTTTTCTGGGAATCACACTTGGGAAGCTTTCCTCTATTATTTCTTAGCATATTTTTCCTGCTGCTTCTCTTCTTTCCTTCAGTGTGCCATTCTGTACATGCTGGTGTATGTACTGGTATCCTACAATCCTCCAAGCATCTGTTCCCTCTCTTCATTCTTTGTTCCCTCTGTTCTTCAGACTGCATAATCTCTGTTGATCTATCTTCAAGTTTGCCAGTCGTCCTGGCAGTTCAAATCTACTGTTGAGCCCCTCCAGTGAGTATTTTTATTTCAGCATTATACCTTTCATTTTCATAATTTCCGTTTGGTTCTTTTTTTTATATATTTTATTTATTTATTCATGAGAGACAGAGGCAGAGGCATAGGCAAGGGGAGAAGCAGCTCCCTGTAGGGGGCCCAATGTGGGACTCGATCCCAGGACCCAGGGATCACACCTTAAGCCAAAGGCAGGTGCTCAACTGCTGAGCCACCCAGGCATCCCATCCACTTGGTTCTTTTTATAATTTCTATCTCATTATTAATATTCTTTATTTGGTGAGATGTTATCATCCTGATTCTCTTTGGTAAGCATGGTTTCCTTTAGTTCTTTGAAAATATTTATAGCAGCTACTTTGACGCCTTTATCTGTGAAACCTGGCATCTGGTCCCTCTTACAGGTAGTTTTTTGTCATCTGCTTTGTTCCTGTGTGTGGGTCACACTTTCCTATGTCTTTGTATATCTAGTAATTTTTTGTTGTCGAAAACTGGGCATTTCAGACAATGTTATAGCAACTGTGGCTCCTGGTTTCTCACCCCCCTCTGGGGATTGTGACTGTTGTTTGCTTGTTTATGTGCTTCGGATGGACAGGCTGGGCCATTGGAGTGATCTCTTTTACCTGCAGTGTGAAGCCTCTGCTGCTACTCCTCAGAGGGCCCAGGCTTGGTCATGTGTGAGGTCACCTTGGAATGCCAGTGGTTTTACAGGGGCTCTCTTTATCCTTTTCCACACTTAACTGTTAGGCTCCACCAATTGTGGGCTGATTGTTCTATTGCTTTTGACAATGCCTAGGGCATCAGTTGCTCCATAGACTGAGCTAAGTAATTTGGGGCTCCTTAGACAAGGTAGCTTTTGAATTCAGTGTCTGAGGTTTGTCCTGACCCCAACAAAGCTCTTGTTAGCTATCTCTTTCCCCAGTTCTCTCTGCTAAACCAGCTGGCCTATAGGGTGCCTTGTTGCACTAATGAGATACCAGCTTCCTCCTATTTGCTTACCACCGAAACCTGCACTGACTTTGAGAGTGCCTTTAGGCTTGAACTTCCTACACATTGTTTGAAATCAAGTTTTTTTTTTTTTTTTTTTTTCAGGGAGAGCTTCAGAACTTTCTTTCTCCATTGCCTGCTTCTCCGTAGGCAGAATCTCTGGGCCACAGGTCTGGAGCTGAGGGCAGGGACAATGGTGCCCATCTCTCTGGGTGACACTGCTGCATTAGGGTGGGGACGGTAGCTTCTGGCCTTCTCTGCTTGCCCTTCCCATGGGGGAATTTCCTTTCTGTGAATGAGCCTGGGCTGGAGCGATCAGGCCTCAGTGTTCCCTGCCCTCTGGCTCTAGCTGGAGCTTTTGCCCTGTGGCGGGGACTGATGGAAGAGGGAGCCCCCAGCCTCTCTGCTGCACCTGCCTGGACCTTAGCATCTGTAACACGGAGCTGGAAGTGGAGCCCCACTAAAGGAGTTTTAGCCCTGCAGCAGGGAGAAGAAAGTCAGAAAAGAAACTTGGTTTCAGACCTTTGTTTTTACTTTTGAATTAGAGATAAGGGCTGGTGGGCCTGTGTTAATATTTCCACTTTCCATTTTTGGAAGAAGGTGCATATTTTAAGGCCAAACAGCTGGTTGTGATGTGGCAGGGATACACATTCAGGCAGTCCAGCTCCAGAACCTGCCTCAGCTTAACCTCTGCTGGACTGTGGAAGTCTCTAGGACATGGCCGTGGGTTTTTCAGTTCATGCTTCTACGACCTCCAGGGTACAGACGACTCTGTCCAGGCCTATGTATATCTGTCCCCTGCCTTCTCCCAGCAGGTGCTCGTCCCTGTGGCCTCCATGTGTAAAGCAGAACGTGTGAGCAGAGTGGACGTGGCTGTCTTCCGAGGCCTCTTTGGGGCCACAGAACCAGGCACTGTTTGAGTGGACACACTGCTCCGTGCTGTGCACCTCAGGACCTCCTGCGCTGGTCATGCCTGTGCCCACAGAGGGCACCCCTCCACCCCTGAGTGGTACCCCTGTCCCAGTGCCAGCCTACTTCCGTCACGCAGAACCTGGCTTCTCCCTCAAGAGGCCTGGGGGGCTCAGTCGGAGCCTCCCGCCCCGGCCCCCTGCCAAAGGAAGCATCCCCATCAGCCGCCTCTTTCCTCCCCGGACCCCAGGCTGGCACCAGCCCCAGCCCCGGAGGGTGTCATTTCGAGGCAAAGCCTCTGAGACCCTACAGAGCCCCTCATATGACCCAAGCCGGCCAGAGTCCTTTTTCCAACAGAGCTTCCAGAGGCTTGGCCGCCTGGGCCATGGCTCTTATGGAGAGGTTTTCAAGGTGAGTGGGGTGACGACTCCTTGGGCTTGCTGGGGGATGCCCCCTGCCCCGCCTCCCGCCCCTGCCTGGATGGGACTGTCCTGGGCAGCCTGCTTCTCACGGGTTGACATGCTCCGTTCCTCAGTGCGTGATTCGACTGCTTTCGCCTTCCCCTCCCACAGGCCTCTCAATACACACTCACCCCTTGTCCACAGCCTGGCACGCCTTACAGACTCCTGGCTGCTTTCTCTCCTGCCCTGGAGCCAGCCCTGTCTGTAGGGCACACGCTTCCCCACCCCTTAGGCCGGCAGGCACTCAGGCTACCCCCTCCATGCCACTTTTTTTTTTTCTTAAAATATATTTCTAGTCATTTATATTTAAAATGGTGATTCTGCTTACACAAGTACTACATGGAGATAGTTTTGTGGTTAAAAAGTACAAACAACATAGGTCTGTAGACCAGTTCTTCCCAGAGGAAACTACTGTGCTTCTCAGGTGGGTGTCCCTCCTTCCAGACCCTTCTCTGTACATCTCCAGAGTTGACCATATAGAGACAAACTCATCTTCAACACAGCGGATCATACTGCCCACATGGTTCTGTAGCCAGCTTTCTTCATATAACTGCGTGCCACGGACACGCTTCTAGGCCAATGCTTAGAGCTCATAGTGGTTTATCCACTTATGCAATTGTGTGCGCGTGGGTCTCTCTAAGGTAGATGCCATGCTGCAACTTCCACACTTGTAAATTCTTAATAGAACCTGCCAGATAGTCATTCTAAGTGGTCATGCCACCTCCCATCCCACCTGTGGGCGCCGCCTCCCTTCCAGGTGCGCTCCAAGGAAGATGGCCGGCTCTATGCAATAAAGCGCTCGATGTCACCGTTCCGGGGCCCCAAGGACCGGGCCCGCAAGCTGGCCGAGGTCGGCGGCCACGAGAAGGTGGGGCAGCACCCGCGCTGTGTGCGGCTGGAGCAAGCCTGGGAGGAGGGCGGCATCCTGTACCTGCAGACCGAGCTGTGCGGGCCCAGCCTGCAGCAGCACTGTGAGGCCTGGGGCACTGGCCTGCCAGAGGCCCAGGTCTGGGGCTACCTGCGAGATACCCTGCTGGCCCTGGCTCACCTCCATGGCCAAGGTCTGGTCCACCTTGACGTCAAGCCTGCCAACATCTTCCTGGGGCCCCGGGGCCGTTGCAAGCTGGGTGACTTTGGGCTGCTGGTTGAGCTGGGTACGTCTGGAGCTGGTGAGGCCCAGGAGGGAGACCCCCGTTACATGGCCCCGGAGCTGCTGCAGGGCTCCTACGGGACAGCAGCTGACGTGTTCAGGTGAGGGCTGGGAGGGGGGTGGTGCCGAGGGTGGTGGCTGCAGTTGCCCAAGGGAGGGAAGCGCCACCCTAGCCCAAAGTCAGGAACCCTGGCCTCAGGCTGAACATCCTGCCCCAAAGGGGTGGAGGCCTGCCCTGAGGCTGAGGGGGTTCTGCAGTCAGGCTGTCTAAGCAGCAAACCCTCTGGAGCCACTTTACATGGATCTACCCACTTCCTCACTGCACCTCCACAGGAGGGATGATTACTGCATTTACAGGGACTGGACCTGGTACTGGGCTCCCTTGTCCCTGCCAGTAACGCTGTTCGGCCTTTAGCAGCCATATCCAGCTTTAACAACAGAATGGGGACAGGAACATGAGCAGCCCCAGTGCCTGTCCAGTGAGCGGTGCAGGATGGCTCACTGGCTGGTGGGCAGCCTGTGCTGTGTGTGGGCTCCATGCCCCACACCGTGGTCCCACCATTGGACCTCCTGGGGCCTTCTCAGGACCCCTCACCGCTCCCTCCCCACTTCCCTGGCTCGTGGTGGAAGACAGCAGCCCTTCTGGAGTCCGGGTCCCAAGGCCAACCTTGCCTCTTCTGTCCCTGCTCCCGTCCTTCCCAGTCTGGGTCTCACCGTCCTGGAAGTGGCATGCAACATGGAGCTGCCCCACGGTGGGGAGGGGTGGCAGCAGCTTCGCCAGGGCTATCTGCCCCCTGAGTTCACTGCTGGTAAGTGGAGGGTGGGGATGGACAGGAATGTGCTGCCCCCACAGGGGGGTCGTGGGGGATGGCATGGCTGGTGGTGGGGACCACTGGGCTCCAGGCCCAGTCACCCCTGACACAGCCCTGCCCTGTGGACAGGCCTATCTTCCGAGCTGCGTTCTGTCCTCACCATGATGCTGGAACCTGACCCCAAGCTGCGGGCCACCGCTGAGGCCCTGCTGGCTCTGCCCATGCTCAGGCCTCAGCCATGGAGCATTCTGTGGTACGTGGCTGCCGATGCCCTCAGCCGAGGGTGGGCCCTGTGGCAGGTAAGTCAGGCGATGGTGGCAGGATGCCCCACCCTGCTCCCCAGTGCCAGGGTCTGACCTGCCTCCACCATCCCTGTCCCCACAGGCCCTGCTTTCCTTGCTGTGCTGGCTCTGGCACGGATTGGCTCACCCCACCAGCTGGCTGCAGCCGCCGAGCCCACCAGCCACCCCGCCTGGCTCCCCACCCTGCAGCCTCCTCCTGGACAGCAGCCTCTCCAGCAGCTGGGATGATGACAGCATAGGGTGGGTGAGAGCTGAGGGTGCTGGGGGCGGGGGATAGGGGTGGTCAACAGCGCCAGGTCCCAGACCCAGGAGGATTAGCAGGGAGAGACCCCTCCCATAAACCTGGCCCCCATCATGCCCTGGGAAGGGAATCGAGGCCAGTGGGGGTGCAGCCTGCCCTGTTTGAATGCAGCTGTCCTTTTCAAGCCCAGAGCAGGGAGCAGGGTGGGGGCCATAGCTCCCATGACAGCAGGGGCTGCCGGTGCCCACAGATGAGGTACTGTCCTCTCACAGCCTGGGGAGCTGCGCCCTGGGAAACTCCTCAGTTCTAGGTACCTGGTGGCCAGAGGAGAGGCTGTCATTAAGGAACTGTTACAAAAGAAAATCACAGGCTTGGGCACCAGCCTCAGGAGGAACCATACCATTAACCCCTTCTTTAAGGAAATGTCACCCCTTTGCCATGGGGACACTTTATATCGACATGAAGTACCAGCTAAGCTTCATTTGCCACAAGGTCACTTCAAAGCCAGCTGTCCAAACCCATGTGTTCCGAAACGGAACAGAGGTGGCCTTTCAAAGTTGTGAAAGTGCTTTTCTCAAGGGGCACCTCGTTTCCGCTGGTTCCTGACAGTGGCCCTGCCCCTGTCCATGGCAGGAGAAGCCTGGCGCTGGCTCCCTGCCCTGCCCAGCTGTGGCGGCCTCCGGGTGCACTCCCCACCCCTCGACACTTTACTTGTCTGGCTACCCGGTGCAGGCTCTCACTCTCTGCAGAGGCTGTCCTGGCCAGGGCTACTGGGAACACCTCCACCCCCCGCAGTGGCTCCCCCGCCCCCCGGAACAGGTACACACTGAGGTGAGCAGGCCCTGAGTCCAGGGGGTGGGAGGTGGTGGCTCTCAGTCTCTGAGTGTCATCTGTCTCTCTTCCCTCCCACCCAGGGATGCCCTGGACCTGAGTGACATTGACTCCGAGCCCCCTCGGGGCTCCTTCCCCTCCTTCGAACCTCGGAACCTTCTCAGCCTGTTTGAGGACTCACTGGGCCCAGGCTGAGTCCACAAGCCAGCCTTGGCGCTTTTAACCTTTTAGCCACCCCCCCCAATCCTCCTGGAGGTGGGGTTCCCTCTGGGAACTCCACTGGTGCCTCCTGCCTACCCATGTCTAATAAAATGTATTTGAATCTTGGAGCACCCAAGCTTGCTTGTGTGGCAACACAGCACTTCCTACCCTTTATTGATGTTGCCGGGGGTTTGTGGCCCCGAGGCTGAGCCCTGATACAGGGCCCCAGGCCAGCTGACTGGAGGTAGGATCCAGGCGCTGTGTGGAGCAGAGATTTCCTGAGCAGGCACGTCCCCACTGTGTAGGTCAAGCCATCAGAGCATGGCACTCAAGGTGGAGGGAGGGCCCTCAGCCCAGTGGCCACTCAGTGCTTCATGTCTCTGTTCTTGCTGCCTGGAAAAAGCAGCTGCAGCCGCCCTCCTACCCCTTGGTCCTGGGATAAGAGACTAGTCCTGTTGCCCAAACCCCTCACTCCACAGTCTCTGGACGAAGGGAGAAGGGGTGGGTGAGCCTCAGGCTGCAGGGAGGGCTGGCACTCAGACCAGAAAGGTCAGGAAATATGGGCTGAAGGCTGGGCAAGGCAGCCATGAGGTACTTTACATGTGGGGCAGGGTGTTGGGCTCACGGCTCTGGGCTGATAGCATCCCAACTGTCAGAGCCAGACGTGACCCCAGAGTCCCTCTGGCCACACCCTCACAGGTCACAGAGGAGGATAAACGGAGGCCTAGGAAGGAAGGTTTCCGTCTAGCCCACACAGACAGTACCCGGAAAGAAGGCAGGGAGGGAAGCCAGAGCTCCGAGACGTGCGTAGAAGAGGCTAGTCCACAGGGAAAATCAGATGAACGGGTAACGGCTGCCAGCTGGGAAGTCCAATTTGCTGGAAGCATCCAGGGAGTCAGCCCCTCGCAGACCAGCAGGAGTGAAGCGCGATCGTCGGTCCCAGGTAACTGCAGAGAGGCCGACGTGGCAGGCAGGAGGTGGCTCAGTCTGGGGGGCAGGTGTGGTGGGCGGCCCAGAGCAGGTCTGGCACGACGCCGGCGTGCAGCTGGAGGATGGAGCCCACGCTGAGCAGGTGCATGATCTGGTGGGAGTTGCCCCAGTAGTCGAAGCGGCCAGGTCCCCAGCGCTCTGGCAGGCGGGCCACATTCACCAGTCCCCCAAGGAGTGCCAGCGCATCCATGCGCAGGTAGCAGCGCAGGGAGCCCGGGGCGCCGGAGCCCAGCCCCACTCCCCGGGCCCCGAACACCAGGAGGCGGGCAGCAGCCTGCCAACCAAAGGCACGGAGCCGGGCACTGGTGGAGGGGGCAGTGAGGGCCCGCCAGCCAGCCACGCCAGACAGCACGGTGTAGCCCACCAGGGCAGCCGGACGCAGCCAGGGCCTACAGGCCAGGGTGCAGTGGATGATGGGCAGCGCCCCTGTATGGAGAGAGGCGGGAGGCACGTCACCCGGGAACTGCCTGCCCTCTACTTCGGGGGCTCGTTTGAGTGACCCTCCCTCCACCTCCCTGGCGGCCACCCACCTCCCATCCTTCAGGCCGCCCCGTCACGTGGCTCACCAAGGGTGTTGACAAGGCAGACGCCACACATGTCCAGGGCGAGGAGGCGGGTATACACGGCGCTGCCCCCTTGGTGGCACATGAAGAGATGGTACAGCACAGAGCCCGCAGGAGGGGCCAGGCAGGCCACACAGTGTGTCCCGCCCAGCCAGCCGTCCTGGCCCAGCTGGCCCCACGGCATGGTCATGGGCAGCAGCACCAGGAAGCCTAGCAAGGCCAGCCCTGGGGGAGGGAGACAATTATCCATCACGCGGCTTGAGCGCTGAGGACAAGCCATGTCCTCAGGGAGCCCACAGTCTAGAGATGATACAGAAGGGAGGAGGCAAGGTGGGTCTTGACGATGCTCTTAGCACGCTCGTGGCTGGGCCCCCAGCAGGGGCAGGCCCTGTGCCTTCAGTAACTTCAGTGACTTAGCAGAGCTCCCAAGAGTTTCTGGAGGTAGAGACCGTTGTCCACACATTCAGTTGAAGAACCCAAGCCAGTGCCCCAGGTGACCCCAGCAATGAAAGCAGAATAGAACCCGGCAGTCTTATCTCCTCCCTGCAGCACATTACCTCCCCAGAACACAGGGGGGCCCCAATCCCCCAAACTTGGTGTGTCAGCAGAAGCCAGAAGGAGGCATGATCTCATGCTGAATTTTATATAGGATATGTGGGCAATGATACTAGATCTGCGGGTCACTTAGCTTGCTTCTCTCAACCCCTGTGTCCTCTCTGTAAGTGACCAGACGCAGGGAGGCTTTGGGTCTTTCTGTCTTCCAGAAAGGGCAGACTCAGGCAGGGGAGACTGGCTGCAGGAGCTCGTTTCCTACTTCCCCAGGGAGCTTTTCCTGCCCTCCATTCCTCTCAGCCCCAGCCAGGCCCTTCCCACCCCTGGGCGCTCCGGCACTGCCCTCCCAGGGGTCAAAGACAGGCACAGCCGACTAGGCTGCTGGCTGCACATGGGCAAGGTCTGGCCAGGCCCCAGTCGGCCGGCGAGCCAGGTACCAAGGTTAGGCCCAGCGGGCTCAGGCCCCTCTCCTGGCCGGTACAGCCCAAAGAGTGGTAGGGCTGTGTCAGCAGATAAGGGCCGCGGAGGTGGGGAGGAGGGGCCGCCGCTAGGCGGAGCCCCGCGGCCGGGCGGAGGAGGGTGGCAAGACCGCAGCCCCGGGAGGGGCTGGGGCCTGGCTTCTTTCCTGGGTCCCGAGGCCGAAGTTAATACCCATGTCCTGGACGAGCGCAGGCGGGGGAGGGTGCCCCGGACGCTGGGATTATGAAGGGGGCGGGCACCAGGCTCCTCCCCGGGGCTCAGAGGGATTAAGCGGACTCGGTCCCCCACTCTGCGTCCCCCGTCTGCCCCGGGGGCCCCGCCCGGGAGCGGAAGGACAGTTCCGTCCGGGACAATGGCAGCTTTGTCACCAGGGCGCCCGGCCGTGCCAGGGCCCAGGCAGCCCGGGACCTGAACACTGGGCGCCCGCCGGCTCCCGGACCCCCGGGCCGGCTCAGGCAAGGCTGCCGCGGGTGTGGATGCGGGGCGCGGCTCACCGTGCGTGTAGATGTTGCCCAGCTCGTTGTGCAGGTAGAAGAGGCTGCGCAGACAGCCCGAGCCGCTGCTGGCCGGCCGGTAGCCCGTGAGTACGAACTTGTTGAACTGCAGGTGCGGCGGGGAGCTGGCCCAGTCCAGCAGGCGCGGCCCGGCCAGGAACGCCATGGCCCGCGGCGGGCGGGCGCCGCGCTCCTCTGGCCCGGCCTGCTGCTCAGGGCTGCCGCGGCGCGCGGAGGCTCATCCCGGCGCCCGCCCGCCGCCCGGCGCTCCGTCCGCGCACGCGCCGCCGGGGGTCCCGGCCCGCGCCCCCTCCCGCGCTGCGCACGCGCGGCCGGGCGCCCCGACGCCGGGGCGGAGGCTGTGGCAGCGCGGGGCGCCGGAGCGCAGTGCGGCCGGCCTGGCAGGGGCGGGCGCGCCGCGGGGACAGCGCCTGGCGGCCGCGGCGTAGGCAACGACGGCCGGCTGTCTCTCCGCGGCCGGGAGGACGGGTGCGGCCGGACGCGGGTGGGGACGCCAGACTCCGCCCCAGCGGCTCGCCCCCGCCATCCCGCCAGCGTTTCGCGCGGGGTGCCCGTGACGTCGACCCTGCGAGGGCCAATGGGCGCGGCTGGCGGGGAGGCCCCGCCCACGCCCAGACTTTGGCTTAATTAGCATAATATACGCGGTCCCAGCCTTATTTGCATGGGGTAGCTGTGGGCGAGGGCTCCGAGGTTCTGGGTCCCGGTGGCTCTGCTGGAGTGACCCCGCCGCCTTGTCTGCCTCGCGCGCCCCGGCTTTCCGCGCGACCCCCCCAGGTCGACGCACCCTGGGGCACTCAGCCTCCCCGCCGCCCATCCCCACCCCTCACCCGGGCTCTGTCCAAGGTGCTGCCGGCCCCGGCCCTTCGGCCCAGGAAGGTCTAGACCCGGCGCGCCCCCACTCCAGGGGTGATCTCTCCAGTCGACTCAGCCCGAGCGCAGCGGGCCACGCTCAGATGCTCAGGCCTCTACAGGTGTGTCTGACGCGCCCCGCACCCTCGGGCGATGCCCTGCCCTTCGGACCAGTCTTCTGAGAACCTGGGCGCGGTCAGACTCGCTCCCTGTTATTGCCCATGGAGGGCACCTTCAGTTCCACCCGGAAAAGACAGGAATCGGAGGGGAAGAGAGTAGGCAGGAGGCCAAGGGAGAAAAGTCGGTCCCTGCCCGGGTTCATCCTAAAGCGGGTCCAGGAATGCATCCTCCTCCGGTTTAACCCCGCCCACCCCCGGCTTCCCCCTCCTCCCCTTCTCCCGGACCCCACCCACCCTTCTGCCTCCGCCTTTCTCAGTCCTCCGCCTTCCTGGCGGCTCCGAATCACTCCAAGCTCCTACCAACCTTAATTTTCATGGACACATCCAACATTGCTCCAATACCCTCATTAACATAACCCCTTTCATCACGCAGCAACTTGCAGAGCCCTGTATCAAAATAGGTCCTTTATTCAAAGTCTATGGTTGGTCTTTTGACTGCTTTCCTTGACCTCTCACATTTTACTTAGGGCAGCAGTCCAGGACCACACCAAGAAGCTCTCGAAGCCAACTGAAATCAGAGACCCCTCTATGAAAGTTCATGAGGAAGGGGAGCTGGGATCCTCTTGCCTTTAGGCCTCTGCCATCTGGCCCTGAGGGTCAGACCAAGTTCTCAACAGCACCAGATGCTTCCGGTCCAACGTCTGACCTCCACGGGATGACCAGAGACCCAGCTGCCCTTAACGGGGCGGAAGGTCAGCGCTGAGTGCGGCATGAAGTCTCGGGTGTCCATCCCGCTTGCAGCGGGTCCCGAGTCAGAGAGCAGAGATGAGCGAGCGCAGGGAACTCTGGCTGGAGGCGCTCAGGGGCCGGTAACTCGCCGCTAGACCCTCAGCCTGAGGGTCCCCCGGGGGGCAGGGCAGGGCCACCCCTCGAGGCCGGCGGTACCACACAGCCCAGCTTCTCCCGGGGCCCCGCGAAGGCCCCAACGCCGGGGGCCCTTTTCCCGGAGTCAGCAGACAGCTCCTAGAGAAGGAGCAGACGTCAGCCGAACCCAACCAATCTTGCCTCCAGCGTCCTGCTTCGCCTGCGGTCGCACGCGCGACTCCCTGTGTGGACGCAAGGCCTCGGCCCCCGGAGAACCCAGCCCGGGCCCCCTGGAGCTCCCAGCTTCCCAGCACCCCTCCCGCGCAGCGAGGCGTCTGCCCTCAGGCCCTGCCCCGGGGGGCGCACCGTCGGCGCAGCAGGCGCAGCAGCGACAGCAGCAGCAGCAGCAGCAGCAGCACGGAGACGGCCGCGACCGTCGGGAAGACCCGGGCTGCGGGCACACGGTGCTGTGAGGAGCGGGTCTGGGCGGGGCGGCTCCCCAAACTCCCTCCCGCCTGGCACGCCCGCCTCACCCCCCATCGCGGCCTCCGGAGCCCCGGGCCGGGGGCTGCAGCTCGCGTTGGCCCCGTCGAGGGGCGCTGCGGGGGTCTGGGCCGAGCCCTCAGGTGCCGGGTCGTCAGCGGCGTCCTGCAGCCCTGCGGGGAGAGGGGTGAGGCGGGGCGGGGGGCGGGCCGGGGGCCGGGGGCGGGGCGGGGGCGCGGGCCGGGCTCTCACCATGGAACGTGAGCGCGAAGCCCTGCGCGTGGCCGCGCGCGTCGCTGCGGAAGGTGAGCAGCAGCGCGGAGACCCGCAGGCGCAGCGGCCCGGGCGGCGGCCGGCGGGAGCCGTCGAAGGCGCGGAGCAGGCTGCCCGAGGCGGCGTCGCGCAGCTCCAGCCGGTCGCGCGGGTCGGCCAGCTCGAAGAGGCGGAAGGTGAGCTCCAGCGCGGCGCCCGGCGGCCGCAGCAGCCAACTGCAGTTGCGGTCCGGCCCGTACTCGTCGGGGAAGTCCGGGGAGTACACGACGCCCTGAGGCGCGGTCCAGTTGCCCTGGCAGGAGCCCACGGACACTGTGGGCGGAGCCGGCGTCAGAACCCCCGGCCGGGCTCCCCGCCCGCCCCAGGCCCCCCTGCCCTCTCACTCCTCACCTTCGTAGATGCCCAGGCGCCCATCGCCGCCGCACAGCTGGCCCGGGTGGCCGAAGCAAATCTGGTCGCAGTCGGTAGCTGGGGCCAGGCGTCCCCGGTCCAGGTCGCTTTCGGAGCCACAGAAGCAGGCGTAGCCGGCCTCCACGCCCGCCAGCTGGGAGCACAGACTGGGTGACCCCCGAGGCAGGGGCGGGGGCAGGGGCGGGGGAGCGAGAGGCTGGGGCCTGGGCCGTAGGTGGGAGCCGGCCTGGCGCTTCCAAAATCAACGTCAGGGTTTGACGTCAGAGGTGGGAGTTGATTTGGGTCCTGAGGTCAAGTTCAGGGGTCACCGTTCTGGGCCGGAGGTAGGGGTCAGTACCTGGTAGCCCTTCATGCGGCAGAAGCGGAGGCACACCTGAACCGTGAGCTTTGTCGAGGTGCCGCTGGGGCCGCTGAGAGCCGGGGGGGCCCCCGAATCGACGAAGCAGCCCAGGTACCCGGGCACTGAGGAGCAGCAGAGTCAGGCTTGGTCCCTTCCCTCCAAGAGCCAACTCTACCCAGGCAGCTGGCCGTTCCCAGCCTTGCCCAGCCAGGCCCACTCACTGTGACACGTGGGGATGTCGCAATAGCGCCAGTAGATGCCCTCCTCTGTCTCGGCTACATAGCACCATGGCTGCACGTCGCCGTCTGGGTTCCTGCCATTGGGGGAGAAGTGGTCCAGATCCCCCCACCCCAAAGGCTGCAAATCCCAGGCCCCATCCCACAACCTGTTCTTAAAATGGCCACCACGTGTGTTAGAACTTATTTGTGCATTCCTCTCTGTTGTCCCACAAGTTCAGGTTTGTCCCACGTGCTTCTGGATGTCAACTTCTGACTGGGTGGGGGGTAAAGGGGAGATGTCCTTAAAGGGGCCCTGAGGACATATTTTGGGCTGCAGCTGTTGCTAGGACATGACCTTATACACGAGGACTTTGAGGCCACCAGGGGTCTCCCCAATGCTGCCTTGGGCCTCAGCCATTCTCTTGCCTTGGAACCCTACTTTAAGGCAAAAGTGGGGATCTCTGAGCTTTGTGTGTCCTCCCACTCCACTCCAGACAGCAGGGGGGGCTCTGAGCCCCCAATCTCTCCATCACAAGTAGAGCCTCTCAAGTAAGTTGTATGGCAAGGGCCTGGCCCCTTGCTCCAGGGCTCGCCCCTGCCTGGGTTCCGCTGGCACCGGCTTCTGGGATGCCCAGGCCTGACCTGACAGTCTGCAGAGTTTGGGCACCGAAGGCCAGTCCCCTGCTGGAAAATATTCAGCATGACCCGCCTGGCCCCTAGGAGGGGCTAGGCTGGGTCCCTCTCGCAGCTGTGCGCCCAGCCCCTCCAGGTGGACTTTGTGTCCCACGGGCCAAGACCTCCACGCAGCCCAGTCGGCCCCGGCCCTCCCCTCACCGGCAGAAGTTGTGCGGGCCCAGCCCCCAGCGGCCCTGGGGGTCGCTGGCGCTGCTGTAGCTGTGCTGCTGCGTCTGGTCCCAGAAGAGGCACGGGCGGCCGGCCCCGCGGGGCCCTGTGCGGTTCTGGTGGCCGCGGTAGTCGGCGCCATTCACCTGGAAGCACTCGGACAGGCCTGCAGGACAAACGCGGGGGGCCGGAGGTCGGACCTTCCTGCATCTGCACCACTTCGACCCCAACTGCCACCCTGCCAGCCAGCACCCCCCACCCCACCCCACCCCCCCTACGGGGCCCTGGGGCTGCTCAGCTGCTCCAGCCACCAGCTCCGCCCCCTCCTCTGCCTCTGCCCCGGGCAGGCAAGGGCCAAGAGAGGTGACCGCGGCTGTCATTGGGCCGAGACTCACCTGGGCTGTGCAGGCTCCCCGCTGAGGCCCCGCGGGACAGCAGCAGCGGGAGGAAGAGGAGGAGGAGGAGGCCCTGCAGGGGCCCCGTTTCCATCGTCCCCAACCAGAGAGAGGTTGCCTGGGCCGGCGCAGGGTCCAGGCCGCCCCCAGGGTCGCTCAGGGGTCTTCCAGGCCACCTGGGGGCTGTTGTCCTCTGACAGTCTGCTCTGGGGCCGCACTCTCGGTCTGGGCCGGTGAATCTCCCGCGGGGATCTGCCTCCCCGGTTCCGCCCCTGAAGGCGCCTCTCTGCCCCAGGTTCCCCTTGGCTGTATCCCCTGGGTCCTCTGGCCAGCAGCGCCCTCTGTCACTGCCTCTGGGGGCTCCAGGTCTAGCCTCGGCTTCCACGCCCACCCCCTCGGGAGGCGCCTTGCTCTCTGAGTCGCCCTCACTCAGGTCTCTAACGCACTGGCTCCTGCCCCCCTCGCGTCCCTCTGTGGGTCCCTCCCCCTGGAATCCCTCCCTCCCCACCCCATCCCCCCGAGGCCGGGAAGCCCCGCCCGAGACTGGAGCAGAGGCAGCAGGTCCAGACGCCTCCCACGCCAACACCCCCCTCCCCAACACCCTGCCCGGGGACCCCAGTGTCCCGGCCCGCGGCTCCCCCCCACCCCCGCTCACTCCCAGGGTCCCCGCGGGCTCTAGGGCTGCGTGGAGCAGGCCAGGCCAGTCGGTGGACAGAAGGGCCCTAATGGGGCTGATACAAGACCCTGTCCCGAGGCCGCCCGCTGCCGGGACACCGCAGAGGCGCCCGTGAATCCGGCCCTCGCTGGCACTCCGGGTCACCCACCCAGCGCCACAAGCTCCAAAGCACACCCTCTTCGGATTCCCGCGCCCCTTTCCCCAAGTACCGAATGCCTCTGGTTTGACGAAGGAAGTGCCACTCCCTGCCCCGCGCCCCGCGAGACAGGCGGGAACGGTGGACGCTCAGTCCCGGACAGGCAGGGCCAGCTGGTGTCTGGGGACGGAGGCAGCTGCGCCCCTGGTCCCGGCCCGCCCCCTCCTCTCTTCCCCCTTCTTTCCGTAGGACCCCCGGCCCAGGCTCGCCGGGGCCCTCGCAGCGCCGTGGAATTCCCCCAGCGGAGCCCCCCCACCCCCACCCTGGCGGGGGAGGGGGAGGGGAGCAGGCCCGGGCAGGCGTGGGGGGAAATTCCCCGCCCCCCCCCGCCCCCCCCCCCCCCCCCCCGCCGACTCCTCCGAATCCTCTGATCTCCCAGCGCCGCCCGCCGGCTGCCCCCAGGGCTTGGGGGGAGGCCAGCGCAGGTGTGTGGGAGGGCGGGGGCGGGCGCCGGGGCGGGGACGGGCGGCAGCACCCCCCCCAGCGACCCCGCCCCGCGCGCAGCGCTGGCCGCTCAGTCCAGCCTCACCCCCTGCCCAGGCCCTCGCCAAGCTGTCCAGCCCTGACAGAGCTGTCGGGGCCATTAGGATGGGAGGGGGAGCAGGAAGGATTCTAGAAGGGCCAAGATGTGGGCGGCGCCGGCGGGTTGGACACCTCGCAGTTGGTGCCCTGGTGAGCGTTCCGAGGAGCCGGGCTTGCTGAAAGTCGGTGCCCAGGCGGGTGGCCTCCTGGGGAGTACCCCTCGGCCGCCAGGCTGCCCAGGGCTCAGCTCCCGGGCTCCTGGCCTTGCTGAGCACTGGACTTGGAGGCTCACCTGCGCAGGCCAGCCCAGCGCAGAGCACCTGTCTAATGCCCCCCCCCAGGACCAGGGGACAGCCGGCGGCCAGCCTTCGCTGCAGGTGGGAAAGAGGCAGTTGCTGCCTGGGCTCGTAGGTGCCCTCCCAAGTTTCTGGCCAGCAGGGAGCTGGGGTCTGCAGGCCTCGGCTCTGTGGCGGAGTTGTGTGCGGAGCCTCACCTCCAGGGTCACCGAATACCCAGGAAAGGGCTGGGTGGGGGATAGGGACAGGGGTCAGTAGGGAGAGTAGAGTGGGGACTGCCCCTGCCTGGCAGGAACGGGCCAGGCTGTCGCGCAGTCTAATGTACTTCCTGAGGCCTCCGTCTCCTGCAAAGGGGAGGCTGGAGGACTGGGGGAGGGTGCTCTGTTCCAGAACTGGGGCACCCACATGAGGGGCAGTGTAGTGTGCTCCTTGCAGGCTCCAGTGCCAGATGACTCCCGGAACCTCAAACTAAAGAGGCCCTTGGCCCTCACCCTGCCACTTAGAGGGAGTTCAGGAAAGCTCAAGGGCCTCACAGTCTCAGCCAGGACTTCCACTTGGTCCCCCCAGACTGCCGTGGGGGGACAGCTGGGTCCCTCCTACCTGCTCCGGCCCTCTACCTGTGTTTACTGACCCCGGTTCCTCCGGCTCCTGTGCAAACAGCTGAACTTCATTTTCCTGCCTCCCTTGCATCTGACTATGGGGGTGAGTTCGGGCCAACGGGACATGTGCAGGAGTGATGCCTCAGTACTCAAAGTAGGGGGGCCGCCCACCAGCAGCGGCATCCCTGAGGAGCTTGTTAGAAATGCAGTCCCAGGCTCCACCCCCGACCTCCTTCATCAGGACCTCCAGGTTGGCAAAGCGCACACGTAGGCCCCTGCCAACTGGATGCGGAAGATGCCCAGGGCCTGGAGGGGGGAAGGAGCTGGATTCCCGGGTGACCTTGTGGAAGGTGGCCACCAGCCAGGAGAGTAGGGATGCGTGAGAAAGAAGTCCGTGTTGCCTAGCTGCTGGGGCTGGAGGTTTGCTTGTTACAGCAGCTCTGCCGACACAGCCCTGCCCCGTCTAGTTCTAGTCGCCCGTGTTGCTTTCCCTGGCGTCCTAACAAAGTCCCACAGCCTGGGCAGCAGGGTGGCTTCTTTCTGGAAGCTGAGTGCGGGCTCGTTTGACACCCCTCCACTAGCTTCGGGAGGCCACTGGGTTATCACTGGTGTGCCTTGGCCTGTGGAAGCATCACCACAGTCTGGCTTCATCTTCACACGGCATTCTCCCTGCGTGAGTCTGTGTCCAAATCTCCCCCCACCCCACCCCGTTTTAAAAGATTTTATTTATTCATTTGAGAGACAGAGCACGAGCAGAGAGGAGAGGCAGATGCCATCCCAGGACCCCGGATCATGACCTGAGCCCCCCGGGTGCCCTGTACTGCCAGACGCCCCCAGGCATCCCAGATCTCTCTCTTTTTTGCATAGTAGTCCACAGTGTGGCTAGACCACATTTTCTTTATCCCTTCATATGTCAGTGGACATGTGGGTCACTTCCACCAGCCAGCGTCCAACAGACTTGGGACAAGGACCTGAGCAGGACCCTGACTGGGTCCCCACTGCCCCCCGTCTTCACCTCCTCAATCACATTTAACAGAGATTGTATGAGCCCCTGTAGGTGCTGGGCAAATACTCTTCCTTTCTCTAAAGCATTGGGGGTGAGAGGCCAGAGCCTAAGGCCCAAGTCAGGGCCTTATTTCCAAAGCCAAGGGGCCCTTCTAGAGCCTTCCAAACCCTCAGGGGAACAGTGAGATAGGCGGCCAGAAGGGTCTGGGCTCTGCAGGCCCGTGGTGAGGATATGGCCTAAGGCCAGGGACCTCCTGCCCTAGTACCTCTGGCTTTTGGTCCTTGGACCAGTTCATCATACTTGATGTAGAAACCAGACAGAGGACACCTGGGCCAGGTGCGGTGTGATAGGACTGCATTTTAGGGGCGCCTGGGGGGCTCAGCAGTTGAGCGTCTACCTTCGGCTCAGGGTGTGATCCCGGGGTTCCGGGATCGAGTCCCGCATGGGGCTCCCTGCATGGAGCCTGCTTCTCCTCTGCCTGTGTCTCTGCCTCTCTGTGTGTCTCTCGTGAACAAATAAATAAAATCTTAAAAAAAAAAAAAGAAAAAAAAAACGAAGACTGCATTTTAGAAAGCTCCTGGCGATCATGGGGATGGATTGCAGAAAGGGGGCAGTGGAGACACTGCTGTAGCCATGCAGGCCAGTGTTTGGGGCTCTAGTGATTCTGGGGCCGGGACTGGGGGTGTTTACTCAGGCAAGGACCAGCGACACGGTTGTCTTCACTATGTATGCGCCTTAGCTGGTGCCCTGGAGTGACTGTACCCCTCCGAAATTCGTATGTTGAAACTCAAATCAAATGTGATGCTATCAGGACGTGAAGCCCCTGGGAGGTGTTTAGGTCAGCGTGGAGCTTCAGGATGGATCATGAGCGGCTGGAGAGTGAGCTAGTCACCTGCCCCGACGAGGACGGAGCAAGGAGGCTCTCGTCAGAACTTACTCGGGCATGCCCCCTCATCCCAGGCCTCCAGCCTCAGAGCCCTGAGGCATGCACGTTGGTTGTGGAAGCGTCCCTCCATCTGTGGCATTTGTTAAGACGCCCTGGATGGACTGACACCCGAATCCCCCAAAGCCTCTCAGTGCCAGGGAAAGAAACCCCTTCTGCTTCACCACGTGGGGAAAGTGGGCAGAGTGAGTGAGCCCAGTGGGTCTGGGGCTTCTTTTTGGGGTGATGAATATTCTGGAATTAGATGGTGGTGATGGACGCAGCACTGGTGAATATACTAAGAGCCACTGAGTCACAGACTGAGTGGCGCGTGGATTAAGGACAGGGCAGCACGCAGCACAGCTCTGGGTTTCTCCTCGTGCGGTGGAACCACCACGAGGAGGACAACAGGTGGCTGTCCCCCTCTGCTGTTGTACCCCGTGCCCACGGGTCACCAGGGCTGAGGCCGTGGAGGCGGCTGGACACACGGGTCCAGTTCCGGAAGACAGGGCCAGGCCGATGCCGCAGACGGACAGACTGGGAGGCCTCAAAACTGCTGGGCAGGAGCTGGGCAGGAGCTGGGCAGGAGCTGGGCAGGAGAGGGCAGAGGGCCAGTCCCCGCCACACCAACCACCCAGCTTTAGGGGCGGGTGGGGGCAGGGGAGCCCTCCAGGGAGGCCTGGGCCAGTGCAGGAAGGGAGGCCCAGGACCGAGGCGTGACCTTGGGAGGGGGCGGGAGGGGCAGGCAGGGAGCTCTGAGAAGCACCCGCTGACTGTCGGCACAGGAGTTCCTGTGTGCCAGGGTCCTGCGGGAAGGACCAAGGGGCTGGAGCCGCGAGTAGCCTTTCTGCGATGCTCACCTAACACCCCTGGGGGCAGGGACTGGGGGCCGGGGCTCCTACAGCTGGCCACTGCCCCCCAGTTTTAAGAGTTGAGTTCCGGGGATCCCTGGGTGGCTCAGTGGTTTGGCGCCTGCCTTTGGCCCAGGGCGCAATCCTGGAGACCCGGGATCGAATCCCAGGTCGGGCTCCCGGTGCATGGAGCCTGCTTATCCCTCTGCCTGTGTCTCTGCCTCTCTCTCTCTCTCTCTCTCTCTGTGTGTGTGTGTGACTATCATAAATAAAAAAAAAATAAGAGTTGAGTTCCTTGTTGATATTTCTGTTATTCCTAGTGAAGTTTTTTTAATGCCATAATTGAAACATAATTTCATAATTGTTGCTCACCATCACGCAGAGGGGGCGGGCACACAAATGACCTGCTCCGGTGGTGGAGACATCCTACAATGGGGCTTACTGGGGGAAAGTAGCAGCAGAGCAGGAGCAGGGAGGGAGCGGGCATTGCCCTGCCGATCAGTCTCCATCCATCCACTGAGGCGCCAGCTTCCTGGCCACCTGCCCTTGTGCACTCTGCTCTGTGACGGGAGGGGCTCTGGACTCTGGAGGAAGCAGACCTATGGGAGGAAGCATGCGGAGCTCGGAGCAGCCATGGGGCACCCAAGGGGATGGCGGTGTCAAAATTCCTGTCCATCTGGGAGTCAGTTCAAGTGCCACAGAGCATCCGTGTGTCCTCTGAGGTCCAAGCAGGAGCAGAGAGGAGCACGCAGGCCCCCGTCAGCATGAGTGTCCAGGAGTGAAGAGAAGCCTAGGTCCCTCTGTGACTCTCCTTGTGCTGCATCCCAGAGCGCAGCCAAGCTGAGGGCCATGGGACTTGAGAATGAGGAACTCAGTGTCCCTGCAGGTGGCTTTGCAGGTTGCAGCAGCTGTGGGGACTCAGCACTTCTTGCTGGAGCACCTCACGCCTGTGGGGGGCTCCCCTTCCACAGTGGAGCTGAGCAGACTCAACTGGTAGAGGCACAGACTCTCCTCCAGGTGTGGCCACTGCCCGAGGGCATGCGTATGTGTGACACAAAGATGGATCTGGGATTGGGTGTCCTATCTGTTCCCACAGGGCTGTGTCTGGCATCGGCCGTGGGCAGCTCATTGTCTCAGGGCAGCATGCTGTGTGGCCAAGAGCATTGCTTGAAACGGCCCCTGCGTGGGGCGTCCACTGCTGAGGGCCGTCAGCACAGGGGTCCTCTGGCAGACACCTGCCTCCTACCTGCTACGTCCCTGCACCGTCCTCTCGACCGCTGCCAAGGCTGCGAGGCTAGGGCCCCATGGGGCTGCAACTGGGTCAACTGATGGGGCACTTATTTGCCTGGGAGGGGAGCCAGGGTCTGATTGGGGGTCTAAGTGCCCTGTCCTTGGGGTAGTCATTCCATTTCCAGCTTGCCCCAGTTTCTGAGAGTGCGGTGGGGCTCAGGGTGAGGGGCAGCAGCAGAGAATCGAGGTGTTTCAGCGACACAAAGGCAATGGCCAGCTGGGGCCGCAGCCCTGTGTGCTTGGAGCGGACCCCTTGGCCACTGCTCCAGAGCACCCCCACCTGCTCCTGCTCCAGCTGACATCTGGGCCAGGTACCTGGCACTGCCTCCTGTGTGGGGGTCTCTTCTGGGGGTGCCTGGCCAAACTCCATCACTCCCAACCTTGCACGGAGACACAGTGCGTGTGGCTTCACAGCGGCCAACTGTCCTTGCAAAGGGGACGTGGGCGTACATACCAGTTCTACACGGTGAGATATAAAAGAGGGTTTATTGGCAGCAAATCTACGCGTGGAGGGACAGTGGGGTCCCAAGCCGTCGCTGCTCCAGTGCCAGACAGCAGGCTCCACAGCCAGCTATGCGCTCTCTGTACCTACAGCTGGCGGTGAGGAACCCCGTGGGGAGGCCGCAGCCCAGTCAGCCAGCAGCGGCCTCTGGAGCTCTGGGCCACACCAGCCTGCTTCTCCTCGGGCCTGCGAGGCCAGCTCTCTGTTACGCTGCCAGATGGGAGAGGCGGGTGGGCCTCGCCGCCCCCTGGGCCTGCCTGTCGTCCTGCATCACACAAATGTGGGCAACCCAGACGTTGCTGGCCAGTAGCGTCTGTCCGGGACTGGCTCCCGCTGCGGGGAACGCCACATGCTACGGCAATCGCGGACCCTGGCTTTAATTTCAGTCGGAAGAGAGCAAAGGAAAGAGGTGCTGAGAGGGTGTGGCAAGGCCTCTGCTCTGGCCTGCCCTGCTACTGTGAGGGGTGTGCGGACGCCGCCCTGGCACCCGTCCAGAAACACCTGGGGAGGCGACAGCTTCACGGGGCGCTCGGCTGGAAGCAGCAGGAGGCTCTCAGTGCGCCCTGGCCAAGGCAGGACCCTGGGAAACGGGAAAGTCCTGGGCAAAGTCCCAGGCTCTGGAAACAGGCGGGCGTTTGCAGCTCAGGGCAGCACAGTGGGGAGGAGGCGTCTCCGTGTCAAGAGGCTTCTTCGGACCTTCATGGGCCGGGCCCGTCCCCGGTCACGCACACCTGCAGCCGCCAGCTCCTGGCGCTCCTGCCTGCCCGCCCGGAGACGCCGTCCAGGTATGAGGCCCTTGGAGAAACATGAAGGCCAGTGCTTCGGACGAGTGGAAGAAAGTCTTTGTGAAGCAGAATCTAACTGGGAGGGTAACGCCAGGGGCCTGGGTACGCTCAGACCATCCCTGACGTCGGCAGCGTGGAGGCTCAGCCGCTCGAGTCGGGAAGGAGGCTGGCCTCACTGGGCCCGCTGTCCAGCTTCGTACCGTTCACCTGCCTGGTCACAAAGAAACACACGTTCATTATAAAAATCCAAAGGCGGCAGAGGTGGGCAGTAGAGGAAGTCTCCTCCCGCCCGGAGATAACCAGCTGGTGCTCACACACGCTCAGGACACACGTCCTACCATTTCCTTTAAGAGGGGAGGCTGCTCCAGGGTTCCCGGCTCTCTCTGCAAGCCTGTCCTGGGGGGAACTGACACTCCTGAGAAGTCGTATCTCCCACTCGGGGAGTCCTGGGACGTGCCCGGGCCTCTGAGATTCTTTGCCAAGAAACAAAAAGTTCTCTATTGCCGTGATGGCTTTGGAAAACGTGGCAAATTCTCTGACACCCGCCATTGCAGGGGAAGGAGCTGCCTGGCTCCCAGGGAACAGGGCAGGCAGGCAGGCCGCGGCCCCAAGTCACCGGGACTCCCTCCTGGGCTCACTTGGCTACACTGAGCGGTCATCCTCCTGCCACATCACCTACCCAGGTGGCTGTGGAACCAGGCGCCCACCCCCACAACCGCTCGGAGGATGTTCCCTCTCTCCCCGAAAGTGCTCCCCCCTCCTTTCCTACTGTGGGGGGAGCTTATGAAGGGCCAGTGTTGATCCTTGGCCAAGCGTTTTGTAGAGGGCACCATGGTCGCCACCGTCCGGCCAGGCTTTTCTGGGTGGGAAGTTGTCAAACAACTCCATCAGTCTCTACCTGGTACAGGTCTGCTCACATTTTCTTATTTCTTCCTGGGTTGGCCTTGGCAGCTGTTCTGCCACTGCTCATGCCGTTCCCTGACGACCCTCTGTGTGTGCGGCTCTTCCTGTGGAGTAGGCAGTCATGCCCCGCTTTCACTCTTGATTTTAATAACTTGATTCTTCCCGATCTTATTTTATTTTACTCAAATAGTTTTTTTTTAGTCACCTCTACACCTAACCTGAGGCTCGAACTCATGACCCTGAGGTCAAGAGTCACATGCCCCTCTGACTGAGCCCGCCGGGTGCCCCTGAGTCTTCTCTATCTTTACAGACCAATTTTGGGGGAAAAAATAAAAATAATAGGAAAGTAAAAACCAGTTTTGGGGATGATGGAGCTAAAGGTTCGGCAATTTTGTTGATCCTTCCCAAGAACCAACTTCTGGTCCTGTTCCTTTTCTCTCTTTCATTAATTTCTGTTCTTTTTTTTTTTTTTAAGATCTTATTCATTTATTTGGCAGAGAGAAAGAGAGAGAGGGAGAAAGAGAGAGAGAGCGAGTGCGCACAAGCATGGGGAGCGGCAGAGGCAGAGGGAGAAGCTGACTCCCCACAGAGCAGGGAGGCTGACACGGGGCTGGATCCCAGGACCCCGGGATCATGACCTGAGCTGAAGGCAGACGCCCAACCATGAGCCACTCAGGCGCCCCTCATTCATTTCTGTTCTTTTTTCCCTCCTGCTTTAGCATTGCTCTGTTTCTCTATCCTAGTGTCTAACTAACATAAGCATAAGTTACGGACTTGGGATCTTTCTTCTTTTTTCATGTAAGTCTTTCCAGCTATACTTTAAGCTCTGCTCTGCTGTCCCCCGTGCGTCTTGCTGTGCTGGGTCTCCATCCGCCTCGGGATTTCTTCTCAGAGTCTCAGTTATTCTGGATGTTGATTGTCCCATGTCTATAAGTTTCCAGCTTTGTCTGTGTTGCTGATTTCTGGCTTCATTCCACTCTGAACAGATAATGAGCTTTGTGTGATTCCAGTCCTTGCTGTTGGACGAGGCCTGTTTCACAGCCTAGGTTCTGTCTCCCAGTGAGTACTCCAGATGCTCTTGGGGGGACCACCAACCGCACTTGCTGGTGGCCTCCTCCTTGCTCTGCTCACCCGCAGATCACTGTCTTGGGGGGAGAGAGCTGTCATGGTGGAGGAGCGGGGCACACAGCCCACAGGCGTGTGCGCGGTGAGGCACTGCGGGACCCGCTCCTGGCCCACTCAGGCCTTCAGAGACACAGCTCCGGCCGCCGTCCTTCCTCCAACCTCATGAGAGACCCCATGCCAAAACCGCCAGCCCAACTGCTCCTGCCCACAGACTCTGAGAGAGACAGTAAATGTTTGCCAACATAAGCCACTACGTGTTGGGGGGACTTGTGGTGCCCGAGACAACTCACAATTACCCACACAACTGCTGGCTTTCCGGAGAACCAGGCTGGACGCACAGCTGCACTTCCGGTGGAAGTTTCACCTTTTCTGAGGAAACAAAATTGAAAACATGGATTAGTAATTCTGTTTTGTGTTTATGATTTTCTTTTTATTATTATTATTATTTTTTTATGTAGGCTCTACACCCAGCACGGAGCCCAACACAGGGCCTGAATTCACGACCCTGATATCAAGACCTGAGCCGAGATCAGGAGTCAGACACTTAACACACAGAGCCGCCCAGGCACCACCCCCCCTTTCCTTTCTTAAGTCTTCTCTACACTCAGTGTGGGACTTGAACTCACAACCTGGATATGAAGAGTCACGTGTTTCACTGACTGAGTCAGCTGGACGTCCCATTAATTCTTTTCATATTGAAGCTGCTAGAGCCAAAAGTACATATTTTGTAACAATGACCTCACCTTGAGGATAAAGAAAACTGGGTAGAGTGACTCTGATTTGGGTAGTCACTGGGAATTCTGGTTTTCTGAAGCCCCAAACTACTCGTGCCTGGTGAAAGAAGCTATTTGGGACTCTGAGGGTCAGCATTCAGCCTGTCATTCATCAGAGGAGGACTGAACAAGTGCCCTCGACTGCGCCACAGGTGTCCCACAACTTCTCTTTCTTATTGTCGTCAGACAGTGGCTTTCTCCCAGAAACCTCCTTTTTAAAAATTTTTAGTTATTTTTTTTAGCAGAAATCAAATTTCTTTCAGTTGTTTTATAGAACTTGGATTCGTTTTTATATTTTATAAGATATGGCCCTTATTATTCACATGAATTCATATGAAACACAAAAATGCAGGGCACCGGGGTGTCTGGGTGCCCAGTGGTTGAGCATCTGCCTTTGGCTTAGGGCCTGATCCCGGGATCCTGGATCACATCCCACATCGTGCTCCCCACAGGGAGCCTGCTTCTCCTTCTGCCTGCGTCTCTGCCTCTCTCTGTGTCTCTCAGGAATAAATATAATCTTGAAAAAAAAATGCACGGCACCTGGGTGGCTCAGTTGGTTAAGCGTCTGCCTTTGGCTTGGGTCATGACCTGGGATCAAGCTCGCATGCGGCTGGGCTCCCTGCTCAGGGGGCAGCCTGATTCTCCCTCTCCCTCTGCCGCTCCTCCCGCTCATGTGCTCTATCTCAAATAAGTCAATTAAATCTTTAAAAAAAAATGGTTCCTAAAGACTAGTTTTGTATTCTGTTTATATGAAGGAAACTCATTTTCAGCTCAATAAAATTAATTCTTGGCAAAATCTTGTGAGCGTGCATGTGTACATGTGTGTGTGCATGTGTGTACACACAAATATTAGCTTGCTCTTTTTGGAGCAGTCTCCGTTTCTTCATCTGATTTTCAAGAGAGACTGATCTGTAACTAGTCAAGACCTCTTAGAATAAATGACAGGAGAGGAACCGAATTAGAAGGGAAGTCGTCTTGAGGATGGGAAGGATCTAGGGAAGGATTGGTTTTCAGGTTCCAGAGAAGGCGTCAGTGGACAAGAGGTAGGAGAGTCTGGGGTCTAAAGGCTAGGGCACAAAGCTCCTCAGATGGTGCCTATCCCGAGTGGTCTGAGCCTTGGGCTGGCAGAGACGAGAGGCCCACGGCTCTTTTGTACTCCCAGATCTGACCCCTGTCCCGGGCTGTACCTGGGTCCTCCTGCGGGGCCACGCTGGGGAGCTGCTCCCGCTGCCTCAGGGCCTCCAGGCCTGCCAGGTCGGGCAGGTGGCAGTGGCTACGCATCACCGTCACCAGCTGGCCCTGGGTGATGGCCCGGCTGCGGCAGCCCAGCCGGGCCTGGTCCCGGCACATCCAGTACACCTTCTCCCCCACCGCCTTCTCCTTCCTGTAGAGGAAGGACTTGTACACCAGGAACCTGCCCCCAAGGGACGTCCTCAGGAACTCCAGAGGCTGGAGGGCTCCTGGAAGGAATGTGGCAGCATGAAAGGGGCATCTCAGAAGCAGGATAAGAGCCTGGGCTCCAGGCTCAGAGACTGTTTCCTTTGTGCCCCAGCCCGCCCCAGGAACTGCAATCCCCCCGCAGGACCCACTCTGTTGGCCGCCTCTCCACCAGCCCGTGCTGCAGGGCCCAGGGCCCTGACACCCTCCAGCACAGACTGGCTGTGTGTTTTTCAGGGCTTTGGTGCTGCAGGGGAGGCTGGCCCCATAACTGCCCAAAACCTGAGCTTTCCTGCAGGCCTCCCCTGAGCTGGAGTGGATTCTACACCCGGGCCAGCCCTCCAGGTCAGAGGCTAGGCTGGAACATTCAGCCGGGCCCATGGTTGGGGCCCCATGCACCTGGGCCTCCTGGCTCCATCTCCACCCTCCCCTTGTCTAGCTGGCAACCAATCAACTCTCTCTTGAGGCTTTTAACACTCTGAATTGAAAGGTCATGTGATGTTGGGGTTTGGGTGGCCAGAGAGAACTGGGGCAGGGGAGGCAGGAAAATAGACATGAGATACCTGGAGAGGGGAGACAGAGGGTCCCTGAAGTCTAGGGGCATCGACCCATAAACGATGCTGAGCACTTCCTGGAGGTGATGCCCTGCCACCCCCTGCCCTCCAGCTGTCTGAGTGGGTTCTTCTCTGCTGACGGCCAATCCCACACCAGCAGCGGGCATGACTGTGGAGCCCAATGCAGCCCTGCCCTTAGGGAGCTCACACGGGGGGCAGATAGAACAATGTGCATGGGTGCCCGTGGCCACCAGGCATGGGCTGAGGACAGAATGTCCCAGTGGGGAGACCGCAGCACCTGCCTCCCTCCACACCCTCTCACTCGCACCTGAGCCTTCCCTCTGGGCCGGGCTGGGGATCTGCTCCCGCTGCCTCAGGGCCTCCAGCCCCCCCAGGTCGGGCGGGTGGCAGTGCCTGCGCATCACCATCACCCGCTGGCCCTGGGTGATGGCCCGGCTGCGGCAGCCCATGCGGGCCTGGTCCCGGCACGTCCAGTACACCTTCTCCCCCGCTGCCTTCTCCCGCCTGTACAGGAAGGACTCATATACCAGGAAGCTGCCCCCCAGGGGGGTCCTCAGGAACTCAGGGCCTCCTGGGGAGAAACAGGAGAGGTGGGTGGGGAAGGAGAGCTGGGAGCTAGGTCTTGGAGTTGGGCAGTGAGGTGATGCGGGCCCCTGTGTCAAAGCAGGAACAGCATGGCCCCTGGGGTGAGGCCCGCCGCCCCATCCCAGGTCGTCCTCCCAGGGAGAGGACATGGCTCTGGACTCCAGGGTGCAGGGCCCCCACTTCCCAAACCCAGCCTAGCCTCAGGTCCCAGGGGCTCTCTTCTCAAGCCTAGGAGTGAAGGGAGGCGGAAGCCTGGTGAGGCGAAGGCCCCTGAAGGTGGGAATCTGTCTCCCTCCTTGTGGGGCCTGCAGGGAGGTGGTGGCCTTGCTGTGACCGCTGACTTCTCCTAGGTTCCTGAGATGGGTGGGGGTGCTCATGCAGGGCTGTTCGGTCCTGGCATAGTTGGAGGAATATGCATGGGCCCTCTGGGTCCAGGAGAGAGATGGGGGCTGGGGTGAAGGTGTGCATTGCAGCAAGAGGCTACGGCAGCATGAGGTCCCCAAGCTGAGCGGGGATGTGACCCAAGACGCTGGGAGGAGGCAAGGAGTGGCAGGGCCAGTGGAGGGTGAGGACCCAGAAGGCGGCTGTGCCTTCCACCCTGAAAACGTCCTCCCAGGCACCGGGACCACAGAGGAGCGGGTGACAGACTGGGGAGTCTATCGGGGCTGCAGAAGCCACTGGGGACGAGTACGTCGTGGAGACGCAGGCGGAGGAACTGAGTATGTGACCGCAGGGCTTGTCTTCGCTCCCTCTGCAGCCCATGACAACAGGCAGTGAAGAGTGACAAGAGCACAGCACTCCAGGCCGGGGACTTGGAACGGAGAAGCCCCCAGAATGTCAGAGTTGGGGGGGGGGGCAACTTGGCAAAGCAGCCTGGGTGGGAAGCCATCAGAGCCCAGGGGCGAGCGCCAGGTGGAGGACACAGTCTTTCCACAAGTGGCATCCAGGGCAGGCCTCCACCCATGGGCACAGGATGGGGCTATTTGTGTGGAGAGCAAAGAGCCCAGGGGGCCGCGCCCAGGGGAAGGGGCAGCAGGTGCCTGTGTCCCCAAGGCTGGCACTTCCCGCCCACCGCCCCTGCCGGCTCCCAGAAGGCTGGCATTGGGTGAGATGCCCAGCGGGAGGCTGGGTACTGGCCCACCCGCAGACCCACAGAGCCAAAGTCAGGGGTCTCAGGCCACAGTCACCACTCGCACTCGCAGGCACCTGACTGCAGGCCCCTGCTCAGCACCCCGTACAGAGCTTGTGAGCCTGGCTTGAACAGGAGCAGCCAGAAAGGGTCACCAGACACAAGAGAAGCTCCACCCCGAGGGCAAAGGCCAAAGCAAATGCACCAAGCCACGGCACAGAGAGTGAGGGGGTGACACAGCCACCGCCACAGGCCGGACAGGTGACAGAGTGAGTGCAAAGATGTCCAAATACGACAGCAGAAACTTAGATGTTACATGGAAAGATCGGAAGGCAAAATGGAGGAGCTGTCCCGGGCAGGCACGCCGGGAGGATGGACATCTGGCCAACAGGAGCAACGGAGAGAAGCGAGCAAGGAGCAGAAAGTGCCCGGGAACGGGAGAAAGAGAGCACGACTTGCGATTCCTGCCTCAAAGGCCCTCAGCCCAGCCAGGTGTCCCAGCGATGGAGACATGACCCCAAAACTTCAACAAAGCAGCAGCATAGGCCTAGGACCCGTCCTCTGAAAGCTATGGTCGGTTCAATGTGGAGACCAGACAACCCCAGAAAAGGACTCACGACAGCCACTCTCCATCAGGCATCCTCGGATGTGTGTGGTCCCCTAGGGTGGCCCCAGGGCCTCCGCAGGACAAGGGAGTAAACCGGGCAAGAGAAAGAGGGGCCTGGCGGCGGGGCACAGCCAAGGGGGTCCCGGGAGGACTGGAGCCAAAGCTGGAGCTGCCCCCGGCCTGGCCGCCCCGTGCGTGAGGCCCACAGACTAAGCAGCTACTGGATGCTGGACGGCTGAGCAACAGCCTCATGAGAAGGACTGGAGCCGTGCGGGCCTGTGTGCCACCCTGAACAAAGTTCCACAGGGACCCCCCGCCCCCAGGTCAACAGGCCAGCTGACAGAGGCAGTTTGGAATCAGGGCAGCGGACGCCCTGTGAGCAGATGGTACCTGGGGTGGGAGTCGGGGTGAGGACGGGCCGGCGCTGCCACAAGCCTTGGAGCCTGCACCCCGCGGACGCAGTCACACGGAAATGGAATTTAAAAAAGAGAATCAGAGGGATTAAGACCAGAGTGCTGGAGTTTGAAAGAACTTTGTGGCCAAGACTGTAAAGGTGACTCCGCTGACTTGGGAACCTAAGGGACAGGGGCCCCCAAAGGATGGGCAGAGTTGTGGCGGGGGGGCAGGTGGGCAACTTGGCAAAGCAACCTGGGTGGGAAGCCAGTGAGGACATCAGAGCCCAGGGGCGAGCGCCAGGTGGACGACACAGTCTTTCCACAAGTGGCATCCAGGGCAGGCCTGCTGGGCGGGCAGGGAACACTCCAAAGCACTCTTCTTGGCAAGATGAACACAGGAATATTGACCAGAGAGACAAAACGCCAGGTGGACAAAGATGAAGAGAGCAGGGCTCCGACTGTTGTCATGGGTCCCTTACAGACAATGCCATTGAGGGAGCAGGGCTGGAGGAGGGAGGGAATGTCCCCTCCTGCAGGATGTGCCGGTTGCGGGCCCTGTGTCACCCATTCACACGGGGCATGCGGGCAGCCTCTGATGAGCTTCCTCCGGAAACCCTGCCGCGGAGGGGGGCCAGGGGCAGGGGGGCAGAGCACGCGGAGGGTGGCAACCACAGTGCCCCCGTGAGGACGGAGGATGCTTGCTGGGGGCCGCGGGGGGTCAGAGGGTGAGGCTGGCCGCCCAGGTTCCCTGCTGGCTCCGAGGCCCACCCGAGGTCCTACCTGGGCTCCCCCGCTGAGCTCCCCCCGGGCGCTTCTCCTGCTGCCTCAGGGCCTCCAGCCCCCCCAGGTCGGGCGGGTGGCAGTGGCCCCGCATCACCATCACCCGCTGGCCCTGGGTGATGGCCCGGCTGCGGCAGCCCATGCGGGCCTGGTCCCGGCACGTCCAGTACACCTTCTCCCCCACCGCCTTCTCCCGCCTGTACAGGAAGGACTCGTACACCAGGAAGCTGCCCCCCAGGGGGGTCCTCAAGAACTCAGGGCCTCCTGGGGAGAAAAAGGAGAGGTGGGTGGGGAGGGAAGTGGGAATTCCGGGTCTTGGGGCCCCCTCCTACCTCCCTGGGCCGGCTCTGGGTCGGCAGGTGAAGGACTCACCCAGGTCCTCGTCCTGGTCCTCAGCAGGGGATCCTGGCAGGGCTGGGGGCTGGGCCGGGAGGACTTTTGGGCGTTTTCTAGGCCGGGCTCTGCTGAGAGTCAGGGTCCCGGGCCCCCTGCGGCAGAGCAGGCTGTCCACGCCTTGAGGCAGCTGGTCCGCCTGGTCCCCAGGCCTACCAGGCCTGGCCTGCAGCGTCTCCATGGCCTTCTCCTGCTGCCGCCGGGCCTCTAGGCCCTCCATGTCAGGCGGGTGGCAGTGGCCCCGCATCACGGTTACCCGCTGGCCCTGGGTGATGGCCCGGCTGCGGCAGCTGTGTAGCGCATGGTCCCGGCAGGTCCAGTACACCTTGTCCCCCACGGCCTTCTCCCGCTTGTAGAGGAAGGACTGGTGCACCAGGAAGCTGCCCCCATAGCACGTCCTCAGGAATTCCAGGGGGGGCCGGAGTTCTCCTGGAGGAGGAATCTAGGGCAGTCACAGGAGGCAGGCCGATAGGAGGCCGAGGAGGCAGTGGGTGGGCAGCGCGTGCCCCTCTATGGGGACATTTCCTGTAGCTTCCCCCAAGTGGGACGTTCGTGGGCCCCTGTGCATTCCCACTGACCCCCACCCACTGACCCAGGCAGGAGGTGCAGTTCCTCTCCTGGAGGTCAGTGGGGAGGCCACAGCTCTTGGTGGGTAAACATCACATCCAAGCTCATGCACCCGGGAAGGACAAGCTGGCTTTGACTTCACAGCCTATGTGTTCAGTCACTCCTGGTCATTCTTTTTTTAGGGTTTGTTTGAAACTTTTATCTATTTTTGAATAACACATGGACACGCCATAAAATACAAATGGTGGCAAGAGACACGCAGTGAAAAACAAGTGTTTCCCTCCCCCTCTCCATCCAGTACCCAGCACAGCAGCTGCCCTAAGTCCTTAAACCCTCGAATCTGGGTCAGGAGGGAGCCAGCGCTTGGGACCGAGCCCACCTCCCACTTGCTGGTAATAAAAGCCTCAAAGAAGCCTGCAGCTTCCAGGCACTCAGCGCCACGATCACGGGACTGGCGCTGAGCACTTCCCGCGCATCACACATCTAATCTCTCTGGCATCTGAGCCATCCCTGACAAAGCTCCCGACACACCAGAGGTTCAGCACATGTTCTGACACCAGGTGGGGCTGGGCTGTGACTTGGCCCTGGCCCAAAGCTCTCCCCTAGGCTGACCTTCCAGAACCTCATGGGTTACTAGGACTACCTGGGCCTGTTAAAACTCAGGTTTCTGGACCTCACACCAGACCGTGCTAAATCAGAAAGTTCCAAAAGGACTTGGGACCCCTGGTTCTATCCCATGGGCTTAAGACATATTTATATCTTTTAAATATGATATCTTGACTTTGAGCACGTTAGAAAACCATGTGGGATCCCACATTTCCACCTGGGCACAGGAAAAGGCCCATGGGTACTCATTGGCCCCAGAGTGGAGCCCACGTGTGGGGCACTTACCAATCCCCAGTGTCGGGCGTTTCTTGGGGGGCAAGCTCAGCAGCGACAGGGCTCGTAGCCCTTCATCCTCCTCTGCAGCAGGCTTGCTTAGCACCAATGTGGGGGCAGGCTCTGGCTCCTCAGGGCACCGCCACGGGCCCACCCCTTCTAGCGGCTCCTCCACTCGGCCTCCTCCGGGACCCTCTGGGTCCCCCAAGCCTTCAGGCAGGGCTGGGCTAGGCGGCTTCTGTCTCTGGCGCCGGGCCTCCAGGCCTTCCTCATCAGGTGGGTGGCAATGACCCCGCATCACTGTGGCCCAGGGGCCTCGGGTGATGGCCCGGCCCCGGCAGCCCAGCTCACAGTGCTCACGGCACTTCCAGTACACCTTGTCCCCCACGGCCTTCTCCTGCTTGTATAGGAAGCACTCGAGCACCAGGAGGCGGCCCCCGAAAGGGGTCCTCAGGAACTCCAGGGGCTTGGGGGCTGCTGAGGGCAAGAGAGGGTGGGGTGAGCTGGGATGGAGCAAGGCTTCAGGTCCAGGGCACGGATGGGAGTGAGGGCAGATGCCCAGGGGTGATATCCTGAGATCATCACACCAGCCTAAGACGGCGTCCTGTGGTTAGCTCAGGTCAGGGATGGGACCCCAAGGCCGTCCCCCTAGAAAGGGGGCGCACAGAACCTCTGTCTGAGCATGTGAAGCCACAAAGAGGACTGGGCCAGGAGCAGCAGCCTGGAACTCACCTGTGTCTGGCTTGCTGCGATACTGCTCAGGGGCCTGGAGGGTTGGCTGGACTGCCCCCACTTGCTCCTCCACTGTCAGGATCTGGGGCATCCTGGCCAGGGTGTCAGGGCCAGACATCTCCAGGGACACAACACAGTGTCCTCCTTCAGGCTGGGAGTCCACCCCATCCACGTTCTCTGTGGAGACGGTCAGCAGGACCAGTTTAGAGAACTCTTCAGGCTTCGTGGGGGCTGTGGGAACGACATCTGTGCCCGGCTCAGGGGACTCCGGGGACGGCTCCTGCCCAGCCTTCACACTCTCACCCTTCTGCTCGCTGGGCTCTGGCAGGGGCATTCTGGGACGATGGCCTGTCCCGCAGGCCACGCTCAGGCCCTGGCAGAGGGATTTCTCTTCCTCCTCCTCCTCCTCCTCCCTGGTGGGGAACTTGGCGGTCCGGGGGCTCCGTCCTAAGGGGGGAAGCAAAATCCATCAGTGGAGGCAACTTCGGGCCTGGTGCTCAGGAAAATGGATGTAGGTGGAGGTTGAGGCAGATGCGGCTGCCTCAGGGCCCGGGGCTGACAGAACAGAGTGGGAGCACCCCGGGGGGTCGGGGCTTCTGTGGGGCTGCCCCTACCTCTCGCAGACCTGGCTAGGTCACCTCCCCGCCCACCCTGCACCTTCCTGTCTGTAAGATGTGCTGCCTGCAGGGCTCTCCAGGGGCTGCAGGACAGAGGCAGGGGGAACCCTGAGCTTCTAGAGAGAGAGGCCCCAGGGGCAGCCCTGGTAGCTCAGCGGTTTAGCGAAGGGCCTTCTGCCCAGGGCATGATCCTGGAGACCCAGGATTGAGTCCCACATTGGGCTCCCTGCATGGAGCCTGCTTCTCCCTATGCCTGTGCCTCTGCCTCTCTCTCTCTGTCTCTCATGAATAAATAAATTAAAAATCTTTAAAAAAGAACTTATATAACTTAATTAAAAAAAAAAAAAAAAGAGAGAGGCCCGGGAGTGCTGGAGCTGTGCATGGTGGGATGTGTCTTCACAGGTTTTCCCATTTAACCTGGCCCCGTGTTACAAAAGCCGATCATTCCTGGTGACCCAATTTATGGATGAGGACACCGAGGCACGCCAGGACGGCCAACAGCCCTGAAGTGCAGAGCTGGGCGGCTGCCCGAGGGGGATCCAGAGCCCGTCCCCGCACGGTACCTGGTGTGCCTCATCCAGGAGGACAGTAACTGACCTTCCCGGCCACCAAGAACCAGACAAGAGCACTCGGGACATGGGCTCAGCCACGGACCCCCCCAGAAGGCCCAGTGGCCTTCGTCCTGACAGTGTCACAGGGACACTGAGGCGGGCGCCTGCTGGCATGTTGCACACCACGAAGGGGAAGCGTGGCTCCAGGAGGCGGCACTCTCTGGCCTCACAACGAGACCTGTCCCCCATCCTGGGCCAGAGGCCCTGGACCACCCAGCACTCGGGAGGTGCCGGGGCCCCAGGAGGGCAGTGACCTTGTGCATGAGCCAGTGCTGGCGCTGCCTCAGCTGGGAGGCGATAGGGCCGCAGAGGTGTCCAGAGACTCCACAGTCACTCAGGGCTCCGTGGCTTCTGGCCTGGAGAAGCAAGCGGGACGTTATTATGCGGGTAGAGCTAGCCTGGAGACGGGCCCTGGGGTGTGGGGTGAACTTTTTTGCTTTCTTGCGGAACTGGGTGGTGGGTGAGTGGCTGGGTCTTTCCCAGCTCTCCTCAAGAGCCCAGAGGAAGACTGGGCCCTCCCTCACATTTCAGCTCTCCCTTTGTGAGGGGTCACCCTCATTTCCAAGTTTTGCTACTCCAATGCCCTCTAATCCCCTACTCCTGCTCCGAAGTTCCCTGGTTGGAGCCCACATTCAGCTCCCCAAGGTCTGGTCAGCCTAAGGGCAGGGCTGCAGCGTCCCTGTCAAGACACAGCCACGCCGAGGGGTGCCTCATCACCGCCCCCCCCCCCAGCAGTCCATGCCTGCCCATCCCAGGGCGCAGGGAGGCCCATCCCCGGGGGTCGGGGCGGGGTTGGGGTGCAGAGACTCCAGGAAATCTTCCCGTAACGGGACAGCTGATGGGGAGTCCCGGCTGGCCTGCCCTCCCGCATCAAGCCCTGTACGAGCCAAGCCCCTCTGCCCCCGCGAGCCCTGCGCATCTGCCCCCCAGCCAGAGGCCGTGCCCGCCTGGGCGGAGCCGCAGAGCCGCTTGGGCGGGAGGCCCCGCCCCCGGCCCGGCCCGCCCCCGCGGATTGGCCGCGGCGCTCGTCGCTCCGCCGGGAGCCCGCCCCTTGCTCGCGCGCCCGGGGCCCCACTTCCAGGTCCCCCGCACTGTCCAGTCCTGCAGACGCCCTCTGGGGTCCCCGCGGCCTCCGGCCGGGCGGGGACCTGCCTCCCTCCCGCAGGAGGCCTCGGACACGTCGGGCCGGCCGGAGCGAGGCCGAGGCGCTGCTGTCCACACAGCGCGCACTCCTCCAGGCCTGGGCCCACCCCGCGGGGCGCCGGGGGGTGGGGGACGCTGCGGGGACTCAGACACGCCATCGGCTTCGGCCTCCTCGGCGCGGAGGGCGTTGGCGGGACCAAGAGCCCCCACACTCCCAGGGAACCGGGCCTGAATCATGGGTACCTCGAGTCAGGAGACCGTGGAGTCTCAACTACAAGCCGTGCTTAAAAGGCTTCTAGGATCCACGCACCTCAAAGAATGGAAGGAGTTCCAGCGCGACAAACGAGCTATGGCCAACCCCCACCTGCAAAAAAGCGTGTGTCCAGCGGTGACCTAGAACGTGGATTGGACTGACCGTTACCATTCTCACCTATTAAAGGGCCCTGGGGGGATCCCTGGGTGGCGCAGTGGTTTGGCGCCTGTCTTTGGCCCGGGGCGCGATCCTGGAGACCCGGGATCGAATCCCACGTCGGGCTCCCGGTGCATGGAGCCTGCTTCTCCCTCTGCCTGTGTCTCTGCCTCTCTCTCTCTCTCTCTCTCTGTGACTGTCATAAATAAATAAAAATTAAAAAAAAATAAAATAAAGGGCCCTGGGATGCAGATTGTCCCGTGACCACAAATCCTCCCATAAAGTACGCAGGCCCCTTTGCAATGTGGTCTTGAATCTGGACTGGCTCCAGCCCAGATGGGTCACTCCGGGTGACTTGCTGAGTGTGGCAGAAGCAGGCTGTGGGGGTTTGGGAGTCCTCCCCCTCAGGCACCCGGCCCTGAGACTGCCCAGCTAGGAAGCTGTGGGAGAGGCCATACGTAGGGACGGAGGCACTGCCAGGCACCGAGGAAAATCATCCTGCACCGTCCAGTCCTGCAGGCCCCCCAGCTGAGGGTAGCTGCATGAAGGGGCCAGAAGAAACCAAGCCGGCCGGCGCCGATCCTGCGTGGTGGCCAGAGGAATGGCCTACCCATCTTCGAGAACACTGATCAGTGACAGACTGTTATTTTAAGCCAGTGATACCAGGGTCATTTATTACGCAGCAGTAACTGATATTCTTGGCTGAACTTGGTGGGTTTTGGCTTTTTGATGGATGGAATACTAAAGACTGTGAAACACACACAAAAGTGCCTTCACATGAACTTCATGTGCCATGCTACACAAATGTTAAATCCCTCAGTTGATCATGTTTAAAGGGCTGATAATTCAGTGAGAATAAAAATAGTAAGCACAAAGGATAGCAATGAGAATTATGTATTTAAAAAGTGTAATGCAAAATGTAAAATAAGCCAGTCACAAACACACACACACACACAAAAATAAATGCTCTATGATTCCACTTATGTGATGTCACTACGCTTGTTAAATTCACAGAGGCAGAGTCAGGTGGTGGTTGCAGGGTGGGGGTGGGGCGGGAGCTGTTCAGTGGGTGTGGAGTTTCAGTTTGGGATGATGATGAGGTTCTGGCAGAGGATGGTGGTGATGGTGGCACACCCGTGTGGCGTACCTCATGCCAGCGAGCTGTGCACTTAGAATGATTCAAGTTGTAAATTTCTGCGATATGTATTTTAACACACACACACACACACACACACCTGTAACAAACTACATGTAGTAATGTTCCATTTACCAAACACCATGGGTGAATGAGGTTCTTCAAAAAAGGCAGATTTCAAACTAAAGTTACATCTCCATGATTCAGACTGTAACAATTTTATCTGTTTCACAGTTTACTCCTTGAGGGTGGATCTCTTCATAAGCTGTTACCACTCTTCACTATCTGGATGAAGCGCATACATATTTTATCCTGATTTGGAAATAAAAGGATCTCCACCCAGATCCCTTGACACAGCCTCCACCCCCGCCTTGGGGCCCTTTCACCACCATCTGTATCCTGCTGTCTCTGGTCACCAAACCTCTCTGCCTCCTGTAGTTCTTTGCATTGGGACCACCAAGTTTCTTCAGTCTCCTGTGTCCTCAAACACCTAACAAAAGCCCCTCCTTCCCTCAACAGTTTGACTTTACAAGAACAGCCCATACCCCTTCCTTCTTACCCTGGCTGTCCGGGGCTGCCCGCCAGCTCTGCGGACACCACTCTCTTCTTCAGCCACAATCATCAGTCCATACATCACCCCTCTGAACCATCTGCTCTGGCCTGTGCGTGGTCTACCTGTGCAACGGAATATTATTCAGCCATAGCAAGAAATCAAGTTCTGGCATGTGCTACAATGTGGATGAACCTTGAGAACATCATGCTCAGCGAAAGAAGCCCGGCACAGGAGTGCCTGAGTGGCTCAGATGGTTAAGTGTTTGCCTTCTGCTCAGCTAATCCCTGGGACCTGGGATCCAGCCCCATTTTGGGCTCCTGGCTCAGCAGGAAGTCTGCTTCTCCCTCTCTCTCTGCTCCTCCCCTGCTTCTGCTCTTTCTTTCTTTCTCAAATGAATTAAAAAAAAAAAAAAAAAGCCAGACACAAAAGATACCATACTATATGACTCCATTTATATGACATGTTCAAAACATGCAAACCCATGGAGATGGAAAGTAGATGAGAGGTTGCATAGGACTGGGGAAAGGAAGATTAGGAAGTGTTGATGCTAAGGGGTGTGGGGCTTCTTTTGGGGTAATGAAAATGTAAAACTGTTTGTGGTAATGGTCGTAGTTGTAGGACTGTGAATACACTGGAAGCACTGAAGTCTACACTTGATAGGGGAGTTGGATGGTATGTAAATCATATCTCAATATAACTTAGGGAAAAAAATCCTCATGGGGACTCAGGTCCGCAGGGTCACTTGGATGAAAAATAGTTTTGTTTTGTTTTGTTTGTTTTAAGATTTTAAATGCTTTTAAAGTAATCTCTGGGATGCCTGGGTGGCTCAGCAGTTGAGCGTCTGCCTTCATCTCCAGTCTCCGGGCATGATCCTGGGGTCGAGTCCCACATCAGGCTCCTTGCAGGGAGCCTGCTTCTCCCTCTGCCTATGTCTCTGCCTCTCTTTCTTTGTCTCTCATGAATAAAATCTTAAAAAATAAATAAAGTAATCTCTACACCCAGTGTGGGGCTCAAACTTACAACCCTGAGATCAAGAATTGCACCCTCCACCAAAAACCAGTTTTCTACACTGCAAGCAAGCCTTTTGCTACTGCCCTTGGCTTCCGCATCATAGGAGTGGCATGATTACATATGAGGATATTGTGTAAGTTGTTATTATATTGTAAAAACTACATAAAAATATTTTTAAAATATTTATTCATGAGAGAGAGAGAGAGAGAGAGGCAGAGGGAGAAGCAGGCTCCCTCCAGGGAGCCTGATGTGGGACTCTTCCCCAGACCCGGGGTCACGCCCTGAAGCGAAGGCAGACGCTTAACCACTGAGACCCCCAGGCGTCCCTATAAAAATATATTTTATTTTTTAAATAGTTTATTTAGGGGATCCCTGGGTGGCGCAGCGGTTTGGCGCCTGCCTTTGGCCCAGGGCGCGATCCTGGAGACCCGGGATCGAATCCCACGTCGGGCTCCCGGTGCATGGAGCCTGCTTCTCCCTCTGCCTATGTCTCTGCCTCTCTCTCTCTCTCTCTCTGTGACTATCATAAATAAATAAAGTATTTATTATTTTTTTTAATGCACATGTCTTTATTTATGACAGTCACACAGATAGAGAGAGAGAGGCAGAGTTAGGCAGAGGGAGAAGCAGGCTCCATGCACCGGGAGCCCGACGTGGGATTCGATCCCGGGTCTCCAGGATCGCGCCCTGGGCCAAAGGCAGGCGCCAAACCGCTGCGCCACCCAGGGATCCCCCTAAAAATATATTTTAAATGTTAACCTATTACTAGCAACTTGCCCCTGATCCTGCCGCTCAGAGGCACAGCTCTTTCCACTCTTGGGTTAGAGCCGTCCGCGTACTTCGTGTTTTCTGCGGCGCACCCTGCGCTCACCGCGGTGTCTGCTACTTCACCCCCACTTCACCGAGCAGACGGGGGCGCCCGGGAGGGATCGCACCCCCAGGTGACGCAGGCCCAGAGCGGGCGCGCCCGACGACCGCAGAAGCAGCGCTCCAGGGCAGCCCAGGTGGCTCAGCGGTTTAGCGCCGCCTTCAGCCCAGGGCCTGATCCTGGAGACCCGGGATCAAGTCCCACGTCGGGCTCCCTGCATGGAGCCTGCTTCTCCCTCTGTGTCTCTGCCTCTCTCTCTCTCTAATAAATAAATAAAATCTTAAAAAAAAAAAAAGAAAAAAAAAAAAAGAAGCAGCGCTCCAGGAGGACACGAGGTGGCGATGTCGCTCCTCACGCTGATCGTGGGGGAAAATGACCTGCCCGACACAGACGCTTCCGAATCAAGAATTCGGGAGCTCTCCCACGCGGCAGAAATAACTAAAGGTTTCCAAAAATGCTTGCATTTACAGGACTTACCAGTTAGAAGGCAGACGCGATTAACAAGGTCTACAAATGCTATCTTTTCGAAGCTAAGGTTTTCCCAAGACACAAACCCCAGTCGGGCTCAGACCGCCCTCTGCCCCCCACCCCAGGCTCTGGTCAAGGCCTCCAGTTCCCGCCTGCTTTTTTTTTTTGCTCCTTACGTTTTCTTTTTTTTTTTTTTTTTTTTAAGATTTTATTTCTTTATTCATGAGAGACACAGAGAGGCAGAGACACAGGCAGAGGGAGAAGCAGGCTCCATGCAGGGAGCCTGACGTGGGACTGGATCCAGGGTCTCCAGGATCACGCCCTGGACTGAAGGCGGCGCTAAACCACTGCGCCACCGGGCTCCCCATCTTTTGTTCTTAAAATTGTGGACAATGTGCATGAACTCCCTTCCCTGTACGTGGAGAATCGGGAGACAAGCTGGAAAGACAAGCTGCTCTCCTCGCTTGGTCATTATTCCTTTAATTCTGTAACTCTCCTGTGACACGTCCCATGAGAAATTAAAGGGTAATATAAGCAACAGAACAGAGAAATGAACAAAAATCGAGGATATTAAAACTCCCCGTTGTGGGACCTGCATAGCCTCAGACCTTCCCTCCAAGATACTTACTAACTAGCAGGGGAAAGGCAGTAACTCGACGGTGGGGAAATCATGCGGACACGCCACTAGGACCAAGGTCGACCACCTACTAGTCATAAGACACATCGACACCATGACGTCCTTGATGTCCTTGATGTCCTTGATACGATGCATCTAGAAGGCCACCACACTGTCCATGATGATCCTGCCCCAAGCGCACACCCCCACTTTCGTCAGACAAGCCATGTGGTGGGATGGGTACAAAACAAGTAACCAGGACACTTCAAAACTGCTGAGGTCATTGAGGCCAAGGGCAGGCTGAGGACCTGTCACAGACTGGGCCAGTTTGGGGGCGGGGGGGGGGACACGGGGGACTGAGGAGACACAACAGCTAAATGCCACGTGGGATGTGGGACAGAAAAAGGACACTGGAGACAAGCTGAAGACACCAGAGTCAGGTCAACAATTTGGGTGAATGCAACTGCACCCGTGTTGATTTCCTGGCTTCGATGGCCATGCAGCATCACGTGAGATGCTGACAATCGGGGAGACCGGGTGATGGGAATTCTTCGCACTATCTCTGCCATTTTTTAAAAGTCTAAAATTAACTCAAAAATTTCTTGAAAACCCAGGTTTCAAACTTATAGACACAATGGGAGTTGACAGAGAAAGTAAGTGACGGAGACCTCCTGAGTGGCAGGGTGAGGGAGAGAGAGGGACAGGGGAATGCTCTCCTGTCCGAGCCTCAGCATCAGTCCTGGGACCTGGAACCTCACCCAAGAACAAAATTCCTCCAGCATCAGCCCACATCTCCAGTCCAGTAACCCAACAACCTCCTTGCCAAGTGTCACCTTCATCCCTACTCAACATCTGAGGCCTTAAGTGAGTGGCCCAGGATGGCACAGCCAGTGCAAGCCAGACTCAAACCCAGGCCCAGCTGGTGCAGAGCTGAAGGGGTGCCTCACTGTGCCCTGGGCAGCTTAGGCTCGAGGTAAGAAGGCCAGTTGCAGAGGAAGCTGGTGCTCAGAGCTGCAGTCAGGCCTTCAGAGTAAGTCATCAGCTGCACTGATGCGTCCCTACAAACCAGCTATTTTATGGTTTCTCATAGTGACTTCCAGCTGATCTGGCCAATGGGCAGCGCAGTGGGACCCTGGAGGGTGGAGCGAGGATGCCAGGATGCCGTTCCTAAAACTATCTGCTTGGCATGGCTCCACCACTGCTGTGGGCTCCAACTTTGCAGGGTCCCCCCCACCTGCTGCCCTGGAAGCTCCACCGGCTGTGGGTGTGGCATCCAGCCACTACTACTCTGGGTCACTCACCAGTTCCTGTTTGGCCTCTCAGCTCCTCCAGCACCAGGGACTGCAAGGAAATTCCCAGGTGAGATCTTAACAGTAGTTTCTGTTTTCCCAGCTGGATCCTGACTGACACGTCCTTCTAGAGTCTAAAGGACTGTGATTACAATATTTGATATTTACCAAATACAGCAATGTGCCTGGCACGACCCAAAGGGCTTTGCATGCACTAACCCATTTTATCTTCCAAATCACCTTGTCCATTAGAGTCCACTGTTCTTTCACATCATAGAGGAGAACTATGGCTTAATCTTAGGTTCCTGTGACCAAGAGCAGGCCAAGAAAGACGGAGTCAGCGTTGAAGATTCCGGTGTCTGCCTTCAGAGCCTAACCTCTTAAAATAAGTTAAAATGTTCTTTTCAAATTGAGGATTCTGACCACAGGTATCAATGAAGTGGGTTAAGATTGGTGGTTGTCAGTCGGGGTGATTTGGTTCCCAGGCAACATTTGGCGATGTCCAGAGACATTTTTGGTTGTTACACCTAGGAGGCAGGGCATGCTACTTGGGTAGGGGCCAAGGATGCTGCTCAACAACCGACAGTGCCCAGGACAGCTTCTCCTATACTCCATAAAGAAGCATCCGGTCTAAAATGCCCTACTTAAAATCAGTGTTTAAAAAATAAGACGGAGGGACACGTGGGTGGCTCAAAGGTTGAATGTCTGCCTTCAGCTCAGGACATGATACCCGGTACCAGGATCGAGTCCCGCATAGGGCTCCCTGCAAGGAGTCAGCTTCTCCCTCTGCCTGTGTCTCTGCCTCTCTCTGTCTCTCATGAATAAATAAATAAAATCTTAAAAAAAAATAAAAATCAGACAGAATTTTAAAAAATGAAAGAGAATAGAAAGGGTGAATCCATATAATTAGGTTAGGTAAAGTTTCCATGCAAGCTTTATTATAATTAGTTGTGTGTGGGGATCCCTGGGTGGCTCAGCGGTTTAGCACCTGCCTTTGGCCTAGGGCGCGATCCTGGAGTTCCGGGATCGAGTCCCACGTCGGGCTCCTGGCATGGAGCCTGCTTCTCCCTCTGCCTGTGTCTCTGCCTCTCCCTCTCTCTCTCTCTCTCTATCATGAATAAATAAATAAATCTTAAAAAAAATAATAATTAGTTGTGTGTGTAATTCTGGTCTTCATAAGAATTCCCCTGGGCCCTTGATAAGAATGCAAATGCTTGGATTTCCATCTAAAATTCTGACAGCAGGGATCCCTGGGTGGCGCAGCGGTTTGGCGCCTGCCTTTGGCCCAGGGTGCGATCCTGGAGACCCCAGATCGAATCCCACGTCGGGCTCCCGGTGCATGGAGCCTGCTTCTCCCTCTGCCTGTGTCTCTCTCTCTCTCTCTCTCTCTCTGTGACTATCATAAAAAAAAAAAAAATTAAAATTCTGACAGCGGATCTGGAGAGGGATTCAAGAATCTGGATTTTTAACAAGTACCCCATGAGGCTCTGGCACCATGGACTGTGCTTTGAGAAACACTTGAATAGAAGCCCTAGAGAAATAGGTAGTTTGCTGCTATTGTGACGAGCCCAAGAAGGATTTGAAGGGTTTTTTGCCTGTATGCCCGGCCCCACACTAAGTACTTTATATACATTGTCTCATTTAATCTGCCACATTGTATATGCTCCCTCATTATTGTGTTAAATAAAATCATTAACATCTGTTTATTTGATATCAGTAGGAGAGCAATGATTTCATCTTTTCTGAAATGATTCTGTGACAATTTAACAAGTGTCACATACTTCAGGCTTATTCCGGGGACCTCAAGAATACAGACAAGAATTTGCTCACATTCGTAAGTGGTATACGTGAAATCTGGTGGAGAGACCTTTTCGAGCATGGCTTCCGTACCTTGGAAGAGCAAATACCAGACTTCTAAAAATCCCATCTGAGATTCCTTATGAAGGCTTCCAGCAAAGCAAACTCAAGAAGGCCTTTATGGTGAATTAACATGCCCGTACCTATGTAAACAACCAGGCCGAATCTAATGAGACCAGTCTTAGTTTATGATCAGCGGTAGCTTTCTTTCTTTCTTTCTTTCTTTCTTTCTTTCTTTCTTTCTTTCTTTCTTTCTTTCTTTCTTTCTTTTTTTAGCGGTAGCTTTCATTGAGGTTATGAGACTGTAAAGAAACTTTATGCCTCAATGAAAATGATGCATTGTCTAGAACACATCCTTCCAGGTTACAGGGTTCTAGCCTTCGAGCTATTTGTTCAACTCTGCACAGTGCAGATGACTGAGAATGATGCAAAATTATTCTAGTCTGTAGGCAATAAACTCTCTCTCCATGTAAGTAAGTACATGTAAATAATTCTTCCCACTTCAGAAGAAGCCAGTTTTGCCTCCCTGTGCACATTTATTTCAATATCTATAGTCTTCTAGAATCTTCTTTGGCTTCTCTTGTTTGATCTTTGTGGTTCTTTGGTTAGTGAGTTAAGTGAAAGCTTCCATATGCGTTCATTTTACATCTGTATGAAACACCTTTATTTCCATTGTTTTCATCTAAGGTTATACTTTTCTAATTGCTTGCGTCATTGGTCCTATAATCTCTGGTTCCCGTCAGAATTTTTTATTTTTTTTTCAGAAATTTTTAAAATTACACATGAAATACCAATCTGCATTGCATGCAGTAAAAATGGGTATTATGCTATGAAACTTTCATTTGTTATACATATATCTATTTATCCTAGGTAAATTTAAATGCATTTTTTACTTTGGATGGTCATTGCTTTGAGGTCAACACTTGGGTCCTTGCATTTGTTTTGTTAATATTCAATTTTTACTCACTAAAGATTTATTGACTGGAGTGTTTTTAAATCGGGCAGATGTAAATGGAGAGTTTGAAAACCTCACAGTTTATGCTTTGTCACTCTCTTATCTTCTCTCCCCTCCCCCAGAATTGAGGCACAAAGGAATTTGAGTGCAATTCTCAAGCTGCCTGCTCTGATATTGCTGTCATGCTGGTGGTCACAAAGGGGTCACTGTAAACCTAACACCCAAGAGACACACAGTAATACAAACTGCTAGGTGCCTCTCAGGCAAGCCCTAAACAGCAAGGACCCTGAAAGGCCGAGCCTCAGTCAGCAGCTGATGGTGGATCAACAGAATTACCTTCACAAACAGAGAGGGAGAACCACCATCCCCATCTGCCAGTACCCAGGTCCTCACTGCTGGCTTGCTGGGTGCCACACCTGGGGCAAATTCCATCGATTCTCTGGATTGATTTTACCTGTGAAACAGGAAAAGTGGCAAATGAGACACTGTACGGGAAATGCTTCTGTAAACTGTAAATCATCACACAAGAACAGAGTTCTTTGTCCGACCCAGGGGTCCTGATGTTTGAAGAAGCTCCTGGCTGACCCCAATTGCTGCCCCCCTCCCCCACACACTAATGAACTATGAGGGGTCAGAGGTGTGCATTGACTGACTCATAAGCTCTCCTATGAACTATGCATGCTCTCTGTGTGTGCACACAGGTAGCACTCCTGGGAGGTGCTGAGGGTGTGACCCACTCTCCCACCAGCCATCATGAATCTCTGTTCTAAAGCAGGGCTTCTTAACCCCAGCACCATTGGCCTTTTGCGCTGGCTACTTCTTTATTGGGGGCGGGGGGCTCTCCTGGACAATGAAGGATGTTCAGCATATCCCTGGCCTCTGCCTGCTGCATCCCAGTAGCACGCCTCAGCCCAACGATCGACATTGCTATACGTCCCCTGGGAACTACCGCTCCTGAGAGATGCACACAGCACAAGAAGGAAGATTCTAGCTCCAGGTCCTCCTAGTCCCAAATCTTTCAATCACCAGATCAGAAACTTAACTTTTTTTTTTTTTTCTCAAGTAATCTCTATGCCCAACGTGGGGCTGGAACTCACAATCTGGGCATCAAGAGTCACATGCTTTACCCAGTGGGCCAGCCAGCGCCCCAGAATCTTCGCTATATTTTTACTCCTTCCTTACCAGGCCTCGTGTGTCCTCAAATCTCGTTCTCTGTACACCTGGTCATACCACCTTCCATTGCATTCTCACTGAACATCACTTCAGGGCTTCGATCCCCACCCATTCAAAGGTCTTCCCATCCAGCATCCATCCAGCCCAGCCAATTCTCCCTTCGCAGTGGACACCGCTTAATCTTTCTAAAGCTGAACTTTAATTATTTCTCTCTCCAGCAAAAATCGTCTCCTTCTCCATTATCAACACTCCACAATCCAGCCCCAACCTCACACACTCTTCTCTTCTCCAAGTCCGACTAGCTTTTGGAAGAAGAGCAAGATAAACCCGATGGCATCAAATTAGAAAATTCAAATCAAGTCCTCAAAGTGATTCTGGCCCTGAGAAGCAGAAACGTTAAAATCTTAATAATATACCTTTTCTTTGGAATTGGAGGACACCCGTGATTATCTGATTATTGGAACTCAGTATCCCCCAAAGGCAGAGAAAGTGTGATGCTTGTTAAAAGCAAGGGTTTCAAAGTGTGGTCAGAACCAATAGGTCCTGAAATCAATTTCGTCGTTAGCAAGAGTCATTTGGGAAGCAAAGAACAGAATGGGATTAGAACAAAGGTAGAGCGGATCCGGCTGCATCGTGAGAGGCTGGGGTCATGTCTCCCTGGGAACTTATCTTTCAGGATCTACACATGCAGGCACAAGTTATGCACGTAGGGCATATTGTTAGTGTAGGTTGAGGCAAAAAAGTTTGAAAGTCACAACAGGCGATCTGCGTAACCAGAAGCGGGAGGACGGGTCTAATAGGCCAAAGTGCAAGGTCACTGGGACCTACAGAACCGCACGGATGGGACGGAGCTGGGTGGGCGCGGCGCGGGGCGGCGCCGGGGGCGGGGGCGGCGGGGAGCGGGCCGGGAGGGGGCGGGGAGGGGGCGGCGACCCTGGGGCTCCCGCTGCGGGGGTTGCCGGGTTGCGGCGAAGGAAGCGCGCCTGCGGTGGAGGACGAGGAGGCGGCCGGAGCGCCGGGACGCTGACCCGGGTGACACCCCCCTCCGGCCTCAGCAGTTCTCGGGGCCGCGGCCACGCCGTGGGACCCGGGACCCCCCCGCCCGCTGGGGCCCGTGCTCACCGGGCACCGGCCGGGCGGCGGCGGCAGCGGAGCCCTCCCTCTCCGGAGACCGAGCCGCGGCGGGTCCTCGGGCCTCGGCCGCCGCGGCCACAGTGTGCACCTCGCGGCCAGGCCCCTGCGGCCGCCGCAAGCCTAGCGCCCGCTCCCCGCCCCCACTGCCCTCCGGCCGGCCGGGAGCGCGCCACCCAGCTGCGGAGCCCGCCTCTCGGAACGCCGGAGCGGCTCGCAGCGAGCATGCGCAGCAGGACCGCGGGGCGGCCCCCGTTCCTCGGGCGAACTCCGTTTCTCCGGCTCTTCCGGGAGCGGCGTCGAGCAGGCGGCCTGGCCAATCGGCGTGGGAGGGAGAGGGCAGGGGCGGGCGAAGGGGGCGGGGCGAGCGCGGGATTGGGCGGCGGCGGGCGGGGGCGGGCCCCCGAGACTAGTGAGTCGGGGGCTTAACTGAGGCCGCCCCCGCCCAGCAGGCCTCGCCCGGGGCTCGGCTCGGTGCCCGCGGGGCGGGACGCGTGTTGAAATAGCGCTTGAGACCCGGCGTGTTCCTTAGCCAGCAGGAGGACATTTCCTATACACCTTCTTAAAACCTTCAGATGACCCCACCCCAGAGCCGGGCCAATTTGAGGTTCAAAACACAGGGAATAATCATAGCGGATTATAACTTCGAGTAAAATAAGAACCCACCAGCTGATACTGATCTAAATAAGCAGGAGCGCCTGGGTGGCTCAGTGGGTTAGGTATTTGATTCTTGGTTTTGGATGAGGTCATGACTTTGGGGTGCTGGGATTCAGCCCCTAATGGGGGTCTTTGCTGGGGTTAGAGTCTTCCTGAGATTCTCCCTCTCCCTCTGCCCTTCCTGCACCCCCACCCCGTTTAAGTACTCTCTTTTTCTTAAAAAAAAAGTGGGGAGAAGGGAAAGCTGTTTCTCACCAAAGAAGGCCAACTAAGAAGCGCAGAAGGGATGATGCAGAAAATCAGCATTTGTCAACCATCCTGCTTAATAGCCTATGTGGGCAAAAATCATCGATGGCCACTAAAACTGGAGGGTGAAAGCTTAGTAAGGAAATGGTATTTACATAATCCCAAGGATACTCTTCAAAAAATATTTATTTATTTATTTATTCATGAGAGACACACAGAGAGGCAGAGACACAGGCAGAGGGAGAAGCAGGCTCCATGCAGGGAGGCTGATGTGGGACTCGATCCCGGGACCCCAGGATCTCACCCTGAGCTGAAATCAGAGGCTCAACCACTGAGCCACCCAGGAGTCCCCAAAGAAGGGGCGAGTGTGAATTTTACAGTAGAAGAATGGTTCTCAAAGTGTAGTCTGGGGTTCCTGGAGGTCCCTATGGAATATTGCAAAGGCGATGTGACATGCTGTTGTAACAGGCTGATGGCCAAAGCACCCATGAGAACCTCTAGTATTTCTGTAGGCTTCCATTAAGATTTGCAAAAATGTAAAACAGTTCCTGCTCTTCTCACCTAATTTCTTTGTTTTGAAAAATATAGCGATTTCTCATAAAAATATGTTATTATGTTAACTCATAAAGGGTTTATTATTCACTTTTGAGAACAGCTTCATTGAGATATAATTCACGGACTATGTAATTCACCGGTTCAAAGTGTACAATTCAGGGGGATCCCTGGGTGGCGCAGCGGTTTGGCGCCTGCCTTTGGCCCAGGGCGCGATCCTGGAGACCCCAGATCGAATCCCACGTCGGGCTCCCGGTGCATGGAGCCTGCTTCTCCCTCTGCCTGTGTCTCTGCCTCTCTCTCTCTCTGTATGACTATCGTAAATAAAATTAAAAAATTTTAAAAAAACAAAGTGTACAATTCAGTGTTTTTTAGTATTTTCATAAAGGTGCGCAAACATCACCACAATCCGTTTTAGAGCATTTTCTTTACTCCAGAAAGAAACTGTGGCCATTGCTGTGAAATCCCTCATCCCCCAATCCTAGGCAATGGTTCATCTGCTCTCTGTATAGATGTGCCTATTTTAGACATTCATATAAATGGAGTCATACAATATGTGGTGTTTTATGTCTGGCTTATTTCACCTAGCCTCATGTTTTCAAAGTTCATCCATGCTGCAGCCTGTAGCAAGACATCATTTTTTTTTTATGGCAAATAACATTGCATGGTATATATAGACTTATATAGACTATGGTTTGTGTGCCCATTAATCTGTCGTTGGGCATTTGGGTTGTTTCCAGTTTTGGGCTACTATGACTCATGCTGCTATGAGCACTTATGTCCAGATTTCTGTGTGTACATGTTTTCAATTCTTTTTTCTTAGATATTTTATTTATTTATTTGAGAGAGAGAAAGAGAGCGTGCAAGAGCAGGGAGAGGGAGAAGCACGCTCCCCGTGAACAGGGAGCCCAATGTAGGGCTCAGCCCCATGATGCTAGGATCATGACCTGAGCCGAAGGCAGATGCCCAACCGACCGAGTCACCCAGGTGCCCCTGTGTTTTCAATTCTTTGGGATGTGCACTTAGGAGTAGAATTGCTGGGTCATATGGTAACCCTATGTTTAACCATTTGAGGAATTGCTAGACCGTTTTCTTTTTTTTTTTTAAGATTTTATTTATTTATTCATAGAGACACACACAGACAGAGGCAGAGACACAGGCAGAGGGAGAAGCAGGCATCATACAGAGAGCCTGACATGGGACTTGATCCAGGGCCCCCAGGATCACGCCCGGGGCTGCAGGCGGCGCTAAATGGCTGCGCCACCAGGGCTGCCCGCTAGACCGTTTTCTACAGGGTGTTCACCATTTCGCATTTCCACCAGCAGCATATGAGGGTTTCAATTTCTCCACATCTTGTCAACACTTGTTATCATCTGAGTGTAGCCAAGCTGGTAGATATGAAATGGTATCTCATTGTGGTTTTGATTTGCATTTTTTTCTGATATTAAGATGTTGACCCTTTTCTCATGTGCTTCTTTGTCATTTGTATATCTTCTTTGGAGAAATGTCTATTCAGATCCTTTGCCAATTTATTTTATTTTTTTAGATTCTATTTATTTTTAGAGAGAGAGTGTGCGTGCTCAAGAAGGGAGAGGGGCAAAGAGAGAGGTAGAGAAAGAATTTCAAGCAGATTCTTGGCTGAGTGTGGAACCCATCAGGGGGCTCAATCTCATGGCCCTGAGATCATGACCTTAGATGAAATCAAGAGTCTGATGCTTAAGCACCCAGGTGCCCTGATTCTTTGTCAATTTTAAAATTGGGTTGTCATTTGATTTTGAGCGTAAGTGTCATTTTATATAGTAGCACGTGGGTGGGTCAGTTGGTTAAGCATCTGCCTTTGGCTCAGGTCACGAACCCAGGGTCCTGGATGGAGTCCCACGTCAGGCTCCCTGCTCAACGGGGAGTCGACTTCTCCCTCTGCCCCTCCCCCACACCAGTACCTTCTCTTGCGCTTTCTCTCTCGAATCATTAAAATATTTTTTAAAAAGATTTTATTTATTTATTCATGAGAGACACAAAGAGGGAGAAACACAGGCAGAGGGAGAAGCAGGCTCCATGCAGGGAGCCCAACGTGGGACTCAATCCTGGGACCCCAGGATCACGCCCTGAGCTGAAGGTGGTGTCAAACCGCTGAGCCATCCGGGCTGCTCAATAAAATCTTTACATAAAAAGGAGTTGTTTATACATTGTAGACATATAAGTTCCCTATCAGATATATGATTTGCTAACTTTCTCGTGTTTTGTGGGTTGTCTACACTTCACTGCCCACAGTTGAGATGGCATCCTTTGAAGCATAAAGGTTCCTAATTTTGACGGTGTCCAATTTATCTGTGTATTTCTTTTTTGTGTGGTTTTGCCTCATATACCTTTTGCATATTTACTGTTAATTGCTTGTTCTACATTTTGCTTTTCTTAGTGAGGTCTAGTTGACGAACAGTGTTATATCAATGTCAGGTATACAACGGAGTGACTTGACAATTCTATATACTAGACAACGCGCACCACAATAGGCGTGGTCAGACCTGTCACCACACAACGTTATTACAGTATCACTGTATTCCCCAGGCTGCACTTTCCACCTCTGCGATTTAGCCAGCACATTCTGAAAGCATTGCATTTTGAATCCCCCAGCACCCAAACTGAACAGCAAAAAGAATGGAACTCATTTTTGTTGTTGTTGTTGTTGCTTGGGCTTTTCGTGTCACATCTAAGAAATTCCTACCTAATCCAAGTTCACAATGATTTACCTGTATGTATTTTAAGATTGTTGTCCTTTAACTCTTATATTTGAGTTATAGGCCCACGTTTAGTTATTTTTTGTATATGGGGTGAGATAGGGCTCCAACTTGATTCTTTTGCATGTGGAAATCCTAGTGGTCCTGCCACCACTATTGTTTCCCCAGTTTAGTGGTTTTGGCACCCTCGATGAGAATCAGTGGACCATAAACACCAGGGTTTATTTCTGGACTATCCATTTTATTTCATTGATCTATGGCTCTCCTTACACCAGTGCCACACCATCATTCCTGCTCCTTTGTAGTCAGTTTTGACATCAAAGTGTGAGTTCTCCAACTTTCTTCTTTTTTAGTATGATTTTGGCTGTTCTGGGTCCCTTCTATTCTCATGTGTCATCTTCTTTACAATTAATTTTTAAAAGTATTTTATTTATTTATTTATTTATTCATTCATTCATTTATTCATTCATTCATTCATTTAGAAAGTGTGGGGAGGGGCAGAGGGACAGGACTGTGCTGAGTCCGGGACCCGACTTGGGGCTGGATCTCAGGATCCTGAGATCATGACCTGAGTAGAAATCAAGAATTCAAAGTTTAAGGCACCTGGGTGGCTCAGTGGTTGAGCATCTGCCTTTTGCTCATTGTGATCCTGGGTTCCTGGGATCGAGTCCCACATTGGGCTCCCCACAGGGAGCCTGCTTCTCCCTCTGCCTGTGTCTCTGCCTCTGTGTGTGTGTGTCTCATGAATAAATAAATAAAATATTTAAAAAAAAAGAGTCCAAGATTTAACCACCACCCAGGCACCCCTCTTTTCAATCCTTTTGACAACAAATCTGTTTTAAATTGTACATCATTGTGGGACACCTGGGTGGCTTAGGGGTTAGGCGCCTGCCTTGGGCTCAGGTCGTGACCCGGGGGTCCTGGGATCAAGTCCCATGTTGAGCTCCCTGCAGAGAACCTGTTTCTCCCTCTGCCTGTATCTCTGCTTCTCTCTCTGTGTCTCTCATGAATAAATAAATAAAATCTTAAAAAAAAATTTACATTGTTGAGAAAACAATGCATAGCAATTATTTGCGTGTGTCTCTGCCTTTTCTTTTTTTGTCTCTGCCTTTTCACTGAACTCTATATTGTAAACATCCCCTATGTTACAGGCTTATTTTACATATGATTAGCTACACAATTTGGTTGTTTTCTTGGTGGACATTGCATTTCTAAATCCTGCTATTATAAATACTGCTGCACGGCTGGCTTCATTCCTAACATTTGGGAAATCCGGGTGAAGAGCATATAGGAATACTTATATACTTCTTGCAACTTTTCAGTAAGTGTGAAAAATTTTTTTAAAGAGTTTATGTATTCATGAGAGACACACCCCTGGGTAGCCCAGTGGTTAGGGACTCACTCTTGTTTTTGGCTTGGGTGGTGATTTCAGGGTCCTTTGAGACCTGGCCCCTCCCCTCTCCGCCCATCAGTCCCTCGCCCCCACCTATCGGCCCCTCCTCCCTCCCGCACCGGCCCCTCTTCCCTCGCCCACCGGTCGGTGTCCCCCTTGCACTTCGCCCCCCCCCCACAGCCCACGCCGCTGCACGATCGCTCTCCGACCACCCGGTGCAGTGGGGACCCCGACACAGCGGGGACCTGCGGGCTTGGGCGCTTCGGGCCCCGACACTGGGCGGGGGGCGGCCGGAGGCGCCCCGGCATCAGCCCGGCTGCCGCCCGCGAGCCTCCCCCCCGGCCCCAGGCGCAGGGACGCCCCCGCCTCCACTCCGCACGGCGCCCCGGGCCTCCTCTCACCGCGACCCTCCCCAGCCCCGCGGGGACCCCTCGAGCCGCCCGCTCCCCTTCGCCAGGCCGGAGCCCCCGGTCTTCCGGCCGCGCGTCCTCGGCCTTTGCAGAGTGAAGACGCTGCTCCTTTCCAGAAACCTCCACGCTGCCCCGCCCCCCCGCCCCTGCGCCTCGCTCCCGTCTCCCTAAAGCTGCTGCTGGAAGTGCCCCCCACCCTACCCCCTCCCCGGGCTCCGGGCAGGTGCAGGTGCAGGTGCGGGTCCCGTGGGCCCAGCGGGTCCTCCGACTCCCGGCGTCTCTCTGCCCGCCCCCTCTCTGTTCCCCACCAGCCCAAATCCGCGGGGACGTCTCAGGGACCCCCAGTGCCCGAGGACCCCTGCTCGGGTGTGCTGGGGCTTCTGTCGGGGGGAGCGGGCGAGAAGCGGTGGGTACGAACAATGAGTTGTGGGGTGTTACAGGTGGTGCGCGCGGTGGGGAAATGGGACGGGGCGTGGGCGCGCAGCAGGTGGTTCCGGAGGGACACGCGAGGGGGGGTGTCTCACTGGACCCCGCGCGGTGGCCGGGACCGCCGAGCCGCGCGCGCCCCCTGCCGGCCACTGGCCGCCTCGGCCCGCGTGTGGGCGGTGGGAGCCCCTGGAGGTCGCAGGGTCGGAGGCAGCGGGGACTGTCGCTCTTAAGATCACCATCTCCTCGGTGACAGCGCCGGTGCAGGTGGCACAGACCCTGAGAACAGGTCCTCAGGGCCGTGGGGAGCATGGGGTTGCTGGTCCTCCCCGTAGGCAGCAGTCCCCCTCCTAGGGCTTTGTCCTAGGAAAACCCAGGGGTACTTGCGTGATTGTTGACCAGCTGGAAACGCGGGGTGCGGGGCGGGGGGGGGGGTCAGGCCTGGAGGCGGGATCGCTCGCCGAGTGGCACGCTGCAGTCCTTACGGGGTCGGAAAGACGTTCGTAATGTATTAAGAGAAAATGAGCTGTATCCTCCCAACTTTCTGAATATGAAAAATGTTACAGCTTTATCTCTAGATGATAGAATAACTGCAGATATTTGTAATATTGTCTTGTTACCCGTATGTATTTATTTCAATGACCATGAACATTTTTTTTTTAGCTTGAAGACCAGTAAGTTATGTTTTTGAAGGAAGAGTCTAGTCATCCTGTTTACACTTCTTGGGGGGGACAGGGAGGGGCAGAGGGAGAGAGAGAATCCCAAGCAAGCTCCAGGCTCAGCGTGGAGCCCATCATGGGGCTGGATCTCACTGGCCTGAGGTCACAGTCTGAGCTGAAATCAAGAGTCCCATGTTCAACCTACTGAGCCTGTGACTGAGCCAGGCGCCTGTGACTCTTGACAAAGACCTCCCTTCATTCTGTAAAGAAGGCCCCTGCCCACCCTTGCCCAGAGTGCGAAGACCCAGCGCTGGCATTGGTCTGTGACCTCTGAGGATTTTCTGCTCTCATCCAGGAGGGAAACACTCTTCACAGGAACTCACCGTTTTTCCTCCTGTAGGGTGGCACTGTCCCTCCCAGATGGATAACCTGTTACTGAGCAAGTCTCAGGTCTTGTCAGCGCCCCTCACCGTCCCTCTGTCTCCTCTCCCTGGAGGCAGTGGTGGCCTCCTCAGCACCTTTCAGTGCACACTTTGGATGCTTTCATGGTCCCTGTGGGCTTTGTAAAACAACGCTGACCGCGTGCGTCCTCTGCATAAATCCTTCCCTGGCCTCCCCCTCCCCGTGGTGAGCCTGGAATCCTCCCTGTGGCCTGCAGGCCCACAGGCCCTGAGACCTGGCCACCACAGCCACTGGCCAGGCCCCGCCATGCCAAGTCGCACCATGCCTGCCCTCTGTCCTCCTCACACCCCTTTTTCCCTCTGTTCGGGGGAGGGGGCACCCCGCCACCAACTCCTTGTGCCTTCCTGTCATCTGACCAATCTGGCCCACCACGCAGATGACGATGGATGACACAGAGCGGCAGGAAAGGAGAAATGTGGTGAGGAGCAGGAATCTATTTAAATATAGAATTAAGACAAAGGAACATCTCAAATGATGGTTACAGAACATAAATGTTATAAACAACCAGGCTGGAGGAAAACAGTGAGGTGGACTGGGCCGGGAGGGGTGTGAGGAACTCACTTTTCCTAGGAGGGGTCCCTAGGTACAGGTTAAACTTGGGAAAATGATGTTCAAAAACATAAGGTCTCTAGTCTCAACTTTTTAGAAATAATCCATTTGTTTCCTTTGCCCAATGGCAGTTTTCACAAAATGAGGACCAGGCAAGGTGAAGCAACTGGAGGCCGAAGCCTTTCCTGTCGGAGGCCTCCAGGGAACCCTGACTTCCGCTTGCAGGGGGGTAACTGTGCTTGGTCTGCGTCCTCCTCCAGCAGGGGCAGCACCCAAGGTGCCTGGGGAGGGGCTCAGGTGCCCAGGAATCTCAGCCCCCAAAACACCCAGAAGGAACATGAAAGGGGCATCATATACTACTGTCGGGGTCCCCCTGCCGTACTGCAGGCCCACCCCTTCCCCAGCAGAACCCTGGGCAGCCGCAAACATGGGCCCCTATGCAGGGTGGGGGGAAGCTGCCAACTGGTGAGCTGCCTAGAGGAGACAAGCCTCCTGATGGTCCAGCAGGACAGACTGAGGCCTGCTGGGAAATAGGCCCTGGAGGGACGGCCAGGGTGGGGTGGGATAGGCTTCCCAGGGGCTGGGGCCTCAGCCCCACTTTGAGGCCAAGAGCAGCAGGAAGGAGAAAGCTCAGAGACCCCACTGGTCTCTGGGGCCAGCAGTGGTCTCCAGGCCGAGGGCCAGGGGTCTGAGAGACGGCCCGGCCCGGCAGCCCCGGGAGTGGGCCCAGTGAGGGCTGGAGGGGTTGCAGCTGGGTCTCAAAGGACCCGGAACCATGGAAGGTTTTAAAACCTGTCCATCATGGGACCTAGCATACGGCTTCTTTTATTCTTTTTGAGGTTTTTCAGTAGTTTTTTTTTCTATTTATAAAAGTAATTTGTGCTGGATTTGGAAAAAATTATACAGTGTTTGAGAATGAAAGTCAGTTGGCGGCTGGGTCTCTGGGTCGAGCAGTCACAGGCAAGTTCACGGGGCGTAAGGGCAGACACGCGGGCAAGAGCTACAGGAGCTACAGGAGTGCGGGCCTGACAGCATCTGCAGCGGGCTCCCCCTCCGCTGGGGCACTGGGGGCGGGCTGCCCTGCCAAGCTTCCTTCTTCTTTTCTGTCTGGAAGAGAAGGCAGTGGGTCAGGCTGGCGTTAAAGGAAAAGGGAGGGGGGCACCCGGGGCCTGAGGCTCCCAGCCCAGCCAGGGGCTGCTCCGGGGTGCCGGTGGCTGACTACACAACATGCCCCTCAAGGCCACCAGCCCAGGACACAGAGGCTGCGACAGTCATTCCCAGGGAACTCTGGGCCAAACCTGGGCTAAGCACTGCTCTCCCCAGCACCTGGCCTGGGAGGAGAGAAGAGGTGGGAGAGTCTATGGGCCAGGTATAGAGGTACACATGGGGCAGCGGGTTGAGGGTGTTGTTCACTGTGCAAGAGCACTGCTTAGGGGAGTCTGTGGGGCTGAATCCCCTTGCTCTGCCCTCCAGCCCTCTATCAGAGGAAGGGTGGCTTTGTTTTCATTCTCACCAAGGGGCCGTGGGGTGGGGCCTACATGGTGCCGGGGCCCAGGCAGATCTGAGAAGTGCGCGGAGGTCTCAGACCGGGTGGAAGGGACCAGGAGATGGCCCGTCCAGTCCAGCTCGGTGAGAAGAACAGGCTCTGACCGGATACTTCCGCTCCACCCTCTGCAGTGCCCAGCCGGTGGGCTTAGAGGTCATCCCTCTTCACAGGTCATGGGGATGGCACCCTCGACCTTTGGACTGGTGGGTGGCAGGAGGTAGACATGAGGACGCACTCGGGGGAGGACTGGCTGGGACACTCAAGGGTGAGCTGGACATGCTGCAGAGGGGCTTCCGGGCTCTGGGTGATAGGGCGCCCCAACTCCTTAAGTGCAGCTCCTGTCCAGCAGTTGAGGGATGCTGAGGGTTCCCTTGGGTCCCCTGAAACTCCAGGCCTGTGCCTGGAGACGCCCCCATCTCAGTGCTGCAGTGTCTCAGCTCCAGGGGAAGCAGCGGAGTTCCCTCCCCTAGGACTTCAGAGCATTCCTCTGCATTTCCATCAGGGCACGGCCCAGCTAACTGGAGGAAAACGAGGGCCCCCCACCTTTCCCAGGACTGGCTGACAGGCCCAGTGCCCTGATGGCTCCAAGGGGGCCACCTGTTCATAGGCTACAAGTGGAGGCCAATCCTTGTGGCTTTCCTTGTCTCCATGCCTCAGGGCACCGCACACCACACACACTTCCAGTTGGGAAGAAGCCCAGCTCCATCTCCTCCCAGACACCGGGTACCCCTTCCCCTGGGCAGCCCTCAGGATTCCACGTTCCAAGAATGTAGTGCAGTGTCACCTACACCAAGCTGAGTCGGGGTGGGGGCCTGCCAGGGGCCTTAGACACACACGCAAGGGCCCACACGAATATACCCGGAGGGACACACGAAGGTGCCCTCCCAGGCAAATCCACACCCAGATACATGTGCGTGGAGGCATACACTGTGGTGGTGTGTGCACAGCGCATGCACACAATCCAGAGCTGGCCCAGTCTCTGAAATCCCCGGGGGTCAGGGGGCTTCGGGCCCAAGGAGGGTCTTGCTCACACTGTGCTCGCTTCGACCAGGGCCTCACCTTGGTCCAGCTTACTGCGTTTCTGCTCAGGCTCCTGGGGTGGCACCTCAATGGCCCTCTGAGCCTCAGGATGGATCTTGAGGAGGGCTTTGGCGAGGGTGGCGGGGCCGGGTACCCCCAGGGACATGATGCAGTGCACTCCTTTGCGCTTAGCTCCTGCCACCTTGGCACTGTCTTTAGAGGCTGTCAGCAGGACCAGTTTGGAGAACTTCCTTGGCTTCCTGGGGGCTGCGGGGACAACATCTGTGCCTGGCTCAGGGGACGGCTCCTGGCCAGCCTTCACACTCTCACCCTCCTGCTCGCTGGGCTCTGGCAGGGGCATTCTGGGACGATGGCCTGTCCCACAGGCCACGCTCAGGCCCCAGCAGAGGGATTTCTCTTCTTCCTCCTCTTCTTCTTCCTCCTCCTCCTCCTCCTCCCTGGTGGGGAACCTGGCAGTCCAGGAGCTCTGTCCTAAGGAGGGAAGCAAAAGCCATTAGTGGAGGCACCTTCGGGCCTGGTGCTCAGGAAAATGGATGTGGGTGGAGGTCGAGGCAGATGTGGCTGCCTTAGGGCCCGGGGCTGACAGCACAGAGCAGGAGCACCCCGGGGGATCGGGGCTTCTGTGGGGCTGCCCCCACCTCCCGCAGCCCTGGCTCCGTCACCTCCCTGCCCACCCTGCACCTTCCTGTCTGTAAGCTGTGTCACCTGCAGGGCTCTCCAGGGGTTGCAGGACGGAGGCAGGGGGAACCCTGAGCTTCTACAAAGAGAGGCCTGGGGGTGCTGGAGCTGTGCATGGTGGGATGTGTCTTCACGGGTTTTCCCATTTAACCTGGCCCCGTGTTACGAAAGCCGATCATTCCTGGTGACCCAATTTACGGATGAGGACACCGAGGCACACCAGGACAGCCAACACTGTGAAGTGCAGAGATGGGCAGCTGGCCAAGGGGGATCCAGAGCCCGTCCCCGCACGGTACCTGGTATGCCTTGTCCAGGATGACAGTAGCTGACCTTCCCGGGCACCAAGCACCAGACAAGAGCACCAGACATTAGCTCAGCCACGGACCCCCCCAGAAGGCCCGGTGGCCTTTGTCCTGACAGTGTCACAGGGACACTGAGCCGGGCGCCTGCTGGCACGCTGCACACCACGAAGGAGAAGCGTGGCTCCAGGAGGCGGCACTCTCTGGCCTCACAACGAGACCTGTCCCCCATCCCGGGCCAGAGGCCCTGGACCACCCAGCACTCGGGAGGTGCCGGGGTCCCGGGAGGGTAGTGACCTTGTGTGTGAGCCGGTGCTAGCGCTGCCTCAGCTGGGAGGGGACAGGGCCGCAGAGGTGTCCAGAGACTCCACAGTCACTCAGGGCTCCCTGGCTTCTGGCCTGAGAAGAAAGGACTAATCACAGAGGCTACCAGCAGTGCAGCGTAGAGTGGCCTTTTTGCCTGTTGGGGGTGATTGTGTGGTGGGCGGATGGCAGGGTCTTTCTCAGCATACAGTGTTAGCCCAGAAACATGACCTCATCCTTAGCAGACGTCTCCCCTATGCATCTCAGGACCCAGGCAATGGCAGGGGTCACAGACACCCACCTGCCCCCCCGCCCCGGCCCTATTTATCCAACCCCGTTTTCAGTTCTGTTTCCTGGGATCCCTCCCAATACATACGGCTTGAAGAGGCCATGCCCAGATCTCCAAAGTTTTCCAAGACCCCATCCATGAGAGGAGTCAGGTGCAACGCCAAGGAGGGTTTGGGATGCCTTGTCCCCTGCAAGTCCTCCTCCCCAGTCTCTTGGCTATTAGACATAAAAGCAGAGACCTCCTGGACTGTGACAGATATGGAGCCCTCACCTCCAGGGTTGAGCCCTCAAGGAAATCTGCCTAATAACAAGGCACCCCGGGATCGGTGTCTCCGTAACCCTCCTGCCCCTGGTCCCCCCAGTCAAACCCTGGGACAAGCCAACCTCTGCTCCCCCAGTGCAGTCCTTCCCTGCCCTGCCCATCCTGTCCCACAGGGTGACACAGTAGCCCTGGAGGAACATACGGACCAGCTTTAGAAAGGACATTGCCGAAGCATCCCCTGGTAGAGCCGCTCTGGGCAGACAAAGGTTAGGGTGGGAGCCCCACCACCAGTGGACTGGCTTCAGCCCACGTCCCTCTTAGCCGGCCCCCCTTTCCTGCTCACAGAGTCTCCCTGGTCTGGGGCTGAAATCCCAGAGTGATCCTCTTCCTCACACCTTATATAAAAGTTAATTTTAAAATGCTCTTTAGATATAGGTCACAAAATAAATACCACTTAGAAAACAAATGAAAAGAGGAAAAATGAATTTGTATAATATATATATAAAATAAAATTTAATGAGAAAAATTAAGAATGAAATAATAATAAGAAGAAAGAGGGCAGTCCCGGTGGCGCAGGGGTTTGGCGCCGCCTGCAGCCTGGGGTGCGATCCTGGAGACTGGGGATCGAGTCCCACATCAGGCTCCCTGCATGGAGCCTGCTTCTCCCTCTGCCTCTCTCTGTGTCTATAAATAAATAAATAAAATCTTTAAAAAAATAAAAAAGAAGAAAGAATTATTGGAATATGAATAATAAAATAGAAGTAATCATTTAGAATAAAAGTAATAAGGGGAAAAAATAAAATAAAATGCTCTTTAAGGGGACACCTAGGTGGCTTAGCGGTTGAGCGTCTGCCTTTGGCTCAGGGTGTGATACTGGGTCCAGGGGTCGAGTCCCACTTCGGGTTCCCTGCGAGGAGCCTGCTTCTCCCTCTGCCTCTGTCTCTGCCTCTCTCTGTGTGTCTCTCATGAATAAATAAAATCTTAAAACAAAAACAAAACAAAACAAAAAAAAAAACCCAAGAACTCTTCATGACCTTAAACCAAGGAGAGCGTTCTTCAATAAGGCACGATAAGTACAGGCAACCAAAGAAAAATAGAGGGGACACCATCAAAATTTAAAACTTTTGTGAAAAATAAAATAAAATAGGGATCCCTGGGTGGCGCAGTGGTTTGGCGCCTGCCTTTGGCCCAGGGCGCGATCCTGGAGACCTGGGATCGAATCCCACGTCGGGCTCCCGGTGCATGGAGCCTGCTTCTCCCTCTGCCTGTGTCTCTGCCTCTCTCGCTCTCTCTCTGTGTGTGACTATCATAAATAAATAAAAATTTAAAAAAAAAAAAAAAGAAAAATAAAATAAAATAAAACTTTTGTGCATCAGAGGACACCATCCAGAAAGTTTAAAAGACAGCCAGCAGAATGGGAAAGAGTTTTTGCAAATCATATCTCTGATGAGGGAATTATATCTGGAATTTATAAAGAACTCTTACAACTCAGTAACAAAAAGACCAACAACGCAATTTAAAAACAGGCAAAGGCTCTGAATAAGCCTTTCTCCAAAGAAGATATGCAGATGGCCAGTGAGCATATGCGATGCTCAACATCATGAGTCCTAAGAGAAACACAACAAAACCACCATGAGATACTACTTCACACCATCAGGGTGGATATAATAAAAGGAACACACCAAGAAACAGAACAAGTGTTGGTTTGGATGAGGAAAAACTCGAAGCCTCTTCCACTGCGGGTGGGGATGTCCACAGTGCAGCCATGGTGGCAGTCTGGTGGCTCCTCAAAGGTAAAACTCAGAGTTATCATATGACCCAGCAATTCCCCTCCAAGTACATGCCCGAGAGAACTGGAAACAAATGTCTAGATAACCACTCGTAGCTGAGGGGTGCCTGGGGGGCAGTCAGTTAAGCGTCTGGTTTCAGCTGGGGTCATGATCTCAGGGTGTGAGATCGAGCCCCACATTGGGCTCCGTGCTCAGCGCAAGTCTGCTTAGGATTCTCTCTCCCTCTCCTCTGCCTCTCCCCACCCCCCCGCACTCTCAGTCTCTCTCTGAAATAAATAAAATCTGAAAAAAATGTGTACATGAATGTTCACAACATTCACGGTCATCAAAAAGTGGAACCCATCCAAATACCCATCAACGGATGAATGGATAAAGATCACATATCCATACAATCGAATATTGTTTTGCAATTAAAAAAAAATTATGCTGGGGTGCCTGGGTGGCTCAGTGGTTGAGTGTCTGCCTTCGGCTCAGGTCCTGATCCCGGGATCTGAGATTGAGTCCTGCATCAAGCTCCTTGCATGGAGCCTGTTTCTCCCTCTGCCTGTGTCTCTGCCTCTCTCTGTGTGTCTCTCATGATCAAATAAATAAAAGCTTTAAAAAAAATTATGCTACAACTTGGATGAACCATTAAGAGATTATGCTACACGAAAGAAGCCAGTTATGAAAGACCACATAATAAAATTGGCCTTAGACACTAGACAATCTGTAGAGCAGAAAAATCTATCCTTGGAGACGGTAGCTGTGTGGCGGCCTAGGGGTGGGAGGGACAGGGAGCGGGAGAATGAGGAGTGGCTGCTAATGGGGATGGCTTCTAGGGTGATGGCAGGGCTCTAAAACTGACCATGGCGATGGTTGTGCAACTTTATGAACACATTGTGGGTGAGGTGCACAGTATGTGAATGAGCTCCCTAAAACTGTTATATATGAAGAAAAAGGGAAATGAAGTCTACAACCAGTGGCCCCCCAACTTCAATACATCCAAGAATCGCCAGTGTTCTTGTGACAAATACACAGTCCTGGACAACTCCACCCCCACCTCCACTCATAGGGTCTGGAGCGGGGCCTGAGAATCTACATTTTGTTGCCAGTACTTCCATCCATCTGATTCTGATACTTTGGGAGACACGGGTGATGCAATGCGCCTGTCACTTCAGAGGTCTGTAACTTCTACTTCAGAGGTTGAACTGTTTGTCAGGGGTGGCTGGGTGGGGCTCAGCAGGTTAAGTGTCTGCCTTTGGCTCAGGTCATGACTCCAGGAGAGTCCTGGGACCATGCATGGAGCCGGGCTCCAGGCTCAACGGGAAGTCAGCCTGTCCCTCTCGATCTTCTCCTCCCCTCACTCGCACTCTCAATGTCTCTAATTAATAAATTAAATCTTTAAAAAAATGAATTGTTTATCAAGCTCTCCATGAACAGGAGTTGTCATGTCGTTCAGGTTGGATCAGCCTCTATTCTGGAGTCATCCTTAACCTTTTAGCAGTTTATTTTCTAGGTGTGGGGGGAAGACTTGAGAGGCAGCTATTTTAAGCCTAATATATAGGGGATCCCTGGGTGGCGCAGGGGTTTAGCGCCTGCCTTTGGCCCAGGGCGCGATCCTGGAGACCCGGGATCGAATCCCACGTCGGGCTCCCGGTGTATGGAGCCTGCTTCTCCCTCTGCCTATGTCTCTGTCTCTCTCTCTCTCTTTTTTTTTTTATTTATTTATGATAGTCACACAGAGAGAAAGAGAGAGGCAGAGACACAGGCAGAGGGAGAAGCAGGCTCCATACACCGGGAGCCCGATATGGGATTCAATCCCGGGTCTCCAGGATCGCGCCCTGGGCCAAAGGCAGGCGCTAAACCCCTGCGCCACCCAGGGATCCCTCATTTTATTTTTTAATAACAAAATAAAAATAGAACACAAAGCTCACCACCCTGAGATCAAGATCTGAACTAAGATCGAGAGTCTGACACCTAACCCACTGAGCCACTCAGGCACCCTGAATGAATAGAATTTTTAACAGTGAAGCAGAAATGAATTAAAAAGAGCAAAGGGCTCAATAGTTCACTTCCCTCACTTGACAGCCTCCCTCTAACTCTGCAATCTGGTGATTTTATATCGCCTCCAGTCGCCCACTCATCCTAACTCACCGACAGGACATCGGTCGGCCCGAAGCAGACCCAGAGGTGTAAAGATGGCTCAGTGTAAACCCCAAATCATACAATGTTAGGAACTGGCAGGAGAGTCTCAGACGCTCTGGGAAGCAGAATCATGGCCTAATGGTCCTGATCCCTGGAACCTCCAGGCCAAAGTCTGCAGATAGCATGGAAGTTACTGAGGTAGGAGAGTAGCCTGGATTATCCAGGTGGGTCTGATCACAAGAGTCCTAAAAACTACAAGAGGGAGGCAGAAGAGAGGAGGGGAAAGCAGGGTCAGAGAGATGTGACGGCGCTGGTGCTGCCTGGGCTGTGAGCTGGAAAAGACAAAGAAACAGATTGTTTCTCCTGGAGGCTCCAGGAAGGGACACAGCTCGGCCTGCACCTTGTTTGAACCCAGGGAGACCCACGCCGGACTTCTGACCTCCAGAGCTATACGACTGTTACAAAGCTGTGTTGTGTAAAGCCACCAAATTTGTGGTAATTTGTTACGGCAGTGAGTGACTAATTCAAGGTCCGATCCCTTGTTCCTGAAGCTCTGAAAGATAGGACCCTTGCCTGGACACTGATGAGGGCTCAAGAAAATTACCTCCGCATGTATGGGAGAAAAGGGCCACCAAGCACCTGTGTCCTCAGCCACTAGGACATGTCCCTTACCCTCTCCGGGCTGGTCCCACCTGTGTAATGGGAATAGTGGTGAATCTGACAGAGGTCCTTCATAGCAGGTAGGTGAGGGTAAGCTGTTCTCAAAAGTCCTGGTGGTACCAGCAGCTGTGCCGGATAATCACTGTCCCTCGCGGTTCATGGACCACTGTCACTGGGCTGTCCGGTGGGATGACAGGCCCCCTCAGGCGTGCAGGTGCACATCCTTACACGGAGATTTCTCAAGGCAGCAGTGATCCGAAAAAGGTCAAGGATTGCTACCCTGTAGTAGGCAGGGAAGAGCCTGCCCACGTGGGAATGTTGCCCGGTGACACCTCCTGCCCCTAATCGCGGGCTCCTGGGAACCGGGGCTCCTCCTCATACACTGTAATCGGCCATCACATCTGTGTGTGGGGCACCCCGACGGCCCCCCGTCCCGGCTCCCCTCCTCTCCAGTTAGTACCACCAGGTCGCCAGCAAGCCTCCGGGGTGTCTCCCCGCAAGATCTCACAACTCCAACTGCACAGTGGGACGAGGCTGACGAGGGCGCAGGGAGGGGGCAGTTCTGGGTGTGGTCAAGGAGAGGGCACCGACGCGGGGACCCTCGACGGGGGGGGGGGGGCGTCAGGATTCAGGCCAGGATCCAATGGGATGGGGGGAGGAGCCAGGAGGAAAGAGGAGGCCTGAGCGCCCGGACGCCGAGCTGGTGACCCCCCTCCCAGCATCAGCAGCCCTTGGGACCCCCGGGAGGGCCGGACCACGGCGTGGGACCGCGGCCCTCCCCGGCTCCCTGGGGCCCGTCCTCACCGGGCACGGGCCGGGCGTCGGCGGCAGCGGAGCCCTTCCTCTCCGGACACCGGGCCGCGGCAGGTCCTGCAGCCTCTTGCCTGGGGCCCCCGCCTCGGTCGGGGCGGTCACCTCAAGCTGGGGTCACGGAGCGAGCATGCGCAGCAGGGCCGGGCGGGGGCATTCCTTGGGCGAATTTCGCTGCTCCGGGTCTTCGCCCCGCGGAGCCGAGCTGGCGGCCTGACCAATCCGCGTGCGGGGTCGGGGCCACGGCTCGCCGAGGGGGCGGGACCAGCCCGGGATTGGGCGGCGGCGCGGGGGGCGGGACGGCGGCGACCCCACGGCCCGGAATAGAGTTTGGGCGGGGCTCTCCCGGAGCGGGCGGGTGGGCTTAAAGGGGACCGCGGGACCTGCCTGGGACGTGACGCCCACTGGCGGCTGAGGAACCAGGGCTGTCGGTTAAAGGCCTCGATCGCGCCTGCCAGCGCCGTTCTCTCTGCTCATTGAAACCACTGGCTCGGCTCAACCCAGCATCCTTGACCCCTCAGCATCCTCAGCGCCCGCCCCGCCCTCGTCCACGGCCCCTCCTCCCGCCCATCCGCCCCTCCTCTCTCGCCCACAGGCCCCCCTTCCCTCTGCCGCTGGTCCCTTCCCCTCCGCCCATCCGTCCCTCCTCCCTCGCCCACCGGTGTCCCCCTTGCGCTTCGCCCCCCCCCCACAGCCCACGCCGCTGCACGATCGCTCTCCGACCACCCGGTGCAGTGGGGACCCCGACACAGCGGGGACCTGCGGGCTTGGGCGCTTCGGGCCCCGACACTGGGCGGGGGGCGGCCGGAGGCGCCCCGGCATCAGCCCGGCTGCCGCCCGCGAGCCTCCCCCCCGGCCCCAGGCGCAGGGACGCCCCCGCCTCCACTCCGCACGGCGCCCCGGGCCTCCTCTCACCGCGACCCTCCCCAGCCCCGCGGGGACCCCTCGAGCCGCCCGCTCCCCTTCGCCAGGCCGGAGCCCCCGGTCTTCCGGCCGCGCGTCCTCGGCCTTTGCAGAGTGAAGACGCTGCTCCTTTCCAGAAACCTCCACGCTGCCCCGCCCCCCCGCCCCTGCGCCTCGCTCCCGTCTCCCTAAAGCTGCTGCTGGAAGTGCCCCCCACCCTACCCCCTCCCCGGGCTCCGGGCAGGTGCAGGTGCAGGTGCGGGTCCCGTGGGCCCAGCGGGTCCTCCGACTCCCGGCGTCTCTCTGCCCGCCCCCTCTCTGTTCCCCACCAGCCCAAATCCGCGGGGACGTCTCAGGGACCCCAGTGCCCGAGGACCCCTGCTCGGGTGTGCTGGGGCTTCTGTCGGGGGGAGCGGGCGAGAAGCGGTGGGTACGAACAATGAGTTGTGGGGTGTTACAGGTGGTGCGCGCGGTGGGGAAATGGGACGGGGCGTGGGCGCGCAGCAGGTGGTTCCGGCCTCTCGCCCGGGCCACAGAGGTCGGGGGCGCAGGGCGCGGGGCTGTTCCGTTTGGCGGGTGGTCACCCCCACCCCCTTTCTGAATAATTAGAAGACCTCCTGTTTAGGCGTCGGACCTAGTTGTTTCATCGCAGTCGCTCCTTGGCCCACCTCGAGGTGTCGGATGTAGCCACATGGCTTTTTGAATTATTTACTTCAAATGTGAAGTGCCTCGAGTGTTCATCAAGTGACGGATGGATAAACAGATGTTGTCTGTGCTCCCCCTGCAGGGTCTTTCAGCCCAAGGACAAATCCTGCCTGATTCCCTTGCCGTAAAATGCCCACAGTGCCGAAACCCATCTAGACAGAGAGACTGGTGGTTCCCCCCGGGCTGGGAGAGGTTTGAAGGGAAACTTGGACTATTCATGGGTGCGGATGTTCGTTCTGGTGTGATAAAAATGTTCTGGAATTAAGTGATGGTAAACTACTGAATTGGGGGCACCTGGTTGGCTAAGTAGAGGAAGCTGTGACTCCACCTCTGGGTGGTGAGTTCAAGCCACGGGTTGGGGGTAGAGATTACTTAGGAAAAAAAAAAAAAACACTGAATTGTACACTCTAAAATGGTGAATTGTATGGCATGTGATTTAAATCTCCATTTTAAAATTTAGATTCAATAAATTAGTTATTAGTTTCAGAGGTAGAGTTCAGTGATTCATCAGTTGCATATAACACCCAGGGCTCATCCTATCATGTACCCTCTCCTTAATGCCCATCACCCAGTTACCCCAACCCCCCACCCCTCTCTTCTCCAGCAGAATTAAGAGTCTCTTATGGTTTGTCTCCTCTGATTTCATTTTCTCTTTTTCCCTCTCTTCCCCTATGATCCTGTTTTGTTTCTTAAATTCCACATATGAGTGAAATCATGGTATTTATCTTTCTCTGACCTATTTCGCTCAGCATAATATCCTCTGGCTCCATCTACATCATTGCAAATGGCAAGATTTCCTTTTTCATGGCTGAGTAGTATCACACTGTTTATATATAAACCACATCTTCTTTATCCATCTGTTGATGGACACCAGGGCTCTTTCCATAGTTTGGCTATTGTGGACATTGCTGCTATAAATATTGGGATGAAGGTACCACTTTGGATCACTACATCTGTATCTTTGCTGTAAGTACCTAGTTATGCAATTGCTGGGTCGTGAGGTAGCTCTATTTTCAACATTTTGAGGTTAAATCTCAAACAGAAGGAACGAACAATCAAAGTGGCAGCTTCATTAAAATTGCTCCCTCAAAAATGGTTTGTACTGGGGACGTGGATGGGACAACAGGTGAAAGAAATAAAGGAGATTTAGGGGTCCCGGGTGGCTCAGTTGGTTAAGCATCTGCCAGCTCAGGTCATGATCTCCAAGTTCTAGAATCATCTAGCCCCACATCAGGTCTTCTGCTCAGGGGGAGTCTGCTTCTCTCCCACTCCTCCCTCTGCCCCTTCCCACCACTTGTTCACTTGTTTTCTCTTTCTCTCTCTTTCATAGATACATAATCTTAAAAAAAAAAAGATTCAGAGGTACAAACGCGGTTATAAATGTTGAGGATGAGAAGTACAGTATAGGGAATGTAGTTGATAATATAAGAACATTGCGGGGATCCCTGAGTGGCTCAGCGGTTGAGCGCCTGCCTTCAGCCCAGGCCGTGATCCTAGAGACCCGGGATCACGTCCCACATCAGCCTCGCTGCATGGAGCCTGCTTCTCCCTCTGCCCATGTATCTGCCTACCTCTCTCTCTGTGTCTCTCATGAATAAATAAATAAAATCTTAAAAAAATATATATATAAGAACGTTGCTTGGTGACATGGAGCACAGATACCAAGGTGAGCATTAATGGATGGAATCGTTGAACCAGTATGGTAGACACCTAAACTAATATAACATTGTGTGTTAATTATATTTTAATAAAAAAACAAACAACAGGATGTAGGGTAAATAAGATGGGCTTGGGAAGCCAAACACAACACTTAGTAGTCACAGGGCCTTGGGCAAACAACTAATCTTTATGAGCCTTAATTTCTTTAAAAGAAATTAGAATTCCTTTTTCCTTAGAAGAGATGTCATGAGAATTCAATAAGATCTTTATTTTTTATTTATGATAGTCACAGAGAGAGAGAGAGAGAGAGAGAGAGAGAGGCAGAGACACAGGCAGAGGGAGAAGCAGGCTCCATGCATCGGGAGCCCGACGTGGGATTCGATCCCGGATCTCCAGGATTGCGCCCTGGGCCAAAGGCAGGCGCCAAACCGCTGCGCCACCCAGGGATCCCCTCTAATATGCTTTATGTAAATACATCTCATTTTAATCCTGTGAGTATCCTATGAGTTTGCTATTATCAGCCCATTTTATGTGTGAGCAGATGGAGTCTAAGAGACTTTGAATTAAGCTGATCATGGTAAGAGAGCTTATGATAGGCCGAGTCAAGAAATAAACCTAGAGAAACAAAACTAGATTTATCTAGCTAAAAAATATTTTCTATATCCATAATTTTATATTTTAAGATCTTTTAAAGATTTATTCATGAGAGACACAGAGAGGCAGAGACACAGACAGGTTCCTCACAGGAAGCCCAACTCATGACTCGATCCCAGACCTGGGATCACGACCTGAGCTGAAGCAGATGCTCAACTGCTGAGCCACCCAGGTGTCCCTTTAAAGATTTTTAAAAAGACTTTATTTTTAAGTTATCTGCATCCCCAATGTGGGGCTCGAACCCAGAACCCCGAGATCAAGAGTTGCATGCCCTATAGACCGAGCCAGCCAAGAACTTCACATTTATTTATTTTTTATTTTTATTTTCTTAATTTTTTTTTATTTATTTATGATAGTCACACACAGAGAGAGAGAGAGAGAGGCAGAGACGCAGGCAGAGGGAGAAGCAGGCTCCATGCACCCATGCACCGGGAGCCGGACCTGGGATTCGATCCCGGATCTCCAGGATCGCGCCCTGGGCCAAAGGCAGGCGCCAAACCGCTGCGCCACCCAGGGATCCCGAACTTCACATTTATTTTACATAATTACATTTTATTTATTTTTTTTTAAAGATTTTATTTATTCGTAGAGACACAGAGAGAGACAGAGACAGAGAGACAAAGTCACAGGCAGAGGGAGAAGCAGGCTCCATGCAGAGAGCCCGACGTGGGACTCGATCCAGGGTCTCCAGGATCACGCCCTGGGCTGCAGGCGGCACTAAACCACTGCGCCACTGGGGCTGCCCCATAATTACATTTTAAATACTCAACAGTGAAACTAAAATATCTTTTGTTCCTTGATTTTAGACATGGATTTTCTGCTTATTTTCATTCCCTGTTTGACACTAAAATCAATGATTTTTTTTTTATAAATTAATTTTTATTGGTGTTCAATTTACCAACATACAGAATAACACCCAGTGCTCATCCCGTCAAGTGTCCCCCTCCGTGCCCGTCACCCATTCACCCCCACCCCCCTAAAATCAATGATTGTTTAAACAATACTTGCAAAGATCACTGATCTCTTTTGTACGGATTGTATTGATCCTGACCTCATCGGATTCATGGGGTACTGGCTCCACTGTGTGTACAGTTTTCAATCAGATGTCACTTACTTGTGTTGAAAAAGTCATCGTCTTTACATAGGCCAAGAAGGGACGTGTACTCCAGCCGGTGTGCTGCCTGAATCAAATTACAAATGTGCCTTAGGCTCAGGCATACATATCCACATGAGATGGTTCTCATTCCTAAAGTATTCCGTTTCAATCTGGAGATAAATATAGTTTGAGTCTTTTTTTTTTTAATAGTTTGAAATTTAAGCCAAGCTATTATTGGTGTGCAAGCCAACAGGTGATGCCACCCATCATTTAATTTCCCGGTTCATATTTTTCAAATAAAGTAGGGCTGATGAAAATTTGGGTCATGCGATTTAATACACATATGATTTAAATTGCTAATATGTGTAAACATATAGTTGTTGTCATTCATTAGTGGAGGCTAAAGAGACAGGACAAATAAATGCCTTGGGAAGATGGGTTAGATCCTGGTCCAGAGAAGGACATTAGTGGAAAATCTGGCCAAATTTCAGTAAGTTTGAGAGTTTAGAAGTTTATTATTTTTTATTTTTTAATTTGACTACTTTTTGAGAGTTTAGAAGTTTAGTTAAAGGGGGAGAACCTGGGTCACTCAGTTAATTAAGCAGCTGACTTCAGCTCAGGTCATGATCTTGGGGTCCTGGCATCGAGCCCCGTGTTGGGAATCCCTGCTCAGCCGGGAGACTACCTCTCCCTCTCCCTCTGCCCCTCCCCTGCTCACATACATCCTCTCTTTGAATAAATAACATCTGTAATGCCTGGGTGGCTCAGTGATTGAGCATCTGCCTTCAACTCAGGGCATGATCCCAGGGTCCTGAGACCGAGTCCCACATTGGGCTCCCCTCAGGGAGCCTGCTACTCCCTCTGTCTGTGTCTCTGCCTCTCTCTCTATGTCTCTCATGAATAAATAAATAAAATCTTTAAAAGAAAAACAAGAACAAATAAATAACATCTGAAAAAAGTTTAGTTAAGGAGATTATATCAATGTTCATTCCTATGGTTAATTATATTGACTATGTTAGACTATATTACCTATATTGGTAATATTAGGAAAAACTAGGTAAAGGATATATGTGAAGTCTTTTTTTGGAACTTTCCTGTAAGCCTAAAATTATTTAAAAATAAAGTTTAGGGATGCCTGGGTGGCTCAGTGGTTGAGTGCCTGCCTTTGGCTTAGGGCCTGATCCTGGAGTCCCACATCGGGCTCCCTGCATGGAGCCTGCTTCTCCCTCTGCCTGTGTCTCTGCCTCTCTCTGTGTTTCTCATGAATAAATAAATAAAATATTTTTTAAAATAAAATAAATAAAAAGTTTAAAAAGTTCTACTTTGGGGATCCCTGGGTGGCTCAGCGGTTTGGCGCCTGCCTTCGGCCCAGGGCATGATCCTGGAGACCCGGGATGGAGTCCCACGTCGGACTCCCTGCATGGAGCCAGTTTCTCCCTCTGCCTGTGTTTCTGCCTCTGAGTCTCTCATAAATAGATAAAATCTTAAAAAAAATAAAAATAAAAAAATAAAAAATGAAAAGTTCTACTTTCTGGTAGGAAGATATTTCTTATCCACACTTTATTTTTTTAAAGATTTTATTTATTTATTTATTTATTTATTATTTATTTATTCAAATATTTATTTATGAAAGAGTGCTCACAAGCAGGGGCAAGCAGCAGAAGCAGAGGGAGAAGCAAGACCCCGCTGGGCAGGAGCCCATATGGAGGCAGATCCCAGGAGCTGAAGGCAGAGGTTTCACAGACTGAGCCCCCCACGTACCACTTTTCCCCATGTTATCATAGATGTATCCCGAAATATATATATGAAATATGTATATTTATAGTTTGATGTCCCTTGTGTGTAAAAAGGTGTACCGGCTGCCTGGGGGGCTCAGCCAGTTGAGTGTGTGCCTTCTGCTCAGGTCATGATCTCGGGCTCCTGGGATCCAGCCTCACCCTGGGCTCCTTGCTTCCTCTCCTCCCTGCTCGTGCTCTCTTTCACCATCTCTGTCTCTGTCTCTGTCTCTCTCTCAAATAAATAAAAATCTTTTTTAAACGAGTGTACACTGGGACGCCTGGGTGGCTCAGTGGTTGGGCATCTGCCTGCCTTAAGCTCAGGGTGTGACCCCGGGGTCCCAGGATCGAGTGCTGCATCGGGCTCCCTGCACAAGCCTGCTTCTCCCTCTGCCTATGTCTCTGCGTCTCTCTGTGTCTCTTGTGAATAAAAAAATAAAAAAAGAAAACGGAAATAGAGTCTTTGCATATGTAATAGTTAAGGACCTCAGGTTAAAATCCTCACAGATTTATGCATGCCCTAAATCCAATGAATGCTGTCTGTAGAGCCAAAAAAAAAAAAAAAAAAAAAGAAAAGAAAAGAAAAGAAAAGAAAAAGAAAAAAAAAAGGAAGGTGGGGGCTGGTTGAAAATGCAGGTTGAGGTGGTGTGATGCACCTGGCAGGCCGGGACCCCAGAGCAGCCTGCATCCCGCGAAGGAGCCCGGGAGTGTCCCCTCAGGACTTCAGAGGGTGCAAGGCCTTGATTTTGGACTTTGAATTCCCCAACTGAGCGAGAATAAAGCGTAGCTGTTTAAGCAAGGAGGTCTGTGACAGCAACCACAGGGGACTAATGCACCTGCTTCGGATTGTCCTCAGCGCAAACAGCGGAGAGCAAGGGACAGTCCACCAGAAGTGATGTCCATACCTGGGGGTGATGGGACAGAAAAACACCTTTTGCTGAACAGTCTACTTTGTAAATTCTCTTCTGTGTGAAATGTTGACTAGATGATGGTTTCATCTGTTAAACAGCTAAGACTGGGCAGCCTGGGGAGGGGGGGGCTCAGTGGTTTAGCGCCGCCTTCAGCCCAGGGCATTATCCTGGAGTCGCGGGTTTGAGTCCCACGTCGGGCTCCCTGCATGGAGCCTGCTTCTCCCTCTGCCTGTGTCTCTGCCTCTTTCTCTGAGTCTCTCATGAATAAATAGATAAAATCTTAAAAAAAAAAAAAACAGCTAAGACCCTACACACACAAAATAGAGTCTTTTTGCCATTTTAACATATTCGAGCATCTGACTCGGTGGCACTAACTACATTCACCACATGGTTCGACCCTCACCACGGTCTGCTGCCAAATGTTCCCACCGAACAGGACATCGCCCCCCTGCCCCCCAGCTCCCTAGCCATAGAACTGCAGGATAATAAATTTGTGTTAAGCCGCTAATTTCGTGGTAGTTTGTTACACGGCAGCAATGGGTAACTAATCTAACCTCATTCATTCGTTCGTTCGTTCGTTCGTTCGTTCGTTGTATTTGTGGAATACCTGCCTTGGGTCAGGCAAGGGAGGAAAGAAGAGAACCAAACAGCAGCAAATCCCTGTCCCCGCAGCGTCCTGAGATGGAAGGAGGTGGGGTGACCAGCTGGGGGATCAATCCTGAGGGGAGACAGGGAGGGCGCCAGGCAGTGCTGGCTTTCTGCTGATTTCTTACTCAGTGCTGAGGCAGCTCTAGTCGGTTCATCTTCCCCCCAGCCCTTGAGGGAGCTGTGCCCCGAGTCCCCTTGCACAGGCAGGCCCAGAGAGGTTAAGGAACTTGCCCAAGGTCACATGCTGAAGCGCAGAACTGGGATTTGAGCTAGTGTGGTCATGCTTCCCCATGCAGCCAGGTGCCTGCTGCTTGCTTCCACCTCCTTCGGGCGGCGGACAGCCCGGTGCTGCCCCTGGGCTCCCCTGGAGGCCCGAGTGTGCCCTTTGGTCCTATAGCTGCTTGTGTAGACGCCTCTGTGGCCCTTAGGGTGCCCGGCACCTCTGGGGAGTGCAGCAGGGGGCCACGGGGGAGCTGGCGGGGCAGCGGGGCGGGCAGCGGAGGGCAAGGCACATGGGCCTGGGCAGCCCCAAGTCCGCTCAGGGGTCTCCTCGGGTCGCCAGAGGGATTCGGGCTGTGAAGTAGCATCTCCACTAAACACAAAAAAACAGAAGACAGGTTCAAGGAGGCCCACACCACAGAGACAGCTGGGTGCCCCGCATCTGTCTCCCCAGGCACACACAGCTCCGTCCTCTAGGGCCTGGGTCTGCTCTTGGCCTCAGCCTGGCCTCCACGTCCATCGCCTGTCCCCCGCCCCCCCGCCCCCATGTCCCCTTTCGGCTGCTGACCTTGGCCTGACCTGAGGCAATCTTTAAATTTTTGCCTTGGACTGTGAGTGAGTGCAATTCTTTTTCAGGCTTACAGGTGATTGCTGCTAGGGGAGTCAAGTGTTCGAGAAAACCCTGTGGCCTGGCTGCCAGTGCCACAGCCTGGAGGTGACCGGTAGCACTCTGTCCAGCATTCTGGTACCTCGTGCACCTCGCCAGTCCCTGTAGCCCCTGCTCCGTGCTTGGGCCTGTCCTGGGCACTGGGGAGAGGCAAGAGAGCAGGGGACATCTTGCTTTGGAGACCAGGAATGTCAGAAAGGACAGTGGCCGGCCACGTGACCACTCTGGCCCCCAGGCCCTGCAATAGTTGCCCCAGGAAGCTGAAGCCCCACCTCTGCAGCCATCTGCCCAGATTGTCAGGACTCAGCCAGTGGCCACAGAGAAATCCTGCTATGCTCCCCAATCCGGGCACACAGGACACCCCTCTTAGTCAGCTGCCCCAGCTTCTCCAGGGCCACGGCCTCCAATCAGGGGCCTTTTCCCCCCCCATAAAGCTCTCCCACCTTTGAGTGTCTATCAGTCACAAGAGATGAGGTGGAGGGGACAGCGTGGTGGCAGCTCTGCACATCTAGGCCTGGAGGTCACCCTGCCTGGCGGGTGCAGAGCTCTGCAGGAGACTCCCTGGGTTAGCCCCCCTGCATCTGGAGGGGGTGGGGTTCATCCCGAAGCCAGTTGTGTGTGTGTAGGGTCAGGGGAATCTTATAAACTGAAAATGATAGACAGTAAACGCTGGAAAAGAAGCTTCCAGGCCTGGTGCCCTGTCCCTGCTGGGGCCCCATTGCCCCCTTTCAGGTCCGGGGCAGTGGGAACTGGAGGCTTGCTGGGTGAGGGAGATCCCACACCCCTGCTGCTGGAGGCCTCCGTGACTTGTTTTTCCTTTCTCAGGCCCAGATTGGGTGGAGGAGGCCCCGGAGGACCCCAGCCAGACAGCCCTGGAGGGAGGGGGGGGGTAGAGGCCCGAAGGTCCCAGGCCTCCTGGAGGCCGCACTGGAGCTGGGTCTCCAGAGACAAAGAGCCCGACTCTGGGAAGGAGTTAGGCCCGCAGCAAGCACTCAACAGATGGGTGTTCGGTGGATTTTGTTTTTGCCCCAAAGTTGACTTCGTTCACACCAGAAATGTCAAGCAGGGATAGCTGGCTGCCTCAGACATTCCCGCCTTGGGGGAGGGCGCCTCCGGGAGGTGCTGGGGGCGGGGCGGCTCAGAGGGGGCTCCTGTCCACACAGCTCATGCTCTTGTTCATTTTATCTGCAACAGGAGGGGTGCAGGCAGGGCCCGACCCCTGGGGAGGAGGGTGGGAGGGGTTGCTGGGCCTCCAGCCAACCAAGAGGTCCAGTTTCTTCCTGACCTGACCTACACCTCCCCCAAGCCATCCCGGGGCCTCCCTGTAAGACACGTGCCCCCACGCCCACCCCTGCCAGCCTGGGCTGTCCCCCCACCCCCCTTCATCCCAGGCCTGCTTGGACCTACTCCAGGAGCCAGTGGCAAGCTCCGTGACAGTGGTACCCAGCAGGAAATGCACAGTGGGCCGCACTGCAGACCCTGTGCCTGGGACAGTGACACCAGGCCGACCCCACAGGATGCAGACGCTGAGGGGACTGTGGGGCTCAGAGTCCCAGGATGATGGGGGCAGGAAGCAGAGACAAGACAGGGACCCCCGAGATCCCCTGTCCTACCAGGGGGGAAGAATGGGCTGTGAGGCAGATGCTGGCTCCGCTCCACCCTCTGCAGTGACCAGCTGGTGGCCCCAGGGCAGTGACTTGGCCCCTTTGAGCCCTACTTCCCACAGGTCATAGGGACCTTACGCTCCACCCCCAAGGCTGGAGGCAGACCACAGGAGGGGGCGCGGAGGCACTCACAGGTGAGCCCAGCATGTGGCAGAGGCTCCTCCAGGCTCCGGGGCAGGTCCCTCTGACCCCCCAGCACAACTCTGCCCAGGCCTGGGACCCCTAACAGGGGTTGGAAGCTAAGGGGTCCCTTGGGTGACCTGAAAACATCTGGCCTGCAGCTGTGAATGCCCCATCCTGGTGTCCTGGGGTCTTAGCCCAGGGGGAAGTGGTGCCCTCCCCATAGGCCCCTGGGCCATTGGGTGTCCTGGGTGCGCCTGTCCACAGGAGAAATGACTGGGGTCCTGGTTCCTGTCCCCTCTCTAGCTGGCGGCTGGACATGGCCAGGCCTGGCTGAGGGTCAAGGGGGACTCTTGGGTCTCACCGTGGTGACAGCCACCTTGGGCACTCCTCCTGCCACCATCATCCCAGCTCTCAGAGCTCAGCCCTGTGGGGAAGACTCCCCACACTATCTTTCTTCCTCCATGATCCAAATCTCCTAGACCCGGGGACCTGCTCCCAGAGGCCAAGGCCAAGTGTCAACCTTAGAGCCTGAAGGGGTCACTCAGACAAGAGACCAGAGTGCTGACTCTCCTGGAGCCTATGGGGCCACCCCTGGCCTGTTCTCTGGGGGGGAGGGGTTGCGGAGGTCCCACGACCCTCTTGGCCTCTGGTTTAGGTTTCACCTGTGCAGGCCTGGGGTGTTCACATCCCCCCAGGACCCTTTGCTGGGGGGCCCACTGCCTCCTAGACTCCCCAGCCACAGGGGCCCTCACTGCCCCCTGGCCCAAATACACCAGGAGCCACCCCAGGCTGCTCCCTACCCACCCTAGTTCCTGTTCTCCTGGGACCCTGGGGAGGGCCGGTGGCAGAAGGCAGGAGCTGACAGGAGGGAGGTCTCCTGTGCTGCCTCTCGACAGCGACCGCTTCTCCTGGCGTCAGCCTCCTGCCCCCTGCTCCATCCGGGGTAACCCTCCTCTGAGAAACTCCAGGGGCTGCCAGCCTGGCCACCCGCCCCTCCCACTGCCCCCCACAGCCTGCAGTCCTAGGTTTGGCCCGCGGACCCCTCCTCTGCTCCCTGGGTCCCCTGAGGACACCCCCAGTGGCCCCCAGTGCCCTCTCCCTGCTCCCTAGGCAGTTTCATCTGGGAGGCGGCCTGCAGGGCATGGTCCTGATGAGGGAGCAGAAGGCTAGCTGAGGACAGAGCCCCCCGGGGCTGACACCCTGCCCCCCCCAAGGTGGGACATTGCTGGGGCGCTCCCAGCTGCCCGGGGGCTAAGGAAGGGGAAACAAAGGGTTACGTTACAGGGATCACAGTCCTGCTGACGGGAGGCCCCCTCACGTCACAAGCATCCTAGTGATTTACAGGAACGGGCCTTCTTCTCCATGACCTGAGGGGGCGGGGGCAGGCTCCCCTCCTGGAGGGCGCACAGAGCTGACGGGCAATGCCTCGGGGGTTTCCTAGGGGTCTCCGAGGTCCTCTTCGGGGGAAGGAAAGTTCTTTTGAATCCTTCCTACGGACGCCTGGGTGGCTCAGCGGTTGGGCGGCTGCCTTCGGCTCAGGTCGTGATCCCGGGATCCGGGATGGAGTCCTGCATGCGGCTCCTGCAAGAGCCTGCTTTTCCCTCTGCCTGGGTCTCTGCCTCTCTCTCTCATAAATAAATAAATCTTTAAAAAAAAAACAAAACAAAAAAACTTTTCCTGAACTCCCCCGACTCCCAGGTACATACTCAGCCCCCTCACGCTGGGCAGCATCTCTTCCCGCCCACGGATCCTGTCCCGGGGCTTTAATAAAACCCCCACTTTGCACCAAAGATGTCTGAAGAATTCTTTCTTGCTGGAAGGCTCTGGACCTCACCCCCCCCAACCTCTCCCATGTCCCCAAACTACGGCAGTCTGCTAGCAGGCGACAGTGGGTGGGGGTCTGGACCACGCTGGGGACTGCTGGGTGCAGAAGGGAGCAGCCCAGGCCCTCCCGCACGGCCCCCCGCCGCTCCTCGCTGCCCCCTGCCACTGCCCCCCACCGCCCAGCCAGCGCAGAGGCACATCTTCCGTGGCCAGGATGTCCCCCGACCCCAGTCCTCATCCTTGTGTCCCGCAGCCCCTTCTGAAGGAAGGTCTGCTTCCCGCATGCACGACAGTCCCCAAGTCCCCCCAGGACCCCGGGGCTCAGCACCCTATCCGCCTCTACTCCTCCCTGCAGAGCCCTGCTCATTCCCAGCCTGGCACCAGGCCCCCCGGGCACATCCTGATGGGGCAGCTCTCCTGCCCCTGCCCTGCCCTGCCCCCGCCCTTGCCTTGCCTTGCCCTGCTCCTGCCCTCCCTGCCCTGGCCCTGCCCCTGGCCCTGCCCTGGCCCTGCCCTTGCCTTGCCCTGCCCTGCCCTGGCCCCTGCCCTGCCTTGCTCTGCCCTGGCCCTGCCCTGCCCTGGCCCTGCCTTACTCCTGCCTGGGCCCTCGCCTTGCCCTGCTCCTGCCCTGCCCCTGCCCCTGCCCTGGCCCTGCCCTGGCCCTGCCCTGGCCCTGCCTCTGCCCTGGCCCTGCCCTGCCCTGCCCCTGCCCTGGTCCCTGGCCAGGCTGCCTGCCCTCACCTTGAGAAGGAGGCCGAGCTCTCCCTCCCCACATGCTCCCTCAGACTGGCTGGGCCAGACCTGGAAATGGACTTGAGAGTGGCATTTCCTGGGTCCTACCTCCTGTGGCTTATGAGAAAAGCAGGGGTTCCCCTGAACCCCCGTGATGTTTTCTGAGGTCATCATGGCCCTGGTTTCATTTCATCTCTCTTTTGCATGCTCTGAAGTAAAAGCAATTGAAATGTTCCTAGTTTGTGAGGCAACTAGGAGGGTGAGGGAGAGAGCGAGAGGGTTGGCTCTGGGAGAGACAGGAGACCATGGTGAGGCCCCAACGGCAGGGGCAGTGCAGGACTTGCCCTAATAGTGGCCATGGGAAGGGTTCCCTGAGCTCGTTGAGGAAAGCAGATTCAGGTGCAGCCCCTGTCGGTCACACAGCTGCAGCCCCTCCGGTCAGCACTCACTACAATCCCCGGAGCCAAGGTTTTTGGCCAAAGACCCTTCCCCTGGGAGCTTGCAGCCTAGGGCCTTCAGGCCTGGGACACTTCTTGGAGGAGGGGACTCTGGCCCTGGGAGGGCAGTGACTCCAATGCCCTTTAGCCATGACCATCGGGAAATTTTAAGGAAGAAAAAGATTTATTATTTACAGGACCTGGAGGTTCCACAGCACCCTGGGGGCCATGGGGTGGGGTAGCTGGGGAGAGGGAGGGAGGGCCGGTGGGGAAGGGGAGCAGAGTGTGGGTGCAGCCTGGCCTTGTGGGGTGGCTGGCAACAGGTTTATTCAAGATGGCCCTTGAGGTAGGTGCCTCTTTGGAACGGAGGCCTCAGCAATCAAGGTCAAAGCTGGGCCCTTGCATCGCAGCAGAGGGAAGAGCTGGTCAGGGCTCCGAGCTCGGTCCACCCCAGGCTCCACGGGCCTCCACCAGGCCCGGTGTGGGTGGCTACTGTGCTGCCAGCCGGGCAGGCATGTTGTGACACGGCAAGTGCCCTCCCACAGCGACTGTAGTACCCTAGCCTATCAAAATTACACGGGCAGTAGTCTGGACTGTGGTCTGTAGTCATCGCCCCAAACTCATAGGGTCCAGCCACGAAAACCCATGGTCATCCCGGCAGGGGCCACTCAGGGGACCTGTTGGAGGGTTTGGGTGATACTACCAGGTACTTAAACTACTTGTGCCACCTCTCGTGAGGGCAGCTCAGGCGGAGACGGGTGGGCTGGAGCAGAGACTGGAGGTAGAAGCTGATAGGATTCTCGGCAGGGAGCAGTGGGCAGGACCCCAAAGGAGAGGCTGACTGCGAGGAGGAGGGGGCAGGGGTGGGGCCGGAGTTAAAGGGAAGGTGAGGAGGTGTGGAATCTTCCTAACCAAGGAAGCAGCCCATTGGTCAGCTAGGGCTTACGGCCACCTGATGGGCCTGTTTGTCCTCAGCCTGGGATGGGGGTGGGGGTGTCACTGTGGGAACTGGTCGCCTAGAGCAGCCTCTCCAGAGCAGGTTCCAACCTGTCCTGAGCTGCACGATTGTTCCATAGCTCATTGAACCAGTCTGAGTCCTGAGGACAGGTCAGTTTAGTGAAAGGTTGGGTCCCATGTCAGGGGGGTGGGACTCCCAAGTTAGGCCTATGGTAGTTCCCAGCACCCCCTTGGATGCCTGAGACTGAAGGTAGTACTGAGCCCTACATACACTATCCCTGGCTCCACTCATAGACCCCGGCTAAAATTTAATCTATAAATCAGGAACAATAAGAGATTAATAATAACTAATAAGGGACGTCTCAGTGGTTCAGTGGTTGAGCATCTGCCTTCAGCCCAGGGCAGGATCCTGGTTGGGGGATTTTTTTTTTTTTTTTAAGGATTTTATGTATTCAGGGGCAGCCTCGATGGTCCAGTGGTTTGGTGTCGGCCTCGGGTATGATCCTGGAGACCTGGGATCGAATCCCGCGTCGGGCTCCCTGTGTGGAGCCTGCTTCTCCCTCTGCCTGTGTCTCTGCCTCTCTTTCTCTCTGTGTCTCTCATGAATAAATAAAATAAAATATTTTAAAAAAATTTTTAAAAGAAAAATTTTATGTATTCATTCATGAGAGACACAGAGGTAGAGGGAGAAGCACGCTCCTCGCAGGGAGCCTGATGCAGGATCGGGACTCCATCCCGGATCCGGGATCATGGCGTGAGCTGAAGGCAGACACTCAACCACTGAGCCACTCAGACGTCCCCTGGGTCCCCTGGTCAGAGGATTGAGCCCCACATCAGGCTCCCCACCGGGATCCTGCTTCTCTCTCTGCCTGTGTCTCTGCCTCTCTCTCTGTGTCTCTCATGGATAAATAAATAAAATATTTTAAAAAATATATTAAGAAAACAAAAAAGAACAAGTAATAATAAAATACAATTGTAGAACAAGTATAATGATAGAAATAGTATATTGTATTATAAAATAAATTATGCATTATACAATGAGAAACCATAATAAAACTTATGTGAACGTGGCCTCTCTCTCCGAATACCTCGTTGTACTCCACTCACCCTGACTCCTGCCATGATGTGACGGGACACAATAGGGGTTAAGGCTGGAGCAGACGCTGGCGGGCGGTCTGAGCTCTGAGGGCACCCCGGGGAGATTTCTAGGTCTTCACAATTGAGGGCTTGAGGTTCTCCAGCTGGACGGAGGGCAGGCCGTGGCGAGGGCTGCATCTCCGCCGACTTGGGCGGTCCCCCCGCAGGGACCCACGGGTGACGAGCCTGAGCACCCCGGCATGAGCCGCTGTGCGGTGGCTCCAAGATCGGGACCACACGGCCCCACATCAGCCTGTGCGGCTGCGGGGCGGGACGAGGGCAGTTCTAGTTCTCAAGGATTCCGGGTCGGATGATGGGAGAAGAACCAGAAGTGCTAAAAGTGTGGAGGGGGGCAGCCCGGGGGGGCCCAGCGGGTTAGTGCCGCCTTGGGCCTGGGGTCTGATCCTGGGGTCCCGGGATCGAGTCCCACGTCGGGCTCCCTTCGTGGAGCCTGCTTTTCCCTCTGCTTGTGTCTCTGCCTGTCTCTGTGTGTCTCTCATTAATAAATAAATAAATAAATAAATAAAATCTTTAAAAATAAATAAATAAAAGTGTGGAGGGATGTCAGTCAAACACTGGAGGCAACTGCAAGAACTGACCATCTAGCCCGGGGAAGATCATTGCCAGCGTTAGGATATAGCCGCACAGGCCTATTACTGAAACACAATTGTTCCCTCCGCAATCACCCCGATTTTATCAAAAATAATCAGAGCAAGACTATTTTGTTTTCAGATTCAGTCTAGTTTCAAATGACTTGGGTTGATTATTTACCTCAGGGGAACATAGTCTTACCGGACTTACACAAATAAATATGTTGCTATGAAAATATAAGAATACTTACCAGGGGATCCCTGGGTGGCTCAGCGGTTTGGCACCTGCCTTCAGCCCAGGGCGTGATCCTGGGGTCTCGGGATCGAGTCCCATGTCGGCCTCCCTGCATGGAGCCTGATTCTCCCTCTGCCCGTGTCTCTGCCTCTCTCTCTCTCTGTGTCTCTCATGAATAAATAAAATCTTTAAAAAAAAATACCAGGAGTCTCCAGATTATGGAGACATCAGGCAGGGAGAAAAGGTAATTGCTTCATCTTGGTTGACAAAGGTAGACTTTAAAGACTTGAACATGGCCGAGGCGAAAGATCTGATTAGCGTTCATTACAATGCAATTGACAATGAAATTTGGTTATTTTTGTGACACACAACATTTTAAGATGGTAACTGGAATAATGAATGATATTATTATATCAGATTTTCAGGAGTTTTTTTTTTTTAAGATTTTATTTATTTATTCATGAGCGATGGTGGGGGGGTGGGGGGCAGAGACACAGCCAGAGGGCGAAGCAGGCTCCATGCAGGGAGCCTAACATGGGACTCGATCCCGGGTCTCCAGGATCACACCCTGGGCTGCAGGCGGCGCTAAACCACTGAGCCAACGGGGCTGCCTAGGAGTTTCATATAATTTCTGGAACACTTATAATAGCATATGTCCACATATGGATATTAATAAAGAGCTCACAGCATTATTTATTTGAAAATGCTTCCCATGTAATGTCATATATTAAATAGTACTAATTAGTTTAACGTCTCTCTTTATGAAGACAGAGAACAAACCTTTCTTTTTTTAAATCTTTTATTTATTTATTTATTTATTTATTTATTTATTTATTTATTTATGATAGTCACAGAGAGAGAGAGAGAGAGAGAGAGAGAGAGAGAGAGAGGCAGAGACACAGGCAGAGGGAGAAGCAGGCTCCATGCACCGAGAGCCTGACGTAGAATTCGATCCCGGGTCTCCAGGATCGCGCCCTGGGCCAAAGGCAGGCACCAAACCGCTGCGCCACCCAGGGATCCCGAGAACAAACCTTTCAAGATATTCCACTGGCATTCTGGAAAACCCAAAAATTATTTCCAGATCAAAAGACTTCATTTAGAATTTGATTTTGAGGGGCTCCTGGGTGGGTTAAGCATCCAACTCTTGGTTTCAGTTTAGGTTGTGGTGTTCTGCTTGGTCTTGGGGTCATGGGAGGGAGCTCTGAGTTGGGCTCCAAGCTCAGCATTGAGTCAGCTTGAGATTCTTTCTGCCTCTCTCTCTCTGCCTCCCACTCATGCTCTCTCTAAAATAAACTAAATCTGGGATCTCTGGGTGGCGCAGTGGTTTAGCGCCTGCCTTTGGCCCAGGGCACGATCCTGGAGACCCGGGATCGAATTCTACGTCAGGCTCTCGGTGCATGGAGCCTGCTTCTCCCTCTGCCTATGTCTCTGCCTCTCTCTCTGTGTGTGACTATCATAAATAAATAAAAATTTAAAAATAAATAAAATAAATCTTAAAAAAAAAAAGGAATTTGAGGGGTGCCTGGGTGGCTCAGCCGGTTAAGCATCTGCCTTTGGCTCAGGTCATGATCCTGGGTCCTGGGATGGAGCTCCGCATCTGGCTCTCTGCTCAGTGGGGAGTCTGCTTCTCCCTCTGCCCCCAGCTCTGTTCTCTCTCTCCCCCTCTCTCAAATAATTAAATAAATAAATAAATAAATACTTTTTAAAATCTTTAAAAGAATATCAAAAAAGGGGCACCTGGATGGCATGGATGATTAAGCACCTGCCTTTGGCTTGGGTCATGGTCCCAGGGTCCTGGGGTCCTGGGGTCCTGGGATTGAGCCCTGCCTCCAAGTGGGGAGCCTGCTTCTCCCAATCTCTCTGCCCCTCCCCCTGCTCATGTTCTCTCTCAGTATCTCTCTGTCTCAAATGAATAAATAAAATCTTTAAAAAAACATTGGGCAGTTAACTAAATAGGATCACAAATCATTTTTTTTTAATTTTTTTGTTTTATTTATTTATGATAGGCACACAGTGAGAGAGAGAGAGAGGCAGAGACATAGGCAGAGGGAGAAGCAGGCTCCATACACTGGGAGCCCGACGTGGGATTCGATCCCGGGTCTCCAGGATCGCGCCCTGGGCCAAAGGCAGGCGCTAAACCGCTGCGCCACCCAGGGATCCCGATCACAAATCATTTTTTAAAAAGATTTTATTTATTTAACAGAGGGAGAGAGCACAAGCAGGGGGAGGGGCAGAGGGAGAAGGAGAAGCAGGTTCCCCACTGAGTAGGGAGCCCAATCCGGGCTCCATCCCAGGACCCTCAGATCATGAGCTGAGTCTAAGGCAGACACTTAACCGACTGAGCCACCCAGGCACCCCAGGATCACAAATAATTATGAAACAGTACCTATCTCTTTTTTTAAAAAAGATTTTATTTATTTATTCATGAGAGACACAGAGAGAGAGAAGCAGGCTCCATGCAGGGAGCCCGATGCGGGACTTGATCCCAAGACACGATCATAGGACTCCAGGATCACTCCCTGGGCCAAAGGCAGGCACTGAACCACTGAGCCACCTAGGGATCTCCCAACAATACTTATCCCTTTAACCAAAGTGACAAAAAGATTTCAAAGGTAAATATAGAAGGTGACATGGATCTGAGCAAAACTTAGCTCTTTTAATATGGAGAAGATTCCGTTTACTAAATAATCAAACACTTGATGATACAAGTAACAGGAAGCACAGGAAATAATTTGGATAAAACACAGGATCTTGGTTTTCTAGGCATATTACTTAAAAGGTAAAGAAAACCCTAATAATCTCTTTTAGAGGCAGATCAGTAGTCCAAGAAAATTTTGTCCTCTAAGCAGATGAAAGAATTAAGTTTTAGTTCTGAATCAGTACAATATCAGGACTACAGCTTATTTTTAAAGACTAAAAAAAATTTTTTTTATTCCAAGTAATCTCTACATCCAACATGGGGCTGGAAAGACCCAGAGATCAAGAGTGGTAGTCTCTGGGGACTGGGCCAGCCAGGTGCCCCAAGCCTATTTTTTAAAACCCTTATAATAGTCATTCCATTTTTAGCCAAGTTGACCATACAAGATCCTCTGCCCCCCAATTTTTCTTTCTCTTCTCAACTTCCTATGTGCAGTTTTTTCTTTATTTTCCCCTTTCTTATTCTGAAATAACCAGCTTTCCTTTAGGACAAAATTACTTTTGGAGCACCTAGCCAGCTCAGTCGGTGGAGTGCATGACTCTTGATCTCATGGTTGTAAGTTTGAACCCCATGATGGATGTAGAAATTGCTTAAAAATAGGATGAAATTACTTTCTTTCTCTTTATTATTTCTAGTAGTTTAAATTACATATATTAATTAAGTTCTCAACCCTTAGAAAACTTAGTTTCTAGTACAAACTAAGAAATGTGCAGTTGCGAACTACACGGCCATCTTTTAGATTGTTAAGTTTATGAATACATCTCTTAATTCCTAGAAACATAACATTTCAGGGACGCCTGGGTGGCTCAGCAGTTGAGCGTCTGCCTTTGACTCAGGGCGTGACCCCCGGGGTCCCGGGATTGAGTCTTGCATCAGGTCCCTGCATGGAGCCTGCTTCTCCCTCTGCCCCTGTCTCTGCCTCTCTCTGTGTCTCTCATGAATAAATAAAACTTAAAAAAAAAAAGAAACATAACATTTCCTCATGGGGCAATTTTTCCCAATTAAAAGGTGGAGGTATCACCCTGTAATTCAGAGGAATGCCCTGTGAAGAATTCTCTGGACTCAGGGTCAAAAAGGGACCTCTCGCAGGTTGGAAATAAAGAGGGGATCATTTGGGTCCCTATGGTCGCAGAAATGACCAGCCCACTAGATCGTGCCAAATTTGCACAGGATATGGGCCTCATCTTAATATTTGCTGTTCCCTGTGAGCCTCGGCAGTGATCACGGTGTGGGCATGGCACTAGGCAATACATATTATTCAAGTGAAGAAGGGGTATGAGTATTGGGCTCTGGGGGCCTTTGCTTCCCTTTTCCCTCTGCCTCCTCACTAGAGACCTTGATAAGCCCGTCAGCTTTTCCCTTGGTGGCCAGGACGCCAGAAAATCTTGGGATGATGTCACTGGGATCCCTCTTTGTGTCTGCTTTCCTTCCCAGGGTGTTCCAAGAGATCTCCCTCAAATTAGGGTACACTTCCGCAGGTGTGCTCTATGCTGGGCCTTTGGGAAAAGCCCCAGGCTTCTGGAGTGGTGTATGAGGCTCAGCGTGTTGGAATACATGGCACCGAGTGATGCCCAGAAGATTCCACGGGGTTTGTGTTTATCAAGGAGCTGGTACCCTCCTCAGGCTTCTCAGGGAGTGCTGGCAGCAGATGCTCAGGGCATTTACATTTGTGCATTAATCTTTTCGCAATATCTCACCAGGAATAGGATATCAGGGGACAGAGAACGACAGTAGTGTGTGAGGGGGTGGCCCAGAGACCAGGGCCTTTGTCGTTTCTTTCTCTGGTGCCACTGTTGGTTTCCATTGCAAGGTTATTGGACTCTTCTGGGTCGGGACACATAGTGCGGGCATGGCCCACTGACTCTGGTCGCTGGTATAGGTCTCCTGTCCTTCTCACTTATGGGAATCTTCTCGCTGCATCAGCCCTCACCTCCCCCTTGGGCGGGGCCCCTAGCCTCGAGATCCAGCCCACTCTCCTTAGCTCAACTTGGCCTTGAGATGTGGAGCACCCTCATGCATGTCAACAGTCAAGTAAGGGCTTTATAATTAGTGGTCTAATCATCTCGTTAGACTACATGGCCTCCATCACAGATCACACTGCGCTAAGGAGATCATTGGATAATTATGGCAGCTGCGACCTTTTGGGGTTGGGTCACCGCAGGCAACAGAGGACAGAGGCAATTTGCAAAAGCACAAAGCTGGGGATCCCTGGGTGGCGCAGCGGTTTAGCGCCTGACTTTAGCCCAGGGCGCGATCCTGTAGACCTGGGATCGAATCTCACGTCTGGCTCCCAGTGCATGGAGCCTGCTTCTCTGCCTCTCTCTCTCTCTCTCTCTCTCTCTCTCTCTCTGTGTGACTATCATAAATAAATAAAAATTAAAAAAAAAAAAAAAAAGCACAAAGCTGCAGGACTGCCTGCAAGTGGTGCTTGTTTCCCAGATGGTGCCACCCACCGGAGTGAGTTAGGCCCTTGTAAGCAAGTTACAGGTAAAGGCATTCCCCTCAGTTAATTGCAAGGGCAATCATGCAATCCTGCCAACTGCAGATTGTTTTGTGTGCTGGTCAGAGCTTCTCAATAACCAGTGTTGTTGAGATAATTGCAAGATGCATTTCCGCAACAACCATAAGGAAATTGTGGCGGGGGGGGGGGCGGTTTATTACTTTAGGACCAGGAAATTATACAACACACCTGGGGCCAGGCAGCGAGGTCTCTGGGAGGGAGAGAGATTCTGAGCTTGGAAAGGCACGTTCACAGGCTGAGGGTTCTGCTTTTGTTGGGGTCCAGGATGCAGGCTTAGGGTTTCATGACCTTGTTCTTATTGCTGGATTTAAAATGTAAGAGCAGGGATCCCTGGGTGGTGCAGTGGATTAGCGCCTGCCTTTGGCCCTGGGCGCCATCCTGGAGACCCGGGATCGAATCCCACGTCAGGCTCCCGGTGCATGGAGCCTGCTTCTCCCTCTGCCTATGTCTCTGCCTCTCTCTCTCTGTGTGACTATCATAAATTTAAAAAAAAAAATTTTTTTAAATTAAAAAAAAATAAAATGTAAGAGCGGGAATTTAAAGCTGGGGGTGGTGGTGGAGAGGGATGGACAAGTGGCCCAAGTAGTCGGTTACTCAGATCAACTAAACTCTCTAAGACAGAGGAGCCTCAGTTGGGGGACGTGGCCTGGCTTCTTAGTGCGGCTGGAAATGTGTTTGAGATAGCTTGCTTGCTTGCTTACTTTCTCTTTTAAAAATTTATTTATTCATTCATTTTTTATTTTTTATTTGTTTTTATTTTTTATTTTTTGCCGGGAATGCCACTGTGAAACGGAGGCTTTAGCAATCAAAGCTGAAGTCATGCACCAGCATTACTAAACCAAACCCAACCAAACCAAAACAACTGCCAGGACTTAAACTACAGAAGCATTTAGGTTTTCCGCATCTTTTTTTTTTTTTTAAGATTTTATTTATTCATAGGTACAGAGAGAGACGCAGAGACACAGACAGAGGGAGAAGCAGGCTCTATGCAGGGAGCCTGATGTGGAACTCGATCCTGGGTATCCAGGATCACACCCCAGGCTGCAGGCCACGCCAAACCGCTGCGCCACCGGGGCTGCCCTCCTCATCTTTTTGTATTATGAAATTGTGCCAACACTGTACTTGGGAGCCCATGAGGTGACTCTGTGGGCCCCCAGCCAGCAGCTCCCAAGTGGCTCTGGGGGCTCCACAGTGCGGGGCTAAGTTGTGGCCAGGTAGGGGAAGCCACTTTGTATTTTCTAATTTTGTAATTTTTAAGTGATGGGATTTGGCTGATCTTTTACCTTTCAGTGTCTGTTTTATCCCAGGAATTTTTTTTTTTAAGAATTTATTTCTTTGAGGGACAGCACGAGTTGGGAGTGGGTGGGAGTGGCAGGGAGAGGGAGAAGCAGGTTCCTGCTGAGCAGTGAGCCCCATGTGAGACTCGATCCCAGGACCCCGGGACCATGCCCTGAGCCACTCAGGCACCCCCATTTCCTAACATTTTTAAATTAAAAAAGTGCCAAGGCTAGTAGTCATAATTGATCTGAATTTTCATAAAACAATCCTAAAAAAATAGCTACTTTTATTTCATTTTAAGTTTTATTTTTTTAGTAATCTCTACACCCAACATGGGACTCAAACTCACCTCCTAGAGATCAAGAGGTGCATGCTCTTCCAACTGAGCAAGCCAGGTGTCCCTAATTGCTTTGATTTATCTTTTTACTTTTTTTTAAGATGTATTTGAGAGCAGTTGAATGTGCATGCATGAGCGGGGCGGGGGTGGGGGCCTGCAGAAGGACAGAGAGAGAGAATCCTCCAGCAGACTGCCCCACTGAAGGCGGAGCCCCACACAGGGCTGGAGTGCCAAGACCCTGAGATCACAACCTGAATCGAAACCAAGGGCCAGACACTCAACCGATTGAGCCACCCAGGTGTCACAAGTTATTGCTTTTGAAGCTGTAGAAAAATCCCAAATCTGTAGAAAGTGTCCTCTCCAAGGAGGGAGGGGGGCCGGGCACAGCACTGACAGGGTCAGTATGTGCTGCACACAGGCTGCTGAGTACATAAAGGAGACAATGCCCCAGATGCTGCGGACTGGGACTGTCCCTGTGGCCCATGGCAGGCCTTCCCTCGTCAGGCTCCATTAAAATTAAATCCCTGAGTGGCGCAGCGGTTTGGCGCCTGCCTTTGGCCCAGGGCGCGATCCTGGAGACCCGGGATTGAATCCCATATCGGGCTCCCGGTGCATGGAGCCTGCTTCTCCCTCTGCCTGTGTCTCTGCCTCTCTCTCTCTCTCTCTCTGTGACTATCATAAAAATAATTAAAAAAAAAAAAAAAAAACCTTCGGGAACCCTGGGTGGCGCAGCGGTTTGGCACCTGCCTTTGGCCCAGGGCGCGATCCTGGAGACCCGGGATTGAATCCCACGTCGGGCTCCCAGTGTATGGAGCCTGCTTCTCCCTCTCCCTCTCCCTCTGCCTATGTCTCTGCCTCTCTCTCTCTCTCTCTCTCTCTCTCTCTCTCTGTGTGTGTGACTATCATAAAAAAAAATTAAAATTAAAAACCTTCATGCATGAAAGGATACTATCAAAACACAAGAAACATCCCACAGAATGGGAGGAAACATACATAAGGAACTCTTAAAACTCAATAGCAAAAAAACCCAACCCAATTTTTAAAAAAGGACAAAAAACCTGAATAGACATTTTTCCAAGAAAGATATTCAAATGAACAAAAAACACATGAAAAGAGGCTCTGGGTCCTCAGAAAAATGCAAATCAAAACTACAATGAGATAGTACTTCTCATCCACTAGCATGGCTGGAATAAAAAAGGCAGATAACAAGTGTTGGCAAGGATGTGGAGCATTGGAACCCTTGTCCACTGCTGGTGGGGATGTGAAATGGTGCAGCCTCCATTGGAAAGTGTGGCAAGTTCCTCAAAAAGCTTAAATGTAGGGGCAGCCCTGGTGGTGCAGCGGTTTAGCGCCGCCTGCAGCCCAGGGTGTGATCCTGGAGACCCAGGATTGAGTCCCATGTGGGCTCCCTGCATGGAGCCTGCTTCTCCCTCTGCTTCTCTCTCTCTCTGAATGAATGAATGAATGAATGAATAAATAAATAAATAAATAATAAATAATAATAAATAAATAAAGTCTTAAAAAAAAAAAAGCTTAAACGTAGTTACATATGACCCAGCAATCCTAATCCTAGGTGCACACCCAAGAAAAGAAAAACATATGTCCACACACCAAGTTGTATACCAACATTCACAGCAGCATTATTCACAGTAGCCCAAGTGTGGAAACCTAAATGCCCATCAACGAACGAATGGATAAACACAATGTGGTCTATCCATGCAATGGAATACGTTCCGCCATGAAAAAGATGAGATTCTGACATTTGCTACAACATGGAGAAACCTTGAAAACATGATGCTAAGTGCAATAAGCCAAACACAAAAGAAGAAATATTGTGTGATTCCATGCTTGGGATACCTAGAACAGGCACATTTATAGGAATAGAAAATAGAATAGAGATTACTGGGGGTGGGAGAAGGAAGAAGAAAGGAGTTATTTTTTTTTAAAGATTTATTTATTTATTTATTCATGACAGACAGAGAGAGAGAGGCAGAGAGGCAGAGACACAGGAGGAGGGAGAAGCAGGCTCCATGCCGGGAGCCCAACGTGGAACTCCATCCCGGGACTCCAGGATCGCGCCCTGGGCCAAAGGCAGGCACCAAACCGCTGAGCCACCCAGGGATCCCCAGGAGTTATTGTTAATGGGGACAACGTTTCAGTTGGGGTGATGAAAAAGTTCTGGAAATGAATGGTGGTGATGGCTGCAAAACACTGGACACTAATGGTGAAAATGGTATGTTATGTACATTTTACCACTATACTGAAATACCATTCCTCACATCAGATTAGCAGGAAATGGAAAGTATAGCAAACCCACTTTGTTGGAGAGGCTGTGGGAAAGCAGGCCTTCTATTTTCCTCGTGGAACAAATCTATCATTACCAACAATACTACAGGTTTTTACCTTTAAAAAATATTTATTTTTAAAAAATATTTTATTTATTTATTCATGAAAGACAGAGAGAGAGCAGAAGAGACACAGGCAGAGGGAGAAGCAGGCTCCCTGCAGGGAGCCCGACGCGGACTCGATCCCAGGACTCTGGGATCGGGCCCTGAGCTAAAAGCAGACACTCAACTGCTGAGCCACCCAAGCATCCCTAAAAATTATTTATTTATTTTACTGCTCAGGTCTGCTCATCCACTCTTCCTCCCACTGGTCAAGAGAGAGAGAGGAAGGGGGGAGGGCAGAGAGTGTATGAGTGTGTGCACAGGAGGGGGGCAGAAGGTCTGAGAGAGAAGCCGGCTCCCCGCTGAGGGCCAAGTCTACCGCTGGGCTCAATCTCATGACCCTGAGAACTCAGTGTGAGCTGAAATCAAGAGTCGGATATCCAACCCACTGAGCCACCTAGGCGCCCCATGTGTCTTTACCATTTGCCTTAGCAATCCTAATTCTGGAATTACCTTGAAGGTACACCCTCAACAATATGAAAATACCTCTGACCTTGTTATTCACTGCAGCTTGGTTTGTGATTATAAAATATTGCAAACAATTTAGATGTTCATACACAGAGAAGAGTGATCGAATGAAAGCCCATTCATACATCTCTGTGAACTGATGTGGAATGATTTCCAGGCTCTGTTGCTAAGCGAAAAAGGGAAGTGTGAAGGAGTATCTATAATGTGCTACCTTTGTACATAGAGAAAGGGGAATTAAAAAGATGTACATTTGCCTCTTCACCTGAGCAAAGAGAAACCTAGGAAAGAAAACCCAGAGAGGATTGAGACCGATTTCAGAAGGTAGTTGGCAGGAATTGCATGGAGAGAGGGAATGGGAGAAGCCATTTCTCTGAATAGACCTTCCTGTGCAGACCCGCCTACTGGAACTATGTTATTGTTTCACATTTAAAAAATAAAGTAAAATAAAATCTTCAAGGATGGCAAGAAAAATCCTAAAATTTAATACAAACAGAAATAAATGAACCGAAGCATTGTTTCAAGTGAATAATACACTCAACGGTGAGAAAAAATAAAACTGGTAACTCAAGTAACTTCTTTTTTTTTTTTTTTCAAGTAACTTCTGAATATAGTCTTTAGAGCATATGCCCCCAGAGCAAAGACAAAAAGAACTCCAAAGAAACATTTACCTTTAATTGATAAGCTTCCCTGCCCCTCCAAGTATAAATGAACAATTCTGAAGCTTCTCTTTGGGATTCTAGCATATTGAGCACATAAATAAAGGAAGCCAAGTCCCTCCGGGTCAAAGGAGTTACAAATACTGAGTGGGGAAGAGAAGGAAGCCTACAGGATTGGGTTGGAATTAGAGTCTGTAAACTCACGCTTATTCGCATCCGTCCACGTTCACGCTCTGTCCTCCAAGAAGGCCTAGAAGAAATGATGCCCCAGTAATGCTAATTGTGCTGCAAGGAAACCATGCTGACTGCCCTTCGGAAACACATCAACTCTGGAAAGTATGTACCTCTTCGTGTTATGCGCTGAGAACACAGCATCACTTCCATGGTCTCTCTTGGCCAACGTGCGTGACCCCAGTCGAAAACAGAACGAAACATAAGACAGACCCAACTTTAGGATTGTCCTACGAAAAATGGCAATGTCATGAATTACCAAGAACTAGAACTGTTCCAGATTAAAGAAGTCTGAAAAAGACGGGACAACTGAATGCCAGGTGTGCACGGTTTTGAACCTTGTCTTACTAGGAAAGATTTATTGGAACCACTAACAACGCTTCAGTAAGACCCGCAGGTTGTGGGAATCCCTGGGTGGCTCAGCGGTTTAGCACCTGCCTTTAGCCCAGGGCATGATCCTGGAGTCCCAGGATCGAGTCCCACGACGGGCATCCCTGCATGGAGCCTGCTTCTTTCTCTCTCTTTCATAAAAATAAAAAAAATAAAAAAAAAGACAGACCCGCAGATTATGTATTGTTTCAGCCAGCTTTTCCAGATTCGGAAAGCCAGACTGTGGATATGTAAGGGGTTCACCGTGTGCGGTTGTTAAGAACACCAAATCAAATGCAGACTCACATACAGGATTCAGCCTAAAATACTGGGTAAGGGCAGCCGGGGTGGCTCAGTGGTTTAGTACCGCCTTGGGCCCAGGGCGTGATCCTGGAGACTCGAGATGAGTCCCACGTCGGGCTCCCTGCATGGAGCCTGCTTCTCCCTCTGCCTGTGTCTCTGCTTCTCTGTCTCTCATGAATAAATAAATTAAATCTTAAAAAAAAAAAAAAAACCGCACAAAAACATTGGGTAAATACAAGGATCATCGCTGGGAAGAGTCTCACCGCACCCTGCACTCCAGAAACCCCAGCTCAGGTGCACAGGGTCCCCTGGGTCGCCGGGAGGGTCCCGCTCGCGGTCAGGTCCAGCCCCTGAGCCCCGGGGCAGGTTAAAGAAGAAATCTCCGAACAGCCAGCACAAGGCCAGCACAAGGCCCCGAAGGCTAAGGGCCTGCTGTTGCCTGCGGGGCGCCAGAGGTCACGACCCCGGGCACAGCCAAGGGCAAGCCCAAGGTCGGCCGAGCCTGGCAGCTGTCCGCTCTGCTTGGAGACAACGGCTGGAGAAACGGACTTTAAGTCGGTAACGGGAGACCTGCCCTCCCGTGCGGGGTGAGCAACCAAGGGTGTTTGTGACATTTCCACCGTGCCCGGCGAGCCTGTCCAGGTTCCGGAGGAGAGCGCGGCCTGGCCACCGGCCTCCTCAGCCGGAGCCACCGGTACCGGCCGGCTCAGCGCCGGGTGCAGCGGCCTGCGGGCGGTTCAGGCCTACGCAGCTGCCGCGGCCTTCGGCTCGGGCCCTGCCCTGTGCCTGACGCTGGGCTCGGAAGCTAGGGGCGTGCCCGCTGCCTGGGGGCTGCGGGGGCTTCTCTTGGGGGCTGAAGCCCGCGCTCACACGGGAGCAGCTATGTCACTGGGCTCGCACCATCAACTCCAAACATGGGGAGACAAAATGGCGGCCGTGTCCCTGGCGAAGCCACATACGGGTCCCGCGGCACGCACGACCTACAACTCCCACAGTGCTCTGCGTCGAAAGTGGGAGGGCGGGGAGCGCGCCAGCGACCCTCGATGTGGCGCTTAGGCCCTGTGCCCCGCCCCGCTCCCGGCGGAAACCCTCTGGAATACGTGGCCCGCTTCGGGCCGCTCGCCCGCCCTTCGTCGCACTGGCCGAAGGGACTTGTAGTTCCTTGGCAGTGGAGTTGACCCTCCCTCGGGCCTTAAGAAACTACAGTTCCCGGTGTGGCTTCGGCGCCTGCGCACAATGCCGCAGGGCGTACTACGGTTCCCGACGGGCCCTGCGCCGCGCGCGCGGGTGCGTGCTGACGCGCTTAGTTGGTCGTGCTGACGTGCAGTGCGGCCCAGGCGGGGTGCGAGTGGCGCAGTCGGAGCCCGCTGCGGCCCCTGAGGAAGCAAGGAGGCGTCGGTCTCGGCTGAGGCGGGCGGGCCGGCGAGGCGAGGCGAGGCAGCAGTTCCAGGCCCCGAGGGACTCGGGAGCTTAAGCAGCGGCAGCACCTTTCCCCCTCGGAGGCGGCGGGCGGAGGCGGCGGCGGCGGGTGAGAGGGTGAGGGAGCGCGCGAGCCGGGTGGGGGAGGGGCGGCGGCCCCCGGCGCGAGGCCAAAGCGCGCGGAGAACGGTCCAGGCCGCCGCGCGCACGCGCGCTCGCCGCTCCTAGCTCACGCGGACGCTCTCGCTCGCCTGCCTCCCCTCCCCCCCTCGGCTGCGTTCGTTTCCCGTCGCGCGCGGGCTTTTACTGCCCTCCCCTCCCCCATGGCAACGGCTCGCGCCGCTGACTGCTCTCGGGTTCGCGCGCGCTCGCGGCAGGGAGGTGGGGAGCGCGCGCCTCGGCTTCTCGCCTCCCCCACGCGTGCGGCCGAGGAGGCCCTCCCGCGGCTGCCCCTTCCGACATTTTGTCGGTGGGGAGGCGGCGGCGGGGGCCAGTTCCCCGATCGCTTCCCCCGAGCCCCTCCGGCCTCCGGGCCCTCCTGCGGGCCTGCGGTCCGGCGCAGAGTCGCCCAGACTCCCGGGCGCCGCGCAGCCTCCTCCCCCATGCCTCAAGGCCGAAAATAGGCCTCGGCAGCCCGGACGCTGCTGGGAGGCCCGGGACGAGGTGCCCGCGCGTCGGGCCCCGAAGCGCTAGGCAGAGAGGCGCTGCAAACCTTGCTCCCCCGACTTTTTTTTTTTTTTTAAGACGTGTTCAGCCCAGGTACGTAAAGGCAGACTGGGTCTCTCTTAATTCTTTTTTTCATTTTTCCACTCTCTAATCGTCTTCTCAAAAGTTGTGTTAAAGCCGAGGAGGCCGTTGGAGCCCTTCCTTGGGAAGGAATCGCTGGGCGCCGTTTCAGGCATTATTTGGCACCCAACTCTCGGAGGCTTCGTTTCCACTGAAACGCTTATCTAAGATGTCGTCTGGACCAGAAATTCGGAGACAGTGTTGTGTTTTAAGTGTGTGCCATTAGGTTTTCTTCTTGAACTAATATTTCAAACTTTCTGGGTTCCATAGTGTCCTCCGAGCCACCGAAATGCCCCCTCTCCGCGCTTACCTATGTCCATTTTCCTGCACGTCTACCTCCTTGTTTTTGGTGCGTTGTCTTCAGTATCTTAGTATTGAATTTCCAGGTTGCTTTCTAACGCTTTGTTAGTTTGGCATTGTGATAAATTTCCCAACAAAAGAAATTCTCTGTTGTCTTGCTTTGCAGCTTATTTTTACTCTGACTTTAGCTTGAGTAACTTGTGCTCTCCCAGTCTGTGGACCCCAGTTAAGAATGCCTGTTTTATTATAAAGTTACTTTTTTTGGTTGTTTTTCTGTGTTGATGTTCCCCTTAGGTTCTTCCTTTTAGTGTTTTGAGGACTGCCTCTGAAGCTGTGGGATTGGGGGGGGGGGGCTTGTTCTCTAAAAGTTCTACAATTCGTTGTGTTTTAATACTCTTTTCTCAGCAGCTACTGGTTTTTTCTCCTAATGGAGTGGGAGGATTTTTGTGTGAGGTGGTATGGAAGTGTGGGTGAATGGTTAAGCTGAAGAATTAATTGCATGTCAGAAGCGTTCTTTAGGAGAGGCAGAAATTAGGTGGGGTTTAGAGAAAGAGACCTAGGTTTAGAGTAGGGAGGATTGGGATTTGAGAAAATGAAGTGAGGATTGGAAGGTAGAGAAAGTGATTAGATTTTTCAATTTTTTGTGCATATTTACTTGCCTTTCCTAGATTTAGCTTTGTATCTCCTTTAACTTTAGTAAGACCTTTTTTTTTTCAAGTTTTTTTTTTTTTTTTTTTTCCCCCAAGCTTTCTTGAGTCTGCTAATGGGATTGGACAGGGATCCAGCCTTTAGAGTTTGGGGTTAGAGGTACAAGCAGTTCTGGAATTCGGCAATTTTTCTTCCATTCACTGTCTCCCCATACTTATGTTTTTGTTTGTTTTAGTATATTTTTCCAGGTGTTTGTATACTTCTTAAAAAATTTTTAGAATTTTAAAAATAAGTTTTTTATCCATTTTTATCTCTTTAACTAATTTTACTTATTTTTTGGGTTTTATTCTTGGGGTAATTTTCCCTCATTTATGCTCTGCGAAGCTGTCTTCGACAGGGTAAGATGAGGGAAGAAATAAAGTATACATAGTAGGGAAAATAAATAGAGTATGCGTAACTAAGCGATCTAACCAGAAGAATGGGGGTTTGAGGGTTCTTTGGAACAGGTTGAGAAAATAGGACTTGGTAGGCGGCATGGAGATAACATGAAAGGGATAAGACAGGGCTGGAGGAGAAACTCTAGGAAGTGAGATACAGAGGATTGCCAGGGAAAGCTGACAGTTTGAGGTTAGTGAAGATGGGTATAAAGTGAGGGGGCTTCTGAATAAGTTGAGGAGAAGGGATGTAGAGAGTACAGGGTAGTTGGAGCAGAGGAGGCTGATTTGATGTGTTCAGAGCATTGAGTTGAAAACAGATGATGTGTAAAAGCTAACGAGACTTGGGTGAGCTGCAGATCATGTAAGAAATCCTATTGGGAAGGAAATTAAAGGAATACGTTATTAGGTGGGGTAGGTAATAGGAGCTTATAATATTTGGAATCAAGGAAATGGTCTCTTTTGGGAGGTAAAGAAGAAGAGGATTCTGTATTCAGGATTCATGTGTTTATGATAGACGTGCTGGCTTTTATTCTTGAGTGTGAGGCTGCACAGGACACTTCGTTTATGTCGGAACCAATTAGTCCACAGTTCAAATATGTAGGTTTTGTTTTTGTATCGGGTAGTCTGAAGTTTTCAGGTCGTTTTTAGAAGAACCTTTGAACTTGGACTGTGGGCCTTTAGGTGACACAGATCCATGGTGGTGGTTGTGCCGTGTTGGGAGATCCTAGTCAGTTAACAGATGTTTGGAATTAGATTGGTTGGTGGACATGTCACTTGTGCTTATTGGGGCCAAAGGAGAATAAAGAGGTAGTGTGGAGAAATTTGGGAGAAATAGGTTTCTTGTTTTTTTGTTTTAGGGTGGAAAAGAACATTTAGGTGAAAACAAATGGAAATAGTTCTTGCATTTTGGGGGGAAAGGGCTGTAAGCGTAGATGTCATTCAATGGAAAGTATAGGAAAGGTAAGGAAGGGTTTTTGTTAGGAGACCAGGAGGATTATGCAGCTAAAGGAGGTGTAATGTGGAGATTCATGTTGAAATAGGGATGAAGGAGAACAGGGATTTGGGTGGTGGTTAGTTTGGGGTCAGGGCCCTGACCCGTGTTTCCCCGCTCCCCTTCAGGAGCGGTGGTGCCCCCCCTCCCCCCGGGCACGGGGCCATGTACAACGGGATCGGGCTGCCGACGCCCCGGGGCAGCGGCACCAACGGCTACGTCCAGCGCAACCTGTCCCTGGTGCGGGGCCGCCGGGGTGAGCGGCCTGACTACAAGGGAGAGGAGGAACTGCGGCGCCTGGAGGCTGCCCTGGTGAAGCGGCCTAATCCTGACATCCTGGACCACGAGCGCAAGCGGCGCGTGGAGCTGCGATGCCTCGAGCTGGAGGAGATGATGGAAGAGCAGGGGTGAGGGGAGGGCTGGGGGAGAGCCAAGCACTGAGTGCAGAGCTGGGGGAATTAGGTGGGATGTAGAGCGCTTAGGGCTGGTTGAAGAGACTTGGAGAGGAGTTGTAGGAGGGGAGGAGGTTAAGGAGCTAGCAAGTGGAAAGGAGTTAAGGGACAGCTCAAAGTGGGAGATGAGGTAACTGCGACAAGAGGAAGCCTGAGGGAGTCTGAATTATTTAGGTGAAGGTACTTGGGGAAAGGGGGGAGCCATTGAGAAACAAAAATGTGCTTTAAGGGGAGAGGTGGGAAAGCAGGTGTCAGGCAAGAGAAGAGCTAAGGTATAAGCTGACAGGTGTTGCCATTGGTAGAGAAGAGGAAAGTAAATGGATATAAAGGATTGAGGCCTTGGAAAATATCGAAGGCAGGAAAAGAAGAACTGGAATAATACCTGGATAAGGGGATGATGGGTAGGGAAGTGAAATTTTGGAGCACAATCAGGCAGAAAACCTTTTAGAGCAGTGGTTTTCAAACTTCAGCAGTGGCACCCTTCTTATACAGAGTACCTTACCTTGGAATCTCAGGAAATAGCCTGTTGAAGTTGGGGAGGAACACCTGGAATTCTGCTTAACTTTACTCTTTTGGCCCCTCGAGTGTAGCATGTTTAAAATCCACTGTTCTAGAGGCTTCAGTAAGCAGAGAGAAGAAAGATAATAGCAAGATTTAAGAGAAAGGCCTTTTGGGTAACAGTGAGTGAAGTTTTATGTGTGCATGGAAAGGAAAGGGATCCTCCTGGGAATGAGGAAACTATAAACTTGGGACTGGGGAAAGTGCCTAGTCAAGCTTTAACCTTGAAGGGATTTGTTCTTTAGGTACGAGGAACAGCAAATTCAGGAAAAAGTGGCTACTTTTCGACTCATGTTGCTGGAGAAGGATGTGAACCCTGGGGGCAAGGAAGAGACCCCAGGACAGAGGCCAGCGTGAGTGTTTTAATTGTCACTTGTTTCCTCAGAACCCTAAATAGCTGCTTCTGTTGTCGTCTTTTACCTTGTACTCTCTGCCTGCTCTCATGTTCTTTTCCCAGTCTCATTTGGCTGCCTACAGTTATGTGATTATGACTCTGTTCTTTGCTAACTCTTTCTGAGCTTTGCCTTTTTTCCCCTTAGGGTAACTGAGACTCACCAGTTGGCAGAACTGAATGAGAAGAAAAATGAGCGACTCCGTGCTGCCTTTGGCATCAGTGATTCGTATGTGGATGGCAGCTCTTTTGATCCTCAGCGTCGTGCTCGAGAAGCTAAACAACCAGCTCCAGAACCTCCCAAACCTTATAGGTACTCCAAGCCAAGGAACCCACATCAGCTGCTTTTCTTGATTCTAAGCTTTGTTTTTTGTTTCTGTGGGGGTTTCTTTGTTGGGTTTTGGTTTTGTTTTTTTAATCAAGCTGTTCAGATTTTGTTGTTTTGAAGCTAAAATGTCTAAGATCTGTCTTAGTCTTTACTACTCTTTATATTTCTCCAGCCTTGTTCGGGAATCCAGCAGTTCTCGCTCACCAACCCCAAAGCAAAAGAAGAAAAAAAAGAAGAAAGATAGAGGACGGTAAGTTAGTTGGAAAGTTACTCAATAGCTATTGAACAAATTCTATTTTTCTTTCTGGAAATAAGGAGTTCTTGCTTTTAGGAAGGAGGTAAGAATTGTCAGATAAGGAAGAGGGAGTTACTATTCTTTATTTATTTTTAAGATTTTATTTATTCATGAGAGAGACACAGAGACACAGGCAGAGGGAGAAGCGGGCTCCCTGCAAGGAGCCTAATGTGGGACTCTATCCCGGACCCCGGGATCATGCCCTGAGCCAAAGGCTGAGCCAACCAGGCGTCCTGGGAGTTACCATTCAGATTTCAGTTGGAGGAAGAATATGTATGTTTCTTGAGTGGGAAAGGGTTCATTCTGCAGTTTTGGCAACTGAGAACTAGCTAGCAATATCTTAAATTGGATTTTCTTTTTCATTTTGAGATTTATTGCTTCATAGCAGAGGAACTTAAACTTCTTGGAGAGTAAATAAGTTCTGGGCTTAGGTGTAAGACCATGGTGCTGTTAGTTTTTCTTTATTATTATTTAGAAGCCTTTGTGGGGATGGATTGTAAGTCATGGAAGGAGCAAAGCAGGATGACTTTTTGAACCCATGTTTAGCAGGTCAGAGAGCAGCTCTCCTCGACGAGAAAGGAAGAAGAGCTCTAAGAAGAAGAAGCACAGGTATGAGATGGGAGTATGTGGGGTGATTGGAGAGGCTTGATTGTTCCAGGCATAGGTATTGGTTCATGTTCTTTTTTTTCTCCCCCTCCCCTCCTCCATCCCAACAGGTCAGAGTCTGAATCCAAAAAACGAAAGCATAGGTAAGAGCTTTTTGGGGCATAAGGGGCATAGTGGCACATGGAAAGGTGAGCCAGTTTGGCCTTACCTGTTCTCTAGAGAGCTTCTTGCAGTATAGCTCAATTCCTCGATCTTGGACTGTTAATAATTTGATTCTTTTCATTTCATTCTTGGTTTTATTAATTTTTAAAATGATTATTTTTAATAATCTTTTATTTGGCAGGTCTCCCACTCCAAAGAGCAAACGTAAATCTAAGGACAAGAAGCGGAAGCGGTAAGTGAATTTGTGTGGATTTAAGGGTAATTTGCTTAGGAAGTAGGTGAAGGCTACAGAGTGGGGGATGAGGAGATTTAGTTATGTTCTTGACTAATGGTAAAGGGTTGAGAGATGGATGAGGAGAATTCAGTACAAGTGAGACAGCCCTCTGAGTTGTGGCTTTTCTTCAGGTCTCGAAGTACAACACCAGCCCCCAAGAGCCGCCGGGCCCACCGTTCAACGTCTGCTGACTCTGCTTCCTCTTCTGATACTTCTCGCAGTCGGTAAGGGGTGGTCCAGGAGGAAGGGAGGGAGAGGGACTTGTGGGTTAATCAATTTAATATTTATTGAGCGCCCACGGTGTGCTAGGCGCTGCACAGACCATTCGGAAGACACGGTCCCTGCCCTCTAGGAGCTGACAGGCTAAAGCAACAGGATGGACAGACATATACATTTCCCCTTCTCTTTTTTTTTTTTGTTTTTGTTTTTGTTTATTTTGTTATTTTTTTTGTTTTGTTCTGATGTATATGGACTGCCAGAATAGGGGGGGTGGTGGTTTGTTCGTGGTGTCTGGGGGAGGAAGGAATCCTTACCCTGGCTTCCTTAATCGGGGAAGGCTTCCTGAAGGAGGTGGGCTCAGAGGTGAGTTGTGAATGAAGTGGGTAGGGAATGGGCAGGGTGGAGGGTTTGGGGAGGTTGGGGGAGGTGAATAAAGGGGTAGAGGGAGAACATTTCTGGGAACTGTGTTGGGAAGAAAATGACCAAAGTGAATTGGACTTGAATTTCCATATGAGTGGAGTTGAGTCTTGTGTGTAACAGAAGGCTTTTTGGAAGAGGGTTTGTACAGTCAGTAAAGGTGGTTGGGAGTTGGGGAGGGGGTTCTCTGTTCTTCCCTGAGCTGATTTCCTTCCTCTTCCCTGCCCTCAATTACCTTCCTCAGGTCTCGAAGTACGGCAGCAAAAACCCATACAACTGCCTTGACTGGGCGAAGTCCTTCCCCCGTTTCAGGGCGTCGAGGGGAGGGAGATGCGCCTTCTAAAGAACCAGGTACCACCAACACAGGGCAGCCTAGCAGCCCAGAGCCCTCTACAAAGCAGCCTAGCAGTCCTCGTGAAAGCAAAGATAAAGAGAAGGAGGTACGTTTCTGAGTTAATGGATGTTTATTGGGTTGCAGGGTTAGGATGGATGTTTAAAGAGAAGGAAAGAAGTGAATTTGGTTCTTTTTGATCAAGTTCTCTTTTGTATTTACAAATTCTTCAGAATTCTGGTTTTCAGACTGTGCTGGCTATTAGTAGGTTTTATGTCATTGTCCTTTAATCTGTTTATATACAGTCTGGGGTAAAAGTTTATTTTTTCTAAATTATGTTTAGCTTTACTATCTGTGATACCTAGGCTTTTTTATTTCCTTAAACGCTCGTTTCCAATCCACTGGGTTGCTGCCTGCAATTTGAACACGCTACTATATCTGTGTTTTAAGTATGTGTCGTTTTATGGGTATTCTGATTGAGCCTTATTCACAATGTTTTCTTCATAAATTCCATAAATAGTTTTTTGCTAAATTCTTAGCTTTTTTTGTTTTTTTCATGTCATCAAGTTTTCTAACTACAGGATGGATCACTTCAAAAATTTAATGTTTTTTTTTTTTTTATATTTAAAGCTCTTATAACTACACCAACAGTAGTCTTATTTACATAAGTCATGTCCTCGAACCTTTGCCTTTGTTTTTTATTTCAATATTCTTTTTCAAGGGTGAAATTAGATGCCTCCCATTTTAGGAAATTGCTTTGTTTCTCAATTGAATAAAAGTGCCCTTTTTTTATGTTGCCATGGCAGTTTGTTACGGTTGTTAGAAAATGTCATATGTTAGTTGTTTACATTGTGTTTTTTCTAGATAATAAGACTTTTAAAGTGATAGCCTGTCCATATTTTCATGTTTTCCCCACTGTCTTTTTATACGGTCTTTCATTAATGAATGACTGCCTGTGGTGAGAAAAAGGACCAGTTGGTGTGATGGGGTGTGTAAGAGGAAAAATTTCATTGGAAAGGGTGTTTGGGGTCTTTTAGGTAATACGAAGTTCTGGTGCTTATGTTCCTATCCATACTTTCTTTTCCACTCTTAGAAATCTGGAATTCGACCTAGCCCCTCTCCGGAAAGGAGCAGCACAGGCCCAGAACCACCTGCTCCCACTCCGCTCCTTGCTGAGCAACATGGCGGCTCCCCACAACCCCTTGCAACAGCCACCTTAAGTCAGGAGCCAGTGAACCCCCCATCTGAGGGTTCCCCAACCAGGGGCCGTTCACTACCTAAGTCTCCTGAGAAACCTCCCCAGTCTTCTTCGGAGAGCTGCCCACCATCCCCTCAACCTACCAAAGTTTCTCGACATGCCAGCTCTTCCCCTGAAAGTCCTAAACCTGCACCGGCTCCTGGGTCCCGCCGAGAGATTTCTTCTTCTCCCGCATCCAAGAGTCGCTCACATGGCCGGGGAAAGCGGGATAAGTCACATTCTCATACCCCTTCTCGAAGAGTGGGGAGGTCCCGTAGCCCTACTACTACCAAGAGGGGGCGATCTCGGTCTCGAACCCCTACCAAGAGGGGTCATTCTCGGTCCCGGTCCCCTCAGTGGCGTAGGTCCCGGTCTGCACAGAGGTGGGGACGTTCCAGAAGTCCCCAGCGACGTGGCCGCTCTAGGTCTCCTCAGAGACCAGGCTGGTCTAGAAGCAGAAATACCCAGAGAAGAGGCAGGTCTAGATCAGCAAGGCGAGGCAGGTCACACTCTAGATCCCCAGCCACTAGGGGCAGATCACGTTCTAGAACGCCAGCCCGCCGGGCCAGGTCACGCTCTAGAACACCTGCCAGGCGGAGGTCACGATCCAGAACACCTGCCAGACGTAGGTCTCGCTCTAGAACACCAGCCCGGCGGGGTAGGTCTCGCTCTAGAACACCTGCTAGGCGCAGATCTAGGACCCGGTCGCCAGTACGACGGAGGTCTCGTAGTAGATCACCAGCCAGGAGAAGTGGCAGGTCACGCTCTAGAACCCCTGCCAGACGGGGTCGGTCACGCTCTAGAACCCCAGCCAGAAGAGGGAGATCTCGGTCTAGAACACCTGCAAGACGAGGACGATCTCGGTCTAGGACGCCCGCAAGACGAGGACGATCTCGGTCTAGGACACCTGCAAGACGAAGATCACGTAGTAGAAGTGTAGTTAGACGAGGAAGATCTCACTCTAGAACACCACAAAGAAGAGGTAGATCTGGTTCATCAGAACGGAAGAACAAATCCAGGACGTCACAGAGAAGGAGCAGGTCCAACTCAAGCCCAGAAATGAAAAAGTCTCGTATTTCTTCAAGGCGGAGCAGGTCTCTTTCTTCACCACGGTCCAAAGCAAAATCTCGCTTGTCTTTGAGGCGAAGCCTTTCAGGATCATCTCCATGTCCTAAACAAAAGTCTAGGACACCACCAAGGCGCAGTCGCTCTGGATCATCCCAACCAAAAGCTAAGTCCAGAACACCACCAAGGCGAAGTCGGTCTGATTCTTCACCTTCTAATCAAAAATCTAAGACACCATCAAGACAGGGTTGTTCCAGTTCATCTCCTCAACCTAAAGTGAAGTCTGGAACACCACCAAGGCAAGGGTCTGTAACAAGTCCCCAGGCAAATGAACAATCTGCAACACCACAAATACAGAGTCGTTCAGAATCATCACCTGACCCTGAGGTGAAATCTGCAACCCCTTCAAGACATAGCTGCTCTGGGTCCTCTCCTCCTAGAGTAAAATCTAGCACACCTCCGAGACGGAGCCGATCTGGGTCATCCTCTCCACAACCCAAAGTCAAGGCAATAACATCACCAGTCCAAAGCCATTCTGGCTCCTCTTCTCCTAGTCCTAGTAGGGTGACATCTAAAACACCGCCAAGGCAAAGCAGATCAGAGTCTCCTTCCTTCAAGATGGAATCTAGATTGTTGCAAAGACAGAGCCGTTCTAGGTCCTCCTCACCAGATACCAAAGTGAAACCTGGAACACCACCAAGACAAAGTCACTCAGGGTCTACTTCGCCATGCCCTAAAGTAAAGCCCCAAACTCCATCAGGGCACAGTCTTAGTGAATCGAAATCACCATGTTCCCAAGAGAAGTCTAAAGACTCACCAGCACAAAGTTCAGGATCCTTCTCTCTCTGTCCGGGAATAAAGTCTAGCACACCACCAGGAGAGCTGTATTTTGCAGCCTCCTCTTTGCAACAGAAAGGACAATCTCAAACTTCACCAGATCCTAGATCTGATACTTCAAGTCCAGAAATGAAACAGAGTAATTCTGAGTCTCCATCTCTGCAGAGCAAATCTCAGACACCTCTTATGGGTGGCCGGTCCAGGTCCTCCTCTCCAGTCACTGAGCTGGCACCCAAATCTCCAGCAAGACCAGAAAGAAGCGAATTGTCAAGTCCTAGGCTAAAATCTGGACTGTCTCCTGAGCAAAGCAAGTCCCAATCTGACTCTTCCCCATATCCTGCAATGGACTCTAAATCTTTTCTGGGGCAGAGTAGATTGGAGCCTTCTGAATTGAAAGAGAAATCAGTCTTACTCCTTCAGGAGGATTTTACTGCATCATCTTCCATACCAAGAGACAAATTGAGTCCTCTTCCAGTGCAGGATAAGCCTGATTCCTCACCAGTACTCAGAGAAACACCTAAAACCCCGTCAAGGGAAAGAGGTGGTGTTGGATCATCTCCAGATACAAAAGACCAAAGTGTGTTAGCTAAGCCAAGCCAAGATGAGGAATTAATGGAAGTGGTAGAGAAATCTGAAGAATCCTCAAACCGGGTTCTCTCCCATTTGTCTCCGGAACTTAAAGAAGTGGCTGGAAGTAACTTTGAATCATCTCCTGAAATAGAAGAAAGACCCACTGTGTGTTTGATTGTTGACCAAAGTCAGTCACAGACTTCTTTGGAAGCAGAAGTCCCTGCAGTGGCCTCAACTTGGAGTGGGCCACATTTTTCTCCAGAACATAAAGAACTGTCTAACTCTCCTCCACGGGAGAATAGCTTTGGGTCACCTTTAGAATTTAGAAACTCAGGCCCTGTTGCAGAAATGAATACTGGATTTTCTCCTGAAGTTAAAGAAGATTTGAATGGCTCTTTTCCTAATCAGCTGGAGACAGATCCGTATATAGATCTGAAAGAACAATCAACAAGGTCCTCTAGACGCAGCAGTTCAGAGTTATCCCCAGATGCAGTAGAAAAAGCTGGAATGTCTTCAAATCAGAGTGTTTCTTCACCAGTACTTGATGCAGTACCCAGAACACCATCAAGGGAAAGAAGTAGCTCTGCATCTCCTGAGCTGAAAGATGGTTTACCCAGAACCCCTTCAAGGAGAAGTAGGTCTGGGTCTTCTCCAGGACTTAGAGATGGGTCTGGGACTCCCTCAAGACACAGCTTATCTGGGTCCTCTCCTGGAATGAAAGATACACCTAGAACACCATCCAGGGGGAGAAGTGAATGTGATTCTTCTCCAGAACCAAAAGCTTTGCCTCAGACTCCTAGACCAAGAAGTCGTTCACCATCATCCCCGGAGCTCAACAACAAGGGTCTTACCCCCCAGAGAGAAAGAAGTGGGTCAGAATCTTCAGTTGAACAGAAGACTGTGGCTAGGACTCCTCTTGGGCAGAGAAGTCGATCTGGATCTTCTCAAGAACTTGATGGGAAACCGAGTGCATCCCCTCAAGAGAGAAGTGAGTCAGACTCTTCTCCAGATTCTAAAGCTAAGACACGAGTATCGCTTAGAGAAAGGAGTCGCTCTGGATCATCTCCAGAGGTCGAGAGCAAATCTCGACCTTCTCCTCGGCGCAGTAGATCTGGCTCATCTCCTGAAGTTAAAGATAAGCCAAGAGCAGCACCCAGGGCACAGAGTGGTTCTGATTCCTCTCCTGAACCCAAGGCTCCTGCCCTTCGAGCTCTTCCCAGACGAAGCAGATCGGGGTCATCAAGTAAAGGCAGAGGCCCTTCTCCTGAAGGAAGCAGCAGTTCAGAGTCCTCTCCAGAACACCCACCCAAAACTAGAACTGCTAGAAGAAGCTCTAGGTCATCACCAGAGCCCAAGACCAAATCCCGTACTCCTCCTCGCCGTCGCAGTTCTCGATCATCTCCTGAGCTGACTAGGAAGGCCAGACTCTCTCGTAGAAGCCGCTCTGCATCATCCTCACCAGAGACCCGTTCTAGAACTCCACCAAGACGCAGAAGAAGTCCTTCAGTGTCTTCTCCAGAGCCAGCTGAAAAGTCCAGATCCTCACGCCGTCGGCGCTCAGCTTCATCCCCACGTGCTAAGACAACTTCAAGGAGGGGCCGTTCTCCTTCACCAAAGCCTCGCGGGCTCCAGAGGTCCCGTTCCCGCTCAAGGAGGGAGAAAACCAGAACGACTCGACGTCGAGATAGGTCTGGATCTTCTCAGTCAACCTCTCGGAGAAGACAGCGGAGCCGGTCAAGGTCTCGGGTCACTCGGCGGCGGAGGGGAGGCTCTGGTTACCATTCGAGGTCTCCTGCCCGGCAGGAGAGTTCCCGAACTTCTTCCCGACGCCGAAGAGGTCGTTCTCGGACACCCCCAACCAGTCGGAAGCGGTCCCGCTCACGCACCTCACCAGCCCCGTGGAAACGGTCAAGGTCTCGGGCCTCTCCCGCCACTCACAGGCGATCCCGGTCCAGAACACCGCTGGTTAGCCGCCGTAGGTCGAGGTCTCGAACTTCACCAGTCAGTCGGAGACGATCAAGGTCCAGGACATCAGTAACTCGACGAAGATCTCGATCCAGAGCATCCCCAGTAAGTCGAAGGCGATCCAGGTCTAGAACACCACCAGTAACCCGCCGTCGTTCAAGGTCCAGAACACCAACACGCCGCCGCTCCCGTTCTAGAACTCCGCCAGTGACCCGAAGAAGGTCTAGATCTAGGACTCCACCAGTAACCAGGAGGAGATCTCGAAGCAGAACTTCTATCACTCGCAGAAGATCAAGATCCAGGACATCTCCAGTCACCCGTAGGAGATCTCGATCTCGCACATCTCCAGTAACTCGAAGGAGGTCCCGCTCTCGAACCTCTCCAGTCACACGCCGCCGATCACGGTCCCGAACACCTCCAGCTATTCGGCGCCGCTCCAGGTCTCGGACCCCACTGTTGCCACGCAAACGGTCTCGAAGTCGCTCTCCACTTGCTATCCGCCGCCGTTCTAGATCCCGTACTCCGCGAACAACTCGGGGCAAGCGGTCCTTAACAAGATCTCCTCCTGCCATCCGAAGGCGTTCTGCATCTGGAAGCAGTTCCGATCGCTCACGGTCTGCTAGTCCTCCAGCAACAAGGAATCATTCTGGTTCTCGGACACCTCCAGTAGCACTCAATAGCTCTAGAATGAGCTGCTTCAGTCGTCCTAGCATGTCACCAACACCTCTGGACCGCTGTAGATCACCTGGAATGCTCGAACCCCTTGGCAGTTCTAGAACACCCATGTCTGTCCTGCAGCAAGCTGGTGGCTCCATGATGGATGGTCCAGGTCCCCGAATTCCTGATCACCCAAGAACATCTGTGCCAGAAAATCATGCACAGTCAAGAATTGCACTTGCCCTGACAGCCATCAGTCTTGGCACTGCACGGCCACCTCCATCCATGTCTGCTGCTGGCCTTGCTGCAAGAATGTCCCAAGTTCCAGCTCCAGTGCCTCTCATGAGTCTCAGAACGGCCCCAGCTGCCAGCCTTGCCAGCAGGATTCCTGCAGCCTCTGCAGCAGCCATGAACCTGGCCAGTGCCAGGACACCTGCCATACCAACAGCAGTGAACCTGGCTGATTCAAGAACACCAGCTGCTGCAGCAGCCATGAACTTGGCCAGCCCCAGAACAGCAGTGGCACCCTCTGCCGTGAACCTTGCTGACCCTCGCACCCCTACAGCTCCAGCTGTGAACCTAGCAGGAGCCAGAACCCCAGCTGCTCTGGCAGCTTTGAGTCTCACCGGCTCTGGCACACCCCCAACTGCTGCAAACTATCCTTCCAGCTCCAGAACACCCCAGGCTGCAGCGCCTGCAAACCTGGTGGGTCCTAGATCTGCACATGCCACAGCTCCTGTGAATATTGCCAGCTCAAGAACCCCTCCTGCCTTGGCACCTGCAAGCCTCAGCAGTGCTAGAATGGCTCCAGCCTTGTCTGGCGCAAACCTTACCAGCCCCAGGGTGCCCCTCTCTGCTTATGAGCGCGTTAGTGGTAGAACCTCACCACCGCTTCTTGACCGAGCCAGATCCAGAACCCCACCAGGAGGGCCAGGTTCCAGAACCCCACCATCTGCCCTGAGCCAGTCTAGAATGACCTCTGAGCGGGCTCCTTCTCCTGGCTCTAGAATGGTTCAGGCTTCCTCACAGTGTGTTCTTCCTCCAGCTCAGGATAGACCTAGGTCCCCTGTGCCATCTGCTTTTTCTGACCAGTCCCGAGCTTTGCTTGCCCAGACCACCCCTGCAGCAGGGTCTCAGTCCCTTTCCTCTGGGACAGTGGCCAAGACCACGTCTTCTGCTGGTGACCACAATGGCATGCTCTCTGGCCCTGCCCCTGGCATGTCCCATCCTGAGGGTGGGGAACCACCTGTCTCCACGGGGGCCCAGCAGCCTTCTGCATTGGCCGCCCTGCAGCCGACAAAGGAGCGGCGGAGTTCCTCCTCCTCCTCCTCCTCCAGCTCCTCTTCCTCATCGTCGTCATCATCGTCCTCTTCCTCCTCCTCCTCTTCCGGTTCCAGTTCTAGCGACTCAGAGGGCTCTAGCCTTCCTACTCAACCTGAGGTAGCACTGAAGAGGTGAGGGGCTTGACTTTTAGGACTGTTTCTATGGGGCAGGTTTTGGGGATGGTTGGTGGTGGGGAGGGAGAAGCCCTGTCCAGAGGTTCTCTGCTCTTTGATGGAGGTATGGGGACCTTGACCCTTAAGCTGGGGGTAGAAGAGAATGCTGGGGTGGGGGCAACGGGGGGGAGGAATGGGTCAGATAAAAGTCTCCAAAGGTTAATTCTCTAGAGGATAATGATGAGTTTTCCGTCTCTACAGAGGACAGAACTAGAGGAAATGGACTTAATTTTACAGCAGGAGGGATGGCAGTTAGACCTCAAGAGGAACTCCCTGGGCTGGAAGGATCTTCAGAGGTCATCCCATCCCTCTCCCTGCCTCCAGGCAGGACGGCCCCTCCCCCAGCCAACCCGCACTCATAGGGGCCTCCCCAAACTGTGGCTCTCCGTGGAAGGAGACCACCCAGCTCACCTTCCACACCTGAGCCCAGGAGCCTTATTCCATCAGGGACATTCTTGAGGTTTAGCCTTGAACCCTTGTGCTGCGGGCCCCAGCCTGTTGCTTGTGTTAGCAGAGGTTGGGTCAGCTCGGGGCCACTGCTCTCCAGAGAACGCGCTCACTGGCTCTCTGAGCTCTCAGCCTCAAGAGCACCCACAGCCTTTCTGCAGCACCACTCCCCCACTGCCATTCCTCCAGGCCAAGGAAGGTAGGGTTGGGGCTGGGGCAGCTCGTCTCCTTGTGACACCTTGCCTCTCCCACAGGGTACCCAGCCCCACCCCAGCCCCAAAGGAGGCTGTTCGAGAGGGACGTCCTCAGGAGCCTACCCCAGCCAAGCGGAAGAGGCGCTCTAGTAGCTCCAGTTCCAGCTCTTCTTCTTCCTCCTCTTCCTCCTCGTCCTCTTCCTCGTCCTCCTCCTCTTCCTCCTCCTCTTCCTCCTCTTCCTCTTCTTCCTCTTCTACTTCTTCCTCCCCCTCCCCTGCTAAGCCTGGCCCTCAGGCCTTGCCCAAACCTGCAAGCCCTAAGAAGCCGCCCCCTGGCGAGCGGAGGTGAGTGCTGCCTTGCTTGAGATGGAAGGGGTGGGGTGAGACCCTGGGTGTGAGATCCCATGAGATCCCTGCTGGGAATCTCAGGTGGACTGTGGTGTCTGGTTATGTGGGAGGAGTCGGGCTCTCCTCTCCCTACCACCTTGGTTGTGTCCCGTTGTGGCGAAGGGCTGCACCATCCGAGTGGGTGCTCCAGTCAGAATTGTGGAGTAGTCCTAGGTTCCTTCCTCTCCCTGCTCCTGACATGCATCCTGTTCCCTGCTCCCAGGTCCCAGGGATTCTAGCTTTTAAATCTCCCTGTTGCTACTTGCCAGGGCTTTGGTCTGGCCACCGTCATCTTCTCCCGACTCTGTCCACAGCCTCTTCCCTGTCTCCCTGCCTCCACGCCATTCTCTTCCACACGTAGCCAGAGGGATCTTTCTAAAACGCACATCTGGTTACTTCCCTCCACTCCACAAATCCTTCCGGGACGCCCTGTGGCCTGCAGGATAAAGCCCCACCTCTGCGGGAATGGCGTGTGAGGCTCTTCACCAACTGGCCTTGCCTGCCCTGTGTTCTCCTCTCCTGCCCGCCCCCACACATGCCCTGTGCTCCAGCCACACCCAGCGCCTTGCAGTCTAAGGAGAACCCCATGCCTTTGGACATGCTGTTCCTTCTGCCTGGAATTCCCTTGTCCGCCTGGTGAACTCCTCGTTCTGCAAGACTCCGCTCAAACAGCACCTACGAGAAGACTACCCTGCCCCTTCCCTGCCCCACATCCCCTCCCCCGGGGTCCCCAGACCCACGTACATCGGTCCTTGTGGGGCTTCTTCCCATACATGGGGCCAGGTGGGCCTCCCTTGGCCTGCCTTCACCACCAGACTGAGCCCCTCCAAGGGCAGGGATTGTCTTTATCTTTGCATCCCCCGCTGCACCCCGTGCCCTGCCCCTTGGGGCACTCGGTGGATGGTGTGCGGGCGGATGGGTGAGTGAGCAGACAAAGGTGGGTCTGAGGCTGGCCCTGTGTGGTATGAGGTTTGGTGGTCAGGACCTGGGGGGTGGTCCTGAGTGCCGGCTGGCGGCTTTGGAAGTGCATGGTGCTATGGGGGCTTGCTCTGCTCCTCAGGTCCCGTAGCCCCCGGAAGCCAATAGACTCTCTCCGAGACTCTCGGTCTCTCAGCTACTCGCCTGCGGAGCGCCGCCGCCCCTCGCCCCAGCCCTCGCCACGGGACCAGCAGAGGTAGGGCCTCCTGTCTGTAAGCCCAGTCTAGCCAGCATTGCTCTGAGAAGTTCTGAGGCCCAAAGGGGCCAGTTTGATGTTGCCTTGTGTGTGATCTGATCTTTTCTCGGTGTTGTTGCAGCAGCAGTGAGCGGGGTTCCCGCAGAGGCCAGCGTGGGGACAGCCGCTCCCCAGGCCACAAGCGCAGGAGGGAGACACCCAGCCCCCGGCCTGTGCGGCACCGATCCTCCAGGTGCGTCATCCTGGCACTCAGGTGCTAGTGTCCTTGTGAGTGTGCGGGCTTGGTGGGCCACTTCCCTGACTGTCCCTTTCTGTTGCAGGTCTCCTTGAATCTTTCTGGGGGTCATTCTATCATACCCCAAGTTCCGGAGCTGCAGGGAGTGTCCCCTTTCCCCAGCAGAACTGTGGGAGGGGTCCTTGTCTGCCCCCCTTTGAACCCTGGCAGCATCTTGGGGCGGGCTCTCCCCCCCCCTTTTTTTCTTTGTTCCTGTGAAATGTTAATCTCTGTGAGTTTTTCCTGGTTCACGTTTTGGGGGGTTTGGGGTGGGTGGGAATGAGAATGGGAGTTGTGGGAGGGGAGGATACAGTTGGGGACACCCTGGTCTTGAGTTAGGGTCTGGGAGGCCATGATGCCCCCCTTTTACCCCTAAGTTCCTGGGGGGCGGTGGTTTGGAACTTGGGAACTTGTGTGAGGTGTTCCCAGAGGGAAGGGGCAGGAGTGGAAATTAGTTGGCCCCTACTGCCCCCCAGTGAGGTTGTGGCCCCTCCCCCAACTTTTCTTCACGTTTCTTAAAGGCATTTTGGTTTTTTAAAATCTGTACAGCAAGAGCAACTTTTTCTGTCAAATAAAAATGAGAAATGCAGGAATTGGGTCTATAGATTGTTTATTAGGGGTGGAGACAAGAGCTGTCCTCTGACGCGGCCCCCACCGCCCCTCGGGCCTCAGAGGATCTCAGGCTGCAGGTCCTCCAGGGATCCCAGTCTAAAGCCTACACCCTGGCTCCAGCTTGCTTTTCCTCAGCTCAGGAGCTTGGGGGGCAGTGGGAGCCTGTCTGCTGGGAGGAAGTCTCTAAAGGAACAAAGCCTCAAACCTTAATCCCCAGGCTGAGTAGAAAGCTATCTTCTGGGGCTCCAGGTTACTCCCAGTCCTCTGCCAGTGGCCTCGGGCAGGTGGGGGTGGACGGTTGGGCCCACAGAGCTTGGGGTCTCTCCTGCTGGCCTAGCAAGCAAGGGCCCAAGGAGTCTTGCAGGGGGGCAGACCCCATCCCAGGGAAAGGGTAATGCCTGAGTCAGAAGAGGGTGCGCAAAAAAGGCAGCAACCAGGCAGACACCCAAATCTCTTTTATTGGGGGGCACTGGGGGCGGGCCTAGGGCCCTCTCACTGCACCGCTTGTTCATTGGCGCTGCTTCCTGAGTCCTGCGGCTTCATCACATCTGGCAGCTCAGGTGGGCTGGAGAAGGGTTCGATGCGCAGGGCCTCGAAAGCTTCATCTGGTGGACAGGGGGGAGTGGGGAAAGCTGGAGAGAGCAGCCACCTCTAGCTTCTGGGGTCCTCTGGGCAAATTCCCACCTCTGTAGAGGGAGTCTCCTCCCACCCAGATTGCCCATCTCCAACATCCCTGCCCCTCCTCAACCTTTTGCACCTACCTGTGTGCCCATGTACTGACCCCTACCCACTTGTCTCCTCTCACCCAGAATCTCCACCATCTGTTCCATTCACACTTTTTCTCTACCACACAATTTTGAGTTCAAACCAGACTGTTCTTCCCTTACCTGAAACCTCCCGATAGCTTCCCCAACACTCTGAATAAAATTTCAAGTCTACGCATCCATACCTTGGTCTACCTGTCTCCTGCGCTCCCACAGTTTACCCATTAAGCTCTTTCCTGCCTCAGGGCCTTTGTATTTGATGGTCCTGAGAATTCCCACTGCGAGTGGCTGGTTGGGGGCAGGCTGAGTGTCAACCCCAAGTCACCTCAGAGAAGCCCTCCCCCGCCATTCTATATAGCCATTCTATATAGCCGTTGCACCGCAGCAGTGGCTCAGTCCTTTAAGCTTAAGCATCTGCTTTCTGCTCAGGTCTTGATTCCTAGCTCCCCCTGCTTAGCTGGAAGTCCGTCTCTGCCTCTCCACTCTGCTCCTCACTCTTGCTGGCAAAATTATCAAAAACACCAACTCGGTGCATTTCAATGCCTGTGCGTTGCTACAAGAGTATTTACCTACCGCTGGCCAAAATGGAGGTTTCTTTTGACCAGCTGCTTCCCCCATTACCACCAGTTCCAAATGGGCCCTTCTTGTTCCTGTCACCTCAGCACAGAGCAAATGAGCCCTGCTTCCTCACTTTTCTCCTGCACTTTTTTCCAACAGGGAGATTTTATCTCTTCCTGGTGCAGGGTTTTGAAGCAATTGGCAGAGCGGGTGTATAGCCCTCCATAGTAATGGCCAGAGATGGTAAACATCCTGCAGGGCACAAGACCCCTCACATGATTTTCCAACCTAGATGTCAACAGTGAACTGAAAGAAAGACCCCCCTGGCCCAGCTTAATAATGGCTTCATCTTCCAAGCTACAGATCTGCAATGACCACTCTCTCTTTCATCGCCTCTCATTTTTGGTTAATAGTCTAGGAAAAATGCTATTTAACACTTGATTTGACTGAGCAGCCAGTTTAGGGTGGGAAGAGTCCTGTGTTAGAACTCTATAAGGACCCCCCCCCTTACATTTTGCAACAAAAGTAACCTGTGGGAGGAGCAAACAACAGCCAGTCCAGTCCAAAATTGAAGCCTTTTTCTTATAGGAAGGACATATACGGAAAGCAGTGAACCACTCCCAGGTATCCCTTGGATTTTTAAATACTAGGGCAGGGGCTGAACATCAATTCCAGGCCTGGCAGTCCCAGCAAGTGACCTAATTTCCTCAGGCTCAGCTACTCATTCTTAAAATGGGCACAATACCAGTCTGGAATGCACAGAGATGCCGGGGGATTAAGCGATGCCTGGCAAAGACTGCTTGGTATGGTGCCCAGCTCAGGCAAGGTCCAGCCTGTCTGCATCTGAACCACAGCTCTCCCCCGTGACTGCCAGCAAGCCTCAGCGTCCATGTCTCCAAAGTGGGGACAGCAGTGCTTCCCTCTCACGCTGCGGAGTATTAAATAGGACAATGGATATAAAATACAAGGCCCAGGACTCACTAAGACCTCTTTAAAAACAAAGCTGGTATTGTGATTAGGAATACTTCAATCCCTTGTGAAATAGGCTTCAATTTTTCTTTTTTGAAGATTTTATCTATTTATTCATGAGACACACAGAGAAAGAGGCAGAGACACATGTAGAGGGAGAAGCAGGCTCCACGCAGGGAGCCCAATGTGGGACTCGATCCCGGGACTCTGGGATCACGCCCGGGCCGAAGGCAGGCGCTAAACCACCCAAACCACCCAGGCGTCCCCTAGTCCCTAGGCTTCAATTTTGACAAGCATCTCTTTTGCCCTCCCCCCCCCCCTTTGTAAGGAAACACTGTCATAAGACACTGCCCTAGAGGCTGGGAGGAACAGCAGCAGGCTCCCTGTGACCCCTTTCTTTGGCTGCCCCCGCTCACCTGCTCGGAAGGCCAGCCCTACAGTGGCTGGGGCCTGCGGCCTCGCCGTCTGACTGGTGAAGCCACACTCTCCCAGTGTCTTGCCGTCATCCAGAAGCTGGTCATCCTGAGGAGAGAGGCAGGCAGGGTGTTGGGAGAGGCCCCAGGAGGGGTGAGTCCCAAGGACTTCCCTGGTCAGCAAGTACCCTGAAAGTCAGAAGAGGGAAGATAGATGGCCCCCAGGAGGGCCGAGAACCACCCCCAGAGCATACCAAACATGACTTCCAGGGCTACGCGCATTACTTCCAAAACCAGAACCTCCCAGACTGGGGCTCCTCAATCTCCTTTCCCCACCAAACTCCAAGTGATCCTAATTTTAAGACTCAGTGACCCAGTGTGTCCAGTGGCAGACTTGCTTTAAATCCCAGCTCCGCCACCTTGGACAAAGTGGTGGGTCTCTTGGAAGGTATGGTTTTCGTTTTCTCATCTGTAAGATGGGAATTACCAGAATTTTCGCACCGTTTTGGGCAGCCAGGGGCTTTGCCGAGGGCAGCCGACCCGGAAAGCAGAGAGCACCGGGCCCAGAAGGGGCACACGCAGCGGGGAAGCCCAGAGACTGACCGCGGCCAGCTCGGTCGGGAATGACTTCCGGCGAGGATCAGGCCAGCGCACCTAGCGGGGCCCCTGCCCCTAGACCCCTGCGTCGGGCCAAGGCGACGACCGGCCTCCCCCGTGAAGACCCAGCGGCCCAAGCCGCCCTCGCCGCACGGCTGCGGCTGACCAGTGAGGGCGGGACGGGCTTGCAGAGCCCCGCAGGAGCTCGGGGGAGGGGCAGGGAAGCCCGCTGGGCTGGGCCGCTCGGCTGCCGCCCATCAGGGCTGGGGGCTCTCCCGACCGGCCCGCGGGGGCCGGGGGCCGGGGCTTCAATCCCGCGCTCGGCCGCTGCTGACCTTGGGCTGCGAGGCCGCCTCGCCCAGCCTCAGTTTCCCCAGCCGGCCGCCTCGCCTCCACGCGGGGGAGTTCCGGCCACTGTTTACACCAACGACGCGGCCGCCGCGCAGCGCCGCCGCCCCCGCCCGCCCTCCCGCCCACGCCGCACCTTGTACAGCCGCTGCTCGTCGGGCGGCCGCTTGAGGATGCCCTCGACGATGCGCTTCAGCTCGAACACAGTGCTCGACTCCTTGGCGTCCGTGAAGATGGTGGTCTTGTGGCGCCGGATCATGAGGAACACGTCCTGGGGGCGGCGGGCCGGCGTGAGCACGGAGCCCGGACCCCCCGCGCCCCCGCCGGCCGCCACCCCCCCAGCCCCGCGCGGCCCGACGCCCTCCGCCACCCCCAGCCGGCCCCGGCCCGCCGCCCCTCCCCCCGCACCCGCTCACCATCGCGGCGGCTGCCTGTCCCCCCTCGACGCGCCGGCGCGGCCGCGCTCCGCCCCGTTCCCGGCAGGCCGCGCGCCCCGCCCCAGCGTGCCTCGCGCCCGGTGGCCCCGCCCCGCGGCCGCCATTTTAAGTGATGCGCCCCCGGCTCGGCCGGACCGCGCGGCGGGCGGCCATCTTGGCGCCGTGGCGTGGTGGGCGTGGGACGGGGTCCGGCGCGGCAGGTGGCGGCGCCATGTTGGGAGTGGCAGAGCGGAAGGCCCCCGCCCCCCCACCGCGTGCCGTCAGGAGGTGTGGGCGCAGCCTCGGCGCTCCGTGGGGAACGAGGGGGGCTGACCCGGCGAGTGCTGAGTACCCCCGGGCCAGGGAGGGCTGTGTGACCGCTGTGCATCCTGGTCATCGGGGCGGCACAACTTTCGCGCCGCAGCGATCCCTTGGCTGCTGCGTGTGTCGGGGTGGAGGAGGGTCTGTTCATAATTGAGGGGCTCCCTGGCCGCCACGGGGGTGAGGTTCTGGGTCTTCCGGCCGCCCCCGTGGTTGGCCGTCCCCATCTCCACGACCAGCCGTAGCGGGGCTTGGTGACCTGTTGGGACCCCGGGAAGCGGCCGTCGGGGTCAGGGGTGGTCAGGGGAACTCGCTCGGCCCCCGGGGGGGCGGGGCCGCCGCGCGCCCGCGGTCGCAGCTCCCCTTGGGACGCAGCCAGCCCCGGGAGGGCGCGAGCCTCAGCCGGGTCCTGGCGGGGGCCCCAGGAGCCGCGGGAGGCCCCCGCCGCCGGCTCCGCCCCTCGGGGGGGCTGCATTTGACAGTTGCGAGCGGGCGGGACCCGGAGATGCCGCCGGCGGGGCCTGAGTCCAGCCGGTGGCTGACTGCGACTCACCCGAAGAAACGGAAACTGCCAGTTGCTTTGCCAGCAAAACTGGGCTTCAGGGGGGACGGCAGAGAATTGCGCGGCAGGACAAGGAAGAGACCGCAGGGAAGGGGCCATGCGGGCGGCTTTCACCCCCAGCATGTCCCCTGGAATGGAGCGGCTTCCCCGCCCTCGCGGGCGGCTAGTCCCGCGGGGCTGCGGCGGCCGGGCGGGGAGGCCGAGTGCCCCCTGCCGGCCTCCCGCCTGCACCCCGAGCGCGGTTTCCTTCTACTAATCGCGGGGGGCGAGTGGGGAGGGCAGGCTCCGCGCGCGGACCACCAGGGATCCAAATCCTGGCCCCCACCTGTCCCCCCGGGCAGCTTTCGGCAGTTAGAGTCCAGTTTCGTCTTCTTTAAGACGATAGAACAGTTGTTTGTAAAGTTTGCAGATTTTCATCAAGAATTGGTATTCGGGGGCGCCCGGGGGGCTCGCGGTTGAGCGTCTGCCTCTGGCTCAGGGCGTGACCCCGGGATCCGGACCGAGTCCCGCATCGGGCTCCCTGCGTGGAGCCTGCTTCTCCCTCTGTCTCTGCTTCTCTCTCTGTGTGTGTCTCTCATGAATAAATAAATAAATCTTAAAAAAAAATGGTGTTCAGGGGGCACCTGGGTGGCTCAGGGTGGGATCCTGGGGTCCTGGGATGGAGTTCCGCATGGGGTTCCATGCTCAGTGGGGAGTCTGCTTGTCCCTCTCTTTCCACTGTCCCCCCACCCACTTCTTTCTGCCTCTCTCTCAAATAAAATCTTAAAAAAAAAAAAATCAGTATTCAGTAGGTGTTTCTACAACTGCAACCCTACTCCTCATTTTTTACTTCTAGCCCCTGCCTCCTGGGGGGGGGGCACAGTCCTCGCCCCTCCTGTCACTCTTCCCTCCCTGGGCCTGGGCGGCCTGGCTTCCCCTGGTTCCCTAGCCCGGGGCTGACCTCCACGTCGGTGTCATGGCCTGCGAGCAGCGGCAGCGGCAGTGGCAGTGGGCGAGTAACAGCTTGGCTAGTCCTTGGCTCAGGCCCAAGATTTCCATCTTAATCTCAGCATCTTTGCTACAGAGGTTTGGAGGCCTTAGATCCTGTACTGCTGAGGAAGGAGAGCACGGGACAGGGAAACGGTGTGCCAAGGAGAGGGCAGCAGCCTAGTGGGCCTTCCTCTCCTTTTTTTAAAAGCATTGATTAACATATAATTATCATGACTGGTAGTTCTTGGGGGTGCCTCTCTTTTGTAGAGTGTTTTACAACTACTTTCATCTCCACAAGGGAAGATTTACAGCTCAGTATGGAATTTGAGTCAGCTGCCCAGCTCTGACCCGGTTCCCAGCTCTGACCGGTTCTGCCTCACCTGCTATGGGCCTTAGGGCACGCCCCCTAACCTCTCTGGGCCTGTCTGCCCATCGGTGAAATTGAAAACACCCACGAGGTGTTCTTGGAGCCGCCAAGAACGTGCTCATGCCAGGTGCGGCATTCGTGCCCAGTGGGCAGAAGGGTGAGCGCTTTAGCCATTTCCTTAGCCTTCCCAGCAGCTACGGCAGGGTGGGTGGCATCCATTCAGATGACAGGAGGGGATACTGAGGTCAAGTCAGTACTCTTGGAGGAGGCGAGGCCATCCTGTTGCAGCATCACCTGCCAGAGCAGGTGGGCAGCTAGCAAATGGTGGCCTGAGGTGGGAGCCCAGCATGCCCCATGGGATGCCCGGGACTTCCCAGGACCAGCCCTGCCGCCCTGGTGCTCCCCTCCTGGCCGCACAGCCTCCTAGCCTGTCGCCTCGAAGGTCAGGCAGGTGCAGTGAGGCCAGGGGCAGTAAGCAGCTGTGGCTGATGCAGTCCCCCCACCCCTGCTGACCTCGCTGGCAGGCGGGATGCGCCAGCACAGGGTGTTATGCCACTGAGCCTGCTGGGCGAAGAGAGGCAACTTACACATCAGGAAGGGGCTGAGAAGAGGGGAGCTGGGAGCCTGCACTGCTGGGAAGTGGAGAGAGGAGAGGGGATTATGACCCCCTCTGCCATCCCCAGCTGCCTCCAGAAGCAGACCCTGGGCGGGAATCCCAGAATCCCAGCCTACCATCTACCAGCTGCAGCAGAGCCCGGGCCTTGGCTTCCCCGTGTGACACCTGGGTGTCAGGTGAGGATCCCAGCAGCTGGTGCCGCCAAGCCATCGCGTGGCATCTGGTAAGGGCTCAATGCGGAGCAGCTCATTTCTTCTCACCCGCTGACCCTTCCCTTCCAGGGCCAGCCTCTGTCCCTCCAGCTCCGGACCCCCTTGTTTAGCTCCCAGGCTATACTTCAGAAACGGGGCTCTCTGAAGGGGGCAGGGAGGGACCGCTACTCAAATCACAGCAGGTCCAAGGCTGCGGCCCACAGGCTCCCAGCCCCTGGCTTGTTCCCATATTAATGCCACAGGTGGCGTCCCTGGGAAGGCCCCAGGCCGAGGGAGGGAGCAGGGGTGGCCAGCATCACCCAGCAGGGACCACCAGGGTCCCTTTGCTGACGCGCCCACAGCCATACCCCGTCCTGGACACCCTGCTCCCTGATAACCGTCCCCCAAGGACCGTGAAGCGCTTCCCCAGATGGATGGGCCCCGGCCGCAGGGAGAGAGCAGTCTGGAGTCCCCCACTCCCCCCGCCCAGTCTGTGCACCCACCCTGCCCACGGGGCCTGGCCCAGCAGCACCAGCCTGCTGCAGCTACCCTCTTCCCCAGGGCGGGGACAGGGAGCCAGCAAGCCTCAGGCCCTCCCCAGCGGCTGCAGCTCTGAGGCAGGCCTCCGTGCCCTCCCCCACTGCCCCCTTTAGGCTTTGGGGTTTCCAGGTGGTGGTGTTTCCTATTCCCTCTGTAGTTCTAGACACTGAGCTGTATCTATTGGGCTGGATGGTCTTCTGCCTGGGGATAAGCAGATGGCAGGGGGGAACAGGAACCGGGTCCCAGGCCCACAAGGGTGGGCAGGGAGCTGCAAGGGGCCTAGGCCAGTTTTCAGATGCAGGGGGCAAGGGGTGGGGGTAGGGGAGTGGCCCGGGTCTGTGGGCCTTGCCATGGCTGGGACACAGCCCCAGACTCCCCCTGGGAGGATGGCTGTAGCCACACAAACAACAGGCACAGCAGAAGCTCTGGCCAGGCCTGCCTGGGGCTCCCAGCTCCTCTTGGGTAGAGGGCATGATGCCAGGTGCCCCAGGCTCCTGAGCCTTCTAGACCCCTGGGGGTACCTCCACGGCAGTGAGGCGAGGTCTATGTTCGTTTGCTATTGCTCTGTAGTCAACAATTACCAACATAGCAGCCTGAAACAACCCAAGTTTATTAAATCACAGCTCTGTGGGCCAGAAGTCTGGGTGGGCTCCGCCGGGTTCAGGCTTGGCCTGGGGGGCTCTCATCTGGAGGCTGCGGGGAGGAACTGGGTCCCTGAATCTCCTTGACTTCCTGCAAAAAAAAGGGGCACAGAGGCCGGGCCGGGCACCACCTGGCTTGTCTGTCTCTGGGGACGCAGGCCCAGCCCCTGGTTGGAGCTGGAAAGGGTAAATATGAACAGAAGGGGAGAGAGGGATCATGAGACCAGGACACATGGGAGGCTCCTGCAGGATGGCTGGCGGCTGGGCTTGGTGAGCCCCAGGGAGGCAGGGGGTGAACAGATGGATGACACCTGTAAGCCTCAAGGAGGAGGGGGCAAGGTGGGGGAGACGTGCAGGTCGTCGGAGGGACCCCCAGCCTCTAGCTCCAGGTCAGTGTTACTGCACTAGAGGCTAAGGTGAGCCCGAATCCAGGGGCTGTAGGTGGCCACGTTAGTATAGACGCCCGGACGGTTGGGCAGGGCACAGCCCTTGCCCCAGCTCACCACACCCACCAGCACCCAGCGCCCAGACTTCACACAGGTCAGAGGTCCCCCAGAGTCACCCTGCAGGAGGAAGACAAGCCTAGGTCTGGGCCGTCTGGCGACTTGGCATGGCAGTCCCGGGGCTCCAGTCTCCGAGGTGGTGCCTCCTGGCTGGGGGCCAGGACAGGCAGCCCTGGGTGTTGGGTTCTAGGGAGGCAGGGTGCTGGGCTTGGGAGCTAGACCCCAGGGCTTCCAGGCAGCTTCCCACACCTGACAGGCGTCTCTGTGGCCCTGGACGTAGCCGGCACACACACTCCCTGGCAGCACTATGTGCTCCCCGCGGGGCAGGTTGGTGCCCATGTGGTAGAGGCGGTCACAGGTGCGTGAGTCCAGCAGGGGCACCCTGACTCCCTGCAGAGGTCGCCAGTCCGGAAGGGGCTCTGGAGGGAGGAAGGGGAGCTTCTGAGAACTGGGAGAGGCAGGGGCTCACAGCGTGACCCGCCAGGCGGGGGTGGACTCTGCCGTCCAGCTAGGAGCTAGGAGGGAGTTTTGGGTCCCCGGAGGGAGGTCAGAGGTGGTGCCCGACTGGGACAGCGCAGGGGCTGGGATCCCCCCTCCCCGCCCGGGGCCACCTCCCCCCCCCCCGCCCACCCCCCCCCTCCCGGCCCCTTACCGCACCTCCAGGGTGGAGGCTGCCCCAGCCGGTGACCCAGCACAGCGTGCCGGGGGGTGGGCAGGCTTCGGGCAGGCAGACGGGCTGCACGCGGGCGCTGAGGGGCACAGGCCGGCGCAGCTGCAGCAGAGCCAGGTCGCCGCGGGCGCGCTCCTCGCTGTGGTCCGGGGGCAGCAGCACCCTGCGCACCTGCGCCCAGAGCCCGCGGGGAGACGCGGGGCCCAGGTGCAGCGCCCCGAGCCGCACGCGGTACTCGGATGGCAGTGTCGGCCTGTGCAACGGGTGGGGGGCATCTGAGGGCGCCGGCCGCCCCCGCCTGCCTCCCCCTGCCCCCCCCCCCCCCCCCCCCGCCACCGCACCCCCCTGACCTCAGGAAGCAGTGCGCCGCTGTCAGCACCCACTGGGGGGCGATGAGCGAGCCCCCGCACACGTGCGCCCCGCGGTGCTGGATGCTCGCCTGCCACGGCCACTGTCCATCCCGGGCGTCCCGGCCCCCCACGATGCGACTGGACACCTGGGGCTGCCCGCAGGCTGCAGGGGACAAGGGGGATCGAGGGCGGGAGGGAGCTGGGGCCCAGGAGACACAGGGCCCTGGTCAGGGAGGGGCTGGCCCAGGGACTCCACGGCTTCCTTACCTGCGGATTCCAGCGTCCCTGTCCCAGCGGCTCCTGGAGGAGGAAGCAGAGAAGGGACAGGATTATGAATTTGGTGTCAGATAACGGGGTGAGCGGGAGGGAGGTCACAGATTAGGAAGGAGGGTGGACCGTACTGGTCGCTCAGAGCTGGTGCCAGGCTTTTGTGCAATCAGCAGGCTGGCCTGGTTACCTGATTTAACCCTCCCCGGGGCACTGGCAGGTGGGGTCTCACCCGGTACACACATGGGCCTGAGCTGGGAGAGAATGGGAACCCATGAAGCCCAGATCGGGGTGCCCTGAAGTACTCTAGGGGCACCAGGCCAGAGAGAGATGAGACGGGACACCCGGGAACACCCCGAGCCCCTGTGCCCCACTCACCCAGCAGCAGGAGCAAGGCCTGGAGGCAGGCAGTCCCCGTCATTCTGGTCATTCTGTCTTCGGGGCTGGGCCCGGGAAGGGCGGCACCCCTCAGGGTCTGGACTCTGGTCTGAGCCTGCAAGGACAGGAGAGGAGGGTCCTAGCCCCAGACCCCAGAGACCCTCTGCCTTCCTTCAGCACCCCCCCACCCAGGTCCTGGGCGTCTCCCCGGGGCACAGGTTCTATGCACATCCCTCTGCCCACACCCTAGGGGCTCTGGCTGTCCCCCCAACCCCTGCAAGATGTGAGCTCCCTTGCGTCCGCAGGAGCCCTGGAGCCCGCCCGGCCCCTACTTCCAGGTGGGCGCCTGCTCCTGGCAGCCCCCAGCCCTGCTCTCACCCACTCGGCTGGTGCACTCCCTGCTGACTGGGCAGGGGAGGCCCTGGGGTCTTAAAGGGCCAGAGGGGGTGGGGGCCCTGCCCGGGGCGATTAAGGAGCCAGGGCGGGGCTGCGGCTTCACCAGCAGCCTCAAACAAAGATGTTTTGAGCAGCACTTTCCAGGCGAAAGGAAAGGGACACCTGGGTTTGTCAAAGGATGCGGCTTGGGCCAAGGGGCCGAGCTGGGGTGGGAGCTGGGCCCGGGGGGCGGGGGCGGGGGGGGCCCCCCCGCGGCCAGGCAGCTCCGGATAATACTGAGCCTGAGCCTCACTCGTGGCTGTCCCTGCAGGTCCCCGGCTGTCCCTGCGGGTCGTCGGCGCTGGCAACACTACTGCTCTGTCCCGAAACCCCAGCGCAGCCGCGACCCCACCTGCCCCAAGGAGCCCACCCAGACCCGCGCTCTGCCCTAATTTTAAGCCGCCAGCACTCCTTGCGTGACCGGAAGCAGACGCAGACTTGACCTTGGGGCACAGTCCACTCTTGAATTGGGTGTGGCCAGGACGTGAGGCTGCTGGCCCCGGGGATGCCGGCAGATGCTGGGGACAAGGCTTGGTGGAGGGTGGGGCCTGGGCCGTGTCCACCACCCAGAAGGCAGGCTCGGGAGCGCCCTTTTACCTGGTGGACTCCGCATCCCGCAACGTTCCCTCCAGGTCCCTCCAACCCAGCCCTCCTGCCAGTGTCGCCCTTCCCGGTGAGGGAGGGGGCCTGAGTCACATCTGTCCGGCTCCTCTCTGTGAAGTGGGGTCTGGGTGTCTGTCGCTGCTCAGGCTGCCAGAACCCAATGCCAGACTGAGCCACTGGGACGAACATCTCTCACGTTCTGGAAGCTGCCAGGCCCATAAACCAGGTGCTGGGGAGGTGGGTCCTGTTCCGAGACCTCTGTTCCTTCTGCGTGGGCTGCGGTCCCCTCTCCGCCTGGTGGGGGGCAGGTGCTGGACGCAGGGCGCACTCTCTGAGCACTCTTCTTACAAGAAGAGGGGCCTGCGGGATCAGAGCCCACTCTCAGGAACCATCTTAACCTTGACTCTTTCCATACAGGCCTGATCTCTAAATATAGGCACTGGAGGTTGGGCTTCAATATGTGAACGTTTGGGGGGGGACCCGCACATCCAGTCCCTAACAGTCCTCCATGGCCAGGGTCGAGCCCAGCGCAGAGCAGGCACTGTGTGCGAGTCAACGGGCCGAGCAGGGTGGCAGGCTGGGGGTGAGGGCGAGGGCCACAGGAGAGGCGACCTGGCGGCATCCTGGCACCAGCTTTTCACCTGCAGCGGATGGAAGGCATGACCCTGCTGTCCATGCTCCAGCCCTAGGTGTCTGCCGTTAGGCTGTGGCACGCTCCGTCTCCAGGCCTGACACCGTGCGGGCAGGTTGCTCTTCTGTAAAAGGCTGTTGTGAAGATGAGCTGGGGCAGCCCAGGCCCAGCTTGCTGTGGAGCCTAGCTGATGCAAACACGTAAAAAAGTGCTACAAGAATGAAAGCAGCAGCCTCCTGTCCTCCCACAGCTCCTGACCTTTATGGCCTCGGAGGGCTTGGTGGCAGTGGGGCCACAGGTGTTCCCCTTGGGGCAGCTGGAGGGGCTGGTGGGATGGTGACAAGAGACCCTGGGGACACACCGCCATCTCTGGGGGCATGGGCCAAACCTGAGAGGGGAGCTGGCCAGCTCTCATGTCCTCTCATAAGTTATCTTTCTGGCTGAATTAACTGGAGAGGGCTCTGGGGTTTACAACCCAGACCTGCATGGTGCAGACAGCTGGAGCAAGGGTTGCCAGTCAGGAAGTGGTCCTGGGGTGACTGGGAGGGTGCCCAGGGAGCCACCCAGGGCCACAGAAGGCTCTGCAAAGCATAGACTCCAACATGCAAACCTGTTTATTAAAAAAGGGTTAAAAAGGGACAGTTGGGGGAACCGGGCCTGGCTCAGCAGATGGCCCCAACTCTCAGGGGCTCTGCTGGACTCAGGCCACCTACAGGAGGGAGGCAAGCCAGAGTAGAGGGAGGAGCAGCTGCAGGCAGGGGGCCGGCCTCTGAATGCTGCTGTGGGCCATGAGCATCCTGATCCAGTTGAAATACGCACTGATGTTGGTGTAGACGCCAGGCCGGTTGGGCCTACCACAGCCGGATCCCCAGCTCACGATTCCAACCTGAATCCACAGCCCTCTCTTCTCACAGGCCAAGGGTCCGCCTGAGTCACCCGGGGGAGCAGTGCAGATGAGCCAGGCCTGGGGTGAGGCCGGAGGGGCCAGTGGAGAAGTGGGGCCAGTAGGAGGGACTGTGGAGCTGGGCAGACTGGGTGCAAACCCTACCCCCCACCCCGGAAGTGAACAAGCCTCAGTTTCTACGTCTGCAAAGTGGGGCAATAGTCTCTATTTGCCCCCCCCCCATTTTCAGGTGAGGATAAAAGGAGGTACAATTAATGAAAAACAATGCTTGTCTTCCAGCCTGGATAACTAAGGCCTTCTGTTTTTTCTCACAAATACATGCTAAGAGGGGTTGATGAGCATCACAGTGGTTGCTCCCAGGCTCCAGGTCCGGAGGGGTGGTGCCTGGTTCCAGCAAGGCACTGTTGGGGCTGGAGCACTCACTCTACAGGCATCACGGCTACCATCCTCGGAGCCAGCACAAATCATGTCATTGAGGTTGTAACTGAGGATGCTGGGCTGTTGGAACAGGTAGTCACACCTGGAGTTGTTTATGATAGAGACCTGCACTTCCTGGAAATTCTAAGGAGGCAGTAGAGCTGCCAAGGGTTGGGGGTGACAGAGAGAGAGAGACAATGACTTTAGCCCTTCCTCTGCCATCTGGGACAGGGGTGAGGTCCCTGGGGCACCCACAGAGCTGGGGACATCACTCTCGAGGACTCTTCTGTGCCAGCCCAGCACCCTGCTCATGGTGGGTGATGAGTAACATCGCAGAAGGAGCCAATGGATGGACAGCTGACACTCGGTTTCCCTCTCTGTAGAAGGGAGATGACAGCCCCCACCTGAACCACTGGGGAGGTCCCTTAGCCACAGCATGCACAGGGCTGCAGGGGGTGGGGTACAAACACACTGAGACAGTTTAGGATTAACATACTACACCTGCAACATCCAGCTTGAAAATGCCATGGATTTGTTAAAAGATATGAATCTATATCCAGAAGAAGCTGAACAATCTCCAAATAGGATAAACACAAGGAATCCACACTGAGATATATTTTCATCAAACTATCAAAAGATGAGGGTAGGGATGCCTGGGTAGCTCAACTGGTTAAGCATCTGCCTTTAGCTCAGGTCATGATCCCAGGGCCATGGGATGGAGCCCTGCATCAGGCTCCCTGCTCAGTGGGGGGCCTGCCTCTATCTCTCCCTCTGCCTGTTTTTCAGCCTATCTGTGCTCTCTCTCTTTCTGTCAAATAAATAAATAAAATCTTTAAGTAAAAATAAGTAAAGGCCTTGAATAGGCATTTCTCTAGGAAAGATCTACATATAGCCAAAAAGCACATGAAAAGATGCTCAGTATTACTGGTCACATTAGGGAAATGCAAATCAAACCCACAATGAGGTACCACTTCACATCCATTAGTATGGAAAAAAATAGAAATAACAAGTATTGAGAAGAAGAGAAATTCTAACCCTCATTCATTGTTGATAGCAATGTAAAATGGTGCGGCTATTGTGGAATGCTGCTTCTTGGTTCCTCAAAAAGTTAAATATGGAATTACCACATGATTCAGCAGTTGTACTCCTAGGTATATACACAAAAGAAAATAAAAGAGGTATTTAGGGACGCCTGGGTGGCTCAGTGGTTGAGTATCTGCTTTCAGCTCAGAGAGTGATCCTGGAATCCTGGGATCAAGTCCCACATCAGGCTCCCTGCATGGAGTCTGCTTCTCCCTCTGCCTGTGTCTCCGCCTCTCTCTGTCTGTGTGTCTCAAGAACAAATAAAGAAAATCTTTTTTTTTAAATTTTTATTTATTTATGATAGTCACACACAGAGAGCGAGAGAGAGAGGCAGAGACACAGGCAGAGGGAGAAGCAGGCTCCATGCACCGGGAGCCCGATGTGGGATCCGATCCTGGGTCTCCAGGATCATGCCCTGGGCCAAAGGCAGGCGCCAAACCGCTGCGCCACCCAGGGATCCCAAATAAAGAAAATCTTAAAAAAAAAAAAAAAAAGGAACGAAATTCTGACACGTACTATAACATGGACAAATTTTGAAAACACTGCATTAAATGAAAGTAACCAAAGGGCCACGGAGTGTATGAATCCATTTACATGAAATAGCCAGAATAGATAAATCCATAAGGACAAAAAGCTTGTTAGTGGCTGCCAAAGGCCGGAAAGAAAGGGTAAGGCACGGTCACTGCTCAGTGATTGTCAGATCTCCTTGGGGAGCGATGGAAATGTTGTGAGACTTGACAACGTTGATGGTTATACACCATGAATGTATTAAATGCCACAGTTGCACATTTTTAAATGGTGAATTTTATGTGTTGTGAGTTAAATCTGAAATTAAAAAAAAAACCAAAACACCTGAGACCTTTCTGACAAGCCCACCCCCAAAATTACCAAGCCCCTGCAGCCTGGGGAGTGTAGCCCCGGTCCAGCTGGCCTCCCTCTCACTGAGGCTTCTGGCTCACAGTGTCTGGATGGGAGAGGGAACCGGGTGCAGGGACAGGAAGTCTGGTCCTTTCAGGGGGAGCAGCAGCAGACAGCAGGGGAGCAGACAATGCTGAGCTGCCCCCAGGAGGGACCCAGCTGCGCACAGACCCAGGTGGGGGCTGCTGAAGCTGGTGTGGGTGGAACAGATGGTGGAACATAAGACCCCCTGTGCACCTCTCACTTGCCCCCAGCCTCACCCTGGTTTTCCTGGATGTCCCCCCAGCCAGTCACCCAGCAGTTGGTCTGGTTCTGGAACTTGGAGGAGGAGATCATAATACAGATGGGCTGGATATACTTATTGTAGGTGACAGAAGAGGACAGCTTCAGCAGGGCGATGTCGTTGAGTGAAGTCCCCTCAAATTGGGGGTATATGATAATATCCTTCACCCTGTAACGATGGTAGAAGGTCCACAGTTTCCAGTAATGTGGCCTAGAAGACAGCTCACCAATATGGGCCGTCCATTTTGAGGGATCACTGTGCCTGGCAAGGGAGGAAAGAGCAGTTATGAGTCCTTAGAGAACGGAGGGCCACCTGAGCACACCTGGGGCCCACTTCCTGAGGGGAGACTGCTTCAGGTGCTACTAGGGTGCACCCTGGACAACAACAACAGAGTTCCTTTCATGGCCCGAAGTGTCCAGTGTAGAAATGATGACGGCCCAGAGAAGATAGTCCAAAGTCCTAGAATCTGAGGCCTTTGGGGACATGGAGGTGAGGCAGCCGGGTGCCTCCCCTGGGGCCTGATGTGGCCCCTCAACCAGCCTGTCACCTCCCACCGCCGTCCTAAAAAACAATGAACGGATACACAGGACCAAAGCTGGTGGCATTCAAGTAGCTGCCTCTACCTGGGGCCACAGGCCAGTCTCTGTGCCCAGCACTTACCCACCTCCTTCCACCTCCTGGTACACCTCCGTGGGAAGGTGGGATGAGGAAGAGGATGGCGGCGCTGCTACTTGGGGAGAAAAGCCAGAAAAGCATGGTACAAAAGTGTGTGTGAGTGTTCTGAAGAACATTCTAGAAGATGGAGAACAGGGTTTTCCTCACGTGGCTGCAGCCGGGCCTGGGGCTGAGGGGCACCCAAGGGGGCGGAACCCGGGCCCCCCACCCCCGACTCACTTGAGGAAGCAGTGCGTGGCCGTGAGCACCTGGCGCTGAGCAGGCTCGCCCCGCAGTGCTGGTGCCTCCCCCGGAGCAGGCTGCCCTGCCAGGGCCAGCACCCCGGCTCTGAGTCCTTTCCGCCCACCACGCGCGGCTGGATTTTGTGGAAGCCGCAGGGCCCTGCGACGGACAGGCGGACAGACGGACAGGCGGACAGACGGACAGGCGAACAGGCGGCCGAGCCCGCGGGCGCGAAGGGCAGGGGCTCCCGGGACGGCGGGCGTCGGGGGTCGCGCGGCGGGGGGCCTCCCGGGGCCTGGGGACCCTCCCCGCGTGGTCCGCGCCCGCCCCCCCCCCCCCCCCCCCGGGGCCCGGCAGTTACACGTGAGCAACGACGAGTTCTCGAAACCTGGGGGGGGCGGGGGGAGAGGAGACGGTGAGGCGCCCCCGCGCTCGGCGGTCGGGGGTCGGGGCCCGCGGGCAGCTTGTCCCACGTCCCACGTCCCACGTCCCACGTCCCACGTCCCGGCGCCTTACCTGCGAACAGCTGGTCGCGGTCCTGAAACTCTGGGGGGGCGGGGGGCGGGTGAGCTCAGCCCCGCCTGCACGCCCTCCACCTGCAGGGCCCCCGCCCCCCGCCCGCCCCCGCGGGGCTCACCCTGCCTCCCGAGCTCCGCTCGCACCAGCAGCGCCGCCAGCGCCAGCAGCAGCGCCCCGACGTGCGCGCCCATGGCCTCCTCTCCAGCCTCCTGCGCCGCCTCGGCTTCTGCCCGCTGGGGGGGCCGGGGCGGCCCCTGGGGGAGAGGGAGCGCCCGCCACGCCGCCCGCGCCTGCCCCCAGCCGGACCTCTGGGGGTGCCGGGGTGCGGGGGTGCGCGGTGTCGGGGAGCGTCCGGCCTCCCGGTGCCGGCTTGGCTCTTCCTTCCCCTCGGGCCGGCGCCCCCAGCCACAGCGCGCGCCCCAACGGTCCTGCCTGCGGCGACCCCGGGGTCCTGGCGGCCCCCGCCCACCCCCTCCTGCGGGAAGGGCCAGGCTGGCCCACAGCGGGGTCCCCGGGACTCCCGTGGGAACACAGGAACAAGTCCTCCTGAGGGCGCGCTCGGCCCGGCGGTATGGGGCCGAGCCAGGAAAAGAAGATCCCTTTCTTTGTTGGGGGAGATGATGGCGTCAGGTGTAGCCCCTCCCTGAGCCCACGCCCGGCTGCTCCCGCCCAACCCAGGATGCCCCCTGGCGGCGGCCCCAGCCCCCCTCCTCTTCCTCTTCCTCTTCCTCCGAGGTAAATTTTGGAAGTTGAAACCTCAAGGCGGTTTTACGGACAGCATGAGGTCCTCCATCCCAGTGACTCCCCCAGTGCTCCTTGGGGTGTTGGGAGTTGTGCCCTCTCGGTGGCCCTCTTGGTGTCCTGAGCATTAGCGCGGACGGGGGAGGATTTGCAAAGCGATTGCCTTCTGAGGTCCGCCCAGCCAGAGGAGAGCCAGTGTGGGCTTGCGGGAGTGTCCCTCGGTGTGCACTCCGTGGGAGCCCGGGGCCCTGCCCCACAACGCCCCTGGGGTGAATCAGGTGCTAGAGGCAGCAGCAGCCAGAGCGCGGTCCCTACCTGGAGGAGCAGGCGAGAGAGGTCCTCAGGGTGTCCTTGACCTAGGGCACCTTGAAGGAGATGCCTGTGAGAGGCACTCAGTGCTTGGTGACCACGGAACCTTCTTCAGACCATGAAGCTGGCCCCCTTGGCTTCACACACTGGAGTGCTCACCCCCATCACCTGCAGAGTGAGGGGCTCAGGCAGGTGGACTCGGGACAGATGGGGCCTGTGGGAGGCCATGGCTGGGTAGGGACTGGGTCCCCAGGCATGGCAAGGGGGCAAGATTTTTCCCTAAAGTGGTCCCCCCGTGTGGCCTTTGGCACCACAGCACTTGTAACCGGCCAGTGTCCTGTGAGCTCCTGCGGTCTGGGCCAAGCGTGGCACATTGGTTGCCCGCGACACCGCGCCAGCCACCGCATCCTGATGCTGTTTGGGGAGCTGCGGCCCGGAGGGTCACTCAAGCCGAGGTCCTGCCACAAAGGGTCCAGGCTCCCGCAGCCCACAACAGCCCCTCTGACCACCTCTCCCTCGTCCCCCAGCACCCCCCAGCACCGCCCCCCCCAAGCTGTCTTTTTCTCTTCCTCGTGAACTCCAAGCTTGCTCCAGCGGGGGGTGGGCTCTCCCTGCGGACTCTTCTTCGGAGGCTGCTCCACAGTGTCCCGTCTTGTGCTAAGGTGACCCTTCAGCAAAGCTGGCCCAGCCCTCCTCCCATCTCCAGCAAGCTCCATGCCCCCGGCCCCCCCCAAGAAGTCAGCCATATCCAAAATGATCTCATTCGGTCACATGTGCACCTGACTGTGGGCTGCCCCCACATGACAAGCTATGTGGAATTAAGGGTGGACGGAGAGGCAAGGAAGGGAGGGGGAAGGAGAAAAGGTAGAAGAGAAGGAGGGAGGCAGAGCATCTCCCAGGGTGGGGGGCTCTGGCCCTGGCGGGCCCCGTCGCTGCCATCCCAGAGGGCCCTCCAGGTATCCTGGCCCAGGAGGAGCAGTGTGGAGGAGCACAGGGGGGGGCGGGGGGGGCAGGCGGTGGCCCCTCCAAGCTCCTTAGGGGACGTCAGCTTTTGGGGATCCTCAGACAGGGTGTGCAAGGCTCAGGGAGGTAACTGAGACCCCTCCAGGAGGGCGAGGAGGTAGCATGTCCTCGTCTCCCTCATCTGTGCCGCCACACTCGGCTGCCACCACTCGAGGTGCCCACAGACGGTGGACGGCAGCAGCTGGAGCTCACGTCTGTGCTTACTTGTCCTCACCCTCCCCCTGGTGTGCCCGGCTGGCTACCCATCGCGCTGCTCTGGCTGGCACATGTTGGATACGAGCAGCATCTGGGGCCTGGGGGGTGTGGTGACAGCAGCGATGACCCTGGTGTCAGCCCGTAGCTGTGGTCTGAGTGCCGGATGACCCCGGAGATCCTGCACATGCTCGTCTCCTGCAGGGTGGGCTGCGGTGTGGGGCTCACGTTCTAACACTTGGGGCTCCAGGCTCGTGGCCATCCTTAGCCACCGCCCCCATCCTGCCTGCACAGCTGCTCCCCACCATCCAGAGAGGCCCGGGGCTGGGGCTGGGGTACCTCCTCGGCTACCTGGCCACCAGGAGACAGCCCTGACGGGGACACCCAGGCCCTGTGCATCCAGAGAAGCCTCCAGAGAGGGAGGGGTGTGGGGTTTGGGTGGGCTCGGCTGCAGGGACACTGGAGGGACAGGGACAGCCCACTGGAGAAGGCGCTGGAGGGGCAGTGGGGGGGGCTCAGAGGATGAAGGGTTCTCAGCCTGCTGCCTGGGGGCCGAGGGGGCCGCTGAGGATGTGACCACTAGGCTCACCTGTGGGTGGGAGAGCCAGGCATAGGCGGGGTGGCGCCTGTCCCAGAAGGGGCTCAGCCTGCCGCCTGCCCCTCCCATGTCCCATCCGATGGAAACCGTCGCCCGAGGACCCAGCCTGGGCTCCCTCCTCCCGCTGCCTGCTGGCTCACACATCTCCAGCAGGTTCCAGGCTCCTGGAGAGCCAAGCTGGGGAAAGAGGGAGAAGATGGCCAGCGACCTCAGCCCGGCTCTGAGCCTTCCAGGTTCACACCTGAGGTGGACGGATTCACCGCCAGCCCTGCCGCGCCCCCAGGGTTTTGCTGTGCCACCCACTGAGCCTAGGGACAGGGCTGCCATGCGACTGGACTCGGGCAAGCCCTGGAGCTTGAAGCCCTCAGTCTCCCCGTCTGAAAAACCGGGAATGGGAGATGCTTTCGCGGACAGCCTCTGGGGTCCGGAGGCGCGAGGAAGCGATGCCCTTCTGCCTGCCAGCTTGCGTTTATTGCCTCTCAGGTAGACAGGCCCGCAAAGGCACCAGCCCAGCACTGGGGACTTGAAAGCCCAGTTCCAAGGGTCCCCCAAGCCCCCAGAGGAGTCCCCGAGTGTGGGTGTACCTGGGAATCAGACTTGGATGGTGAGTGAGGGGCAGGACAACCAGGCTCTGTCCCCAGGGGTTCCCAAGTTGGCAGGGAGGCTGAGGGCACCTTGAGGCCTATGGGTCCCAGGTCGTGGGGTCTGAAGTGGGGGGATGGGGGGCAGGCAGGGGCCGGGGAGGCTGGCGGAAGGCAGCCAGCCATGGAGGGTCTGGGGAGGGGTTTCTTGCCGGACGTGGGCCAGCAGCGGAGGGTCTACAACGCAGAGGCTGAGGCCGCAGGGCCCGCTGCCCGGTTAGGCAAGCCCCAGGGCGGCCAGGGCGGCCCCCAGCGGGATCAGAACCAACAGCGTGGCGGGGAAGAAGGCTCTGACGCCTTGGGTTGAGCTCTGGATCTGGCTAGTAATCCATGTGGTGTAGACGCTGACGTTGATGTACACCCCTGGCCTTTTAGGGAGGCCGCAGTCATATCCCCAGCTCACTATGCCTGCCTGGGTCCAGACTCCAACGTCGCAGACCAGGGGGCCTCCGGAGTCACCCTAGGGACAAAGGAGTCCAGGAGTGTAGGGCCACCTGCTTCGTCCTCCCTCCTTCCATGAGGGCCTCCCCACGCCCACCAACCTCTCTTCAGGCCTGTTGGCTAGGTCTAGTGGATGGAGGATTGGTGAGTTGGATGTTTCTGGAAGGCAGCAGAGGCCTGGGAATTTGGGGCAAAATCCCTGACACATGGGACAAGCTGTGGGATGGGAATACCGCATTCTTTAAATAAAACCGTGCATTTCAGAGTAGGGGCTCTGAGGAACACTTCTGTGTTGCTACTCATGCTGTTTGCTTTGGTTTTGATGAAAAAATTCTGTGATTAAACAAGACTAAGAGGGCATGTGATGAAGAGCAGTCAAAGACAAAACCAATGCAGCCTAGAAGTGACCTGCTCCTCAGGATAATTTGCTCAGAGGCCCTGAGTGTTATTTTTGGGAAAGAAAAAAAATACATTTCTGGCCCCAAAATAAAAGCTTTAGGAATAAGGGATATGGTCACAGTTTGCTTAAGCACTTTTGAAATATTTCATGTTCTAATCATGTTGGTATGATGTATTTAAAGGGATTGTTTTTCTATTTGAATTGACTCTTGTATTTAAAACAACGTTGTCGGGATCCCTGGGTGGCGCAGCAGTTTGGCGCCTGCCTTTGGCCCAGGGTGCGATCCTGGAGACCCGGGATCGAATCCCACATCGGGCTCCCGGTGCATGGAGCCTGCTTCTCCCTCTGCCTGTGTCTCTGCCTCTCTCTCTCTCTCTCTCTCTCTCTCTCTCTCTATCATAAATAAATTAAAAAAAAATAAAACAACGTTGTCCTCCTCTGCCCGGGAAGGGGGGTCTTTGGAGGGGGGTGTCACTGGGTGACAGGGAGTGGGTCCGCCCTGGAGGGTCCCTGGGGGGTGACAGGGAGCGGGTCTGCCCTGGGGGGTCCCCAGGGGGTAATGGGCACTGGGAGACCCTGGCCCCCATCAGGGCTGCTTGCTCACCCCGCAGGCGTCTTTCTGGCCACTCTCGAAGCCGGCACAGAGCATGTCCTTGAAGATGATGGGCTCCTGGCTGGGGGTGTTAGAGTTCTCCTGGTAGTAGGCATCACAGGTCTGGGTGTCAATGAGGGGCACATTCACCTCCTTCAGGGTGAAGGGTGGAGGGAGTGCTGGGTGGGGAGCAGAGTGGCACTCAGATGGGACGGCACCATCCCCTGGCTCTCAGCTGGCTGGTCCCTACTCTCTCGCACACACTCTGATGAACTAATGACAAGAAGCCATTTCTTGCCATTTTGCACGCCCTCCTCTGCTGCTCAACGAACAGGGTCCCGCATTGGTGTTCAGGAAGCCCTGACACAAGGCTGAGGTAGAGCGGTGAGCCCACGCGGAAAGGGAAAGGGAGGTACGCCTGGGTGGCTCAGTGGTTAAGCGTCTGCCTTTGGCTCAGGTCCTGCTCCGAGGTGTGGCGCTGCCCTCCCGGTGACCAGGCGGTGGGGCGAGCTGGACACACAGGGGACCAAGGGGCACGAACCAAGACCCAGGGCAAGTCACTTTCAGCAGATGACCCTACTCTTCTCGGCCCTCCCAGGCTTTGGCCAGAAATGGCCTGAAGAGTGCCTCTCAAAGACTCATATGCACCCACACCTCAGAAGGTGACCTTTTGTGGGAAGAGGGCCTTCGCAATTTAACTAGTCAAGGTGAAGTCATCCTGGATCCAGGCAAGACAGAAAAGCAGAGGACACGCAGACCCCCAGGGGAGAGGCCGGGTGAAGATGGGGGCAGGCTGGAGCCACCAGCCCAGGGACACCAAGCATTGCCAGGAGCCAGCAGAAGCTGGAAGGAGCCTGGAGGATCCTCTGCTGGAGCCCTCGGGGAGCCCGGCCCTGCCAGCGCCTTGACTTCAGACCCGCACTGTCCCAAACTGTGAGAGATTACGTTTCTGAGGTTTTAAGCCTCCGGTCTGTGCTCATTTGTCAGGCAGCCCAGGATGCTGACACCAGGTGACAGTGCAGCATGATGCTGAGAACGACACGCTGTGTACCGAGAACTCACTCCCTACCCCGTTGGAAGAGCCTGAAACGGACGCATCATTGCGTGTTACCCTCACGTCACCCCAGCGGGGTTGGTGCTGGTCACTGGTGTGCTTGTCATGGGGGTGGAGGTCCAGGGCCTAGGCTGGGGCAGCATTCCAGAGCCCTCTGCTGGGCCTGCCGTCAATCCCTGGGTTACTGTGTGCTGGGAGGGCGGCTGGGGAGCCCCCCGAGAGGGGGTCTGGGGCGGCAGGCTGTTTATCCGAGGGAGGTCCCGGTATTTCACCGGCTCCCCTGTGCTCCGCGCATCCCAGTGTGCAGGCTCCGGGTCCATCCTGTGTGAGTGTGGTGGCCGGTGCTGCTGGCCAGGGAGGCCCCGCCCACACTGGTCCCCACCCCTCACCCCCCACCATGCTCCCCCGTGTCCTTACGCTGATTCATGGCGATGTTCCCCCAGCCAGTGACCCAGCACCAGGTGCCATTACCCAGGGGGTCTCCAGGTTTGGGGAGGCAGACAGGAAGGATGAGGTCAGTGAAGTTGACCGGTGAGGCCAGCTGCACCAGGGCGATGTCCCCAGTGCCGAGCTTCTCCGAATAATCTGGGTAGATGATGAACTGGGCCACGGCTTGGAGCTCCTGGGGCTCGTTGGCCTGGGGGTAGGAGGAGATGGAGCCCAGCAGCACAACGTAGGAAGACAGGGGCTGGTTCCTGGAGGTGGGGAAGTCCAGGGGGTCACAGAGGCTGTGCCAGGGTCACCCGGGTGGGCGCCAGGGACCATCTTGATTTGAGGGTCCTAACATTACAGACAGACAACTTGTTTTTTTATAGACAGACAACTTTACAAGCTTAGTGCACACCAGAAACGAAGAGTACCCCGTTTATTCCTCAAGACACCCCTGCAAAGATGCGACCACCTCCTCTATTTGGTGAGTGTGAGACAGGTTTGAGGGCAGAGGCCATCCTGGGTGGATAAGTGACCCCCCAGGAGGATATTTCTGCCACCTAATTCCAGATGGGTGGAAGGCTGTGGTTCAAATGGGGAAGGAAGGGTGCTGGGGGGGAAGGGAGGGTCCTGGCTCCCCCCGGGGCTCATACTTGTGCCCTCCCAGAAGATACTCACTGGTGGAAGCAGTGGGCCGCAGTCAGCACCCAGTCCTCAGCAATCAGGGAGCCCCCACACACATGCTCTCCATTCTCCCTCAGGCTGACCTGCCATGGCCACTGGCCCAGCTGGGCATCCTGCCCTGACACGATGCGGCCTGTCACACGTGGGCGTCCACACACTGCAGGGGGAGTCCATGGGCCGGTTATACGTGGTCCCCTCTGGGCTCCTCGGGCCCTGCAGACCCGGCCTCATTTATCCCTGGCACTCATGGGTTGGCATCTGGTCTCTTCTTCTTGGGCTCCACGAGGTGGAATTCTTTGTAAGAATTCCTGATGGAGGGCAGGGCTTGGTGACCCGGGGTGGGGGTACAGGGCAGCTGAGCTGAGGGAAGTGGGAGTTGGGGTCCTGGATGGGCTTTCCAGGTGCGGCGGGAACAGGGAGGTGGTGGGCCGCTGGCCCCGGGCTCCCGGGAGGGTCTGTAGCACTCTGTGTGCCACGTCGTCTGCACCTGCCTGGTGGAGGCGGTGCAGGTGCGGCGGCCTGGGAGTGTCTGATTGAGAGCCTGGGCCCCTTAGCTCACCTGCCTGAGTTCAGGCCATAAGGGATGGGGCTGGGAGGATCTCCTCCTCTTTATCTGCCCGCAAACCTCAGGCTCTCACCGTCTCCCCACCCCGGTATTTGTCCTACCTGCATCCAGGTCTATCTTGTTGTCATTCATCAGGGAGCGGCCGGATGGGAGAGCGGGGGTGCTCTCCTGGAGGGCCACGGGGAGGAGGGAGAGCAGGACGGCAGTGAGGGCCAGCTCCATGGTGTGCTCCCGCCACCACTTCCGGGGCCAGAGTCCTCAGACTGAGGAGCAGGAGATGATTGCAGTCCAGCCCAGGAGCGGGGCTTGCCTCAGGGCGGGGCTGATGCCTCCACGCCTCGCCTGGCTCCCAGTCCTCCTGGGCACAGGATCCTGGGTCTCCTCCACATCTTAGGCAAGACCCTGGGGACCCTCCCTCCCTGGCCCTGGCCTCCTAGCACCAGCCTCCCACACCACTGACGGCCACGTGTAGCGGCCCCACATCAGCCAGGCCGTGTACCTCCCAACTGATTCTCCAGGAGCTAGTATGACCCCCATCTTACAGCACAGGAAGCCAGACTCCTGTGGTTGAACGATTTGCCCAAGGCCCAACAGGTGACAAAGCCAGAAATTCTACTTTGTGCCACAGTGCGGGGGGCCCAGGGGCAGAGGGGCTGGAACTGGCACTAGGACACACTCTACTCTGCTGCCTAAGCAGTTCATTTCCGCCCCGGGGCTCTGAAGGTCCTAAGGTGGGGCCAGGATGCCCAGGAAGTGAGAGGGGACCCATTATTCAAGGAGGTGGAGCAGACATCCTGGTGTCTTTGCCTGACCACAAATAGCAAGCACCTGGACGCCCTGGCCTGGCCTGGCCTTGCGTCTGGAAAGCCTGTGGCCCAGAAAGCAGAGCTGCCCAGCCCCGGGCACGGGGGGATGGAGGGGTGCGGGAGATCTTCCCTGATTCCCGCTTTCTCCGTTTCTCAAGAAGTACCCATTCTTTCTGGTGTCCCATCAACCTAGCCCAGGGGCAGCCTCCCCTCCAGAGCGCTCACTCCCCTGGAGGGTGTGTGGATCTTGGAGGAGCCTCACATCCTTGAGTTAGGCCAAAATCACCTTCAGCGGATACTCTGGTGTTACTGCTTTTTCCACTTACCAGATCTCTTGATTTCTGAGAAGAATGTGAATTTATTTATATCTTGAGTGTTTAGAACTTTTTTTTTTCCTTTATCTATTTCAAAGCTCTGTTGTCAGTGCTATAAAGGCCTCATAGCTTTTTGGTGGCTTATAACTTGGGTCAATGTGAAGTTTTCCTGTATTTCATTCTTAAGACTCCTAGCCCTGGGGTGCCTGGGTGGCTCCATTGGTTAAGCGCCTGACTTTTTAAAATATATATATTTTATTTATTTATGAGAGAGAGAGAGAGAGAGAGAGAGAGAGAGAGAGGCAGAGACACAGGCAGAGGGAGAAGCAGGCTCCATGCAGGGAGCCTGATGCGGGACTCGATCCCAGGACTCTAGGATCACACCCTGGGTCGAAGGCAAACTAAGCGTCTGACTCCTGATTTTGGCTCAAGTGGTAATCTCGGGGGTTTGTGGGATTGAGCCCCACATTGGGCTCCCTGCTCATCTGGGAGTCTGCTTCTTCCTCTCTCTCTGCAGCTCTCCTGCTTGTGCTGTCAAATAAATAAATAAAATCTTAAAAAAGAAAAAGATATGCACAGGCTTGTGCTGTGATCAGAATGCCCACCCCGCTGCCACGTTCATCTGTCAAAATCCATCTGTTGAAGCCCAGGGTGATGTGTTCAGAGGTGGAGCCTCAGGGGGTGATGAGGTCAGGAGGGTGGAGTCCTCGTGAGTGGGATCAGTGCCCTCGGAGACCCAGAGAGCTCACTCACCCCTTCTGCTATGTGCCCAGTTGTGAACCAGGAAGCAGGCTCACCCGAAACCTTGACCTCAGACTTCCAACCCAGGAACCACAAGAAACACAAGGTGCTGTTTATGGGCCACGCACCTACTTTATGGCATTTTGTCATAGCGGCCTGAGCGGACAAGGTCACCCAGCAAAGCATTCGACTCAGAGGTGACGTCACGTTGCTCTTCCTCCATGCGGGCTCACCCCATCCCTTGTTACTGCTGAGCTTGTGTTAGAGACCTAGGGTGCGGAGGGGAGACCACCTGCCCGCACATTCGGCGGGCCAGCCAGTGCACGCTGCTGCAGACACACCTGGAGCGTCTAGCTGCGACATGAGGCATACACCTGCAGGTCTGCCGGTCGGCTCACCTGACGGGTGGTCTAGAGCTCGGCCTCGTCTTGTCTTCTCTCAACCCTTGATTTTATTTTACTTAAAAAACTTCTTGTAGGGACGCCTGGCTGGCTCACTGGTTGAGCGTCTGCCTCTGGCTCAGGTCTTGATCCTGAGGTCCTGGAATCAAGTCCCGCGTCCGGCTCTCTGCAGGAAGTCTGCTTGTATCTCTGCCTGTGTCTCTGCCTCCTTCTATCTGTGTGTCTCTCATAAATAAATAAAATCTTAAAAAAAAAAAACAAATTTGCCAGTTCATCCTCTAGTTACCTCCATTTTAGTATTCAGCCCTTGCCTCCAAGGATTTCTCTAAGCAGCGTCTAGTGTCTGCCCTGTAGTTCTCTGATGGCTCCTTTCCTGGGTAGGAATTCTTGTGTGGTGTTTACAAATACCCTCAAGGAGCTTTCTGAGGACGTACCAGCTGGGATTTTCCAAGTCGTCCGCTATTCAATGGAATGTCTCGGTTTTCTTTGAAGACAGCTCATTTTATTCGAATAGATGGTTCTGGTGCGTGTACAGACTTTCCTCAAGCGTTGCTTTGTCTTGGTTGCTGTGGGTTCATAACAGGCTCGCTGAACAGGCCTAGCATGTTCCCACACTGCACGGTCTGAAGAAGGGGCTGGCCCTTGACCAGCTCCTAGGGAATCACCCCTGAGCCTTTGGAATGTCTTGCTTGAAAACTGTGTCTCTGTAGACCTGGAGCTGTGTGTGCCTCCAGAGAGTTAGTGCGAATACCACCTGGGGCCACCTGCATCCTCAGGGCCTCTGGAGGGGCTCACGTCTGTGAACTAAGGTTAGCCATGTGGGCTGTCAGTGCCTGCATGATGGAAGCCCCATAATAGCACCGCCAAGCCCCTGGGCTCACGGGAGCTTCCCTGGCTGGCCGTACTTCATGAGTGTTGACACACATCATTGCTGGGAGAACTGAGCTCCACCCATCTGACTCCATGGTGAAGGGGAAGCTAGAAGCTTCCACCTGGCTCTCCTGGACCTATCCCCTGTACCTTTGTCATTTGCTGATGCTCCCTGTACCACTGTAGTGAGCTACAACCCTGAGTAGAACAGCTTCCAAGAGTTCTGTGGGTTCTGGTGAATCGTGACTCTGTGGGTGTCCTGGAGACCCCAGTTCAGTTGTCCCATTCACACCTGTCACTGAAGAGCCAACTTGGTGACTTTGTGCCCTGCAACTGGCTCCACTGAAGAGGAAAGCTGGCTGCCCGCCTGCCGGCCCTGTGCAGGTGGGCGGCTCCAGCTGGGAGCCGCAGGCCTGCAGGGGGTAGGTGCCCTCCAGGTGGTCAAAACCAGGCCATCCTCCTCTGGCTCCCGTGGGGGACCCTTGCTTCAGCAGGAGCCCCATAGGCCCGGCCCCAAGTGCACCTACAGGACTTGTCCCTGTGTTTTGTTTTGTTTTTAAGATTTTTGAAATTTATTCACGAGACACAGAGAGAGACAGGCAGAGGGAGAAACAGGCTCCCTGCAGGGAGCCCGATGTGGGACTCTATCCTGGGACCCCAACCTCGGCTGAAGGCAGATGCTCAACTGCTGAGCCATGCAACTGCTGTCCCTGTGTTTCCACGGGAGTCCCGGGAACCCGGCTGTGGGCCAGCCTGGCCCTTCCCGCAGGAGGGGGTGGGCGGGGGCCGCCAGGACCCCGGGGTCGCCGCAGGCAGGACCGTTGGGGCGCGCGCTGTGGCTGGGGGCGCCGGCCCGAGGGGAAGGAAGAGCCAAGCCGGCACCGGGAGGCCGGACGCTCCCCGACACCGCGCACCCCCGCACCCCGGCACCCCCAGAGGTCCGGCTGGGGGCAGGCGCGGGCGGCGTGGCGGGCGCTCCCTCTCCCCCAGGGGCCGCCCCGGCCCCCCCAGCGGGCAGAAGCCGAGGCGGCGCAGGAGGCTGGAGAGGAGGCCATGGGCGCGCACGTCGGGGCGCTGCTGCTGGCGCTGGCGGCGCTGCTGGTGCGAGCGGAGCTCGGGAGGCAGGGTGAGCCCCGCGGGGGCGGGCGGGGGCCCTGCAGGTGGAGGGCGTGCAGGCGGGGCTGAGCTCACCCGCCCCCCGCCCCCCCAGAGTTTCAGGACCGCGACCAGCTGTTCGCAGGTAAGGCGCCAGGACGTGGGACGAGCTGCCCGCGGGGCCCCGACCCCCGACCACCGAGCGCGGGGGCGCCTCACCGTCTCCTCTCCCCCCGCCCCCCCCAGGTTTCGAGAACTCGTCGTTGCTCACGTGTAACTGCCGGGCCCCGGGGGGCGGGGCGGGCGCGGACCACGCGGGGAGGGTCCCCAGGCCCCGGGAGGCCCCCGCCGCGCGACCCCCGACGCCCGCCGTCCCGGGAGCCCCTGCCCTTCGCGCCCGCGGGCTCGGCCGCCTGTCCGTCCGTCTGTCTGTCCATCCATCTGTCCGTCTGTCCGTCGCAGGGCCCTGTGGCCAACGAACTGTTTCAACGCGCGTGGTGGGTGGAAAGGACTCCCAGCTGGGGCGCTGGCCCTGGCAGGGCAGCCTGCGCCTGTGGGGCTCCCACCACTGTGGGGCGAGCCTGCTCAACCGCCGCTGGGTGCTCACGGCCGCGCACTGCTTCGACAAGTGAGTGGGGGGGGGGGGCGGCTGATGGGCGGGCGGGGGCCTGTGTGCCCTTCGGGTGCAGATGCGACCCTCGGGTGCCCCTCTGCCCCAGGCCCGGCTGCAGCCACATGAGGAAAACCCTGTTCTCCGTTTCTAGAATGTTTTTCAGAACATTCACACACACTTTTGTGTCATGCTTTTCTGGCTTTTCTTCCCAAGTAGCAGCGCCAGCCGTCCCCTTCCTCATCCTACCTCCCCACCGAGGTGTACCAGGAGGTGGAAGGAGGCGGATAAGTGCTGGGCACAGAGCCTGGCCAGTGGCCCCAGGGGGAGGCAGCTATTTGGATGCCACCAGCTTTGGTCCTGTGCATCTGTTCATTCTTTTTAGGACGGTGGTGGGACGTGACAGGCTGGTTGAGGGGCCACATCAGGCCCCAGGGGAGGCACCCGGCTGCCCCCAGTCCCTAAGACATCAGGTATGCTCAGGGACCCTGCCTTCTCTAAAGCTCCCTGACTGCTCTCTCTTTCCTGGTCAGGTACAATGATCCCTTTGAGTGGTCAGTCCAGTTTGGCGAGCTGTCTTCCGCTCCATCTATCTGGAATCTTCAGGCTTACTACAACCGGTACAGTGTGCAGGAGATCTTTTTGAGCCCCATGTACCTGGGGGCTTCATCCTATGACATCGCCCTGCTAAAGCTGTCCTCCTCTGTCACCTACAATAAGTTTGTCCAGCCCATCTGTGTTATGATCTCCTCCTCCGAGTTCCAGAACCGGACTGACTGCTGGGTGACTGGCTGGGGGGACATCCAGGAAAATCAGGGTGAGGCTGGGGGCAAGTGGGGGGGTACACAGGGGGGCCTTATGTTCCACCATCTGTTCCACCCACACCAGCTTCGGCAGCCCCCACCTGGGTCTGTGCGCAGCTGGGTCCCTCCTGGGGGCAGCTCAGCACTGTCTGCTCCCCTGCTGTCTGATGCTGCTCCCCCTGAAAGGACAGGACTTCCTGTCCCTGCACCCAGTTCCTTCTCCCATCCAGACACTGTGAGCCAGAAGCCCCAGTGAGAGGGAGGCCAGCTGGACGGGGCTGCACTCCCCAGGCTGCAGGACTGTTGGGGTTGTGGCATGGCCTCAGAAGACCTCGGTGTTGATTGATTTAGCCAAGCATTCTTTCCACCTCGGCCAGGGTGTGCACTCGGCCCCCAGCACCCTGACCCTGGCTTTCCCGTCCCTTCTTCATCTGCCTGCGCTAACTCCTTGCCGATTCCTCTATCCTTGCAATCTCCAGCCATTCATGATCCTCAGTTCCCCATCCCACTCCAGGGGGCCTTGGGCCAGCATGAAGGGCCACCTGCGTATCTCCCCATGAACTCCGTGAAACTGCTGGGCACAGCCTCCCCAGAGATGCCCTGGGTCTGGAGCTGCCCCATCCACTACTCCCTGGCCCAGCCTGTTCCTGCAGCCCCTTCACACAGCAGTCACGACAGATGAAGCTCCTGGCATGCGTGCTGCGTGCCTGGCACTGTTCCAGGCTCTCAAGGCCGAGGAAGGAGCAGCGTGAGGTCTCTTTTCCTTCTGGGCCTTACCTATGGATGAGGCTGGGAACATTTTTGTATCTGCTTCATAAATGAGGAAAGTGAGAGAGGCATGGAAATTGCCCCAGGGCCCCAGAGAGTCAGTGGGGAAGCCAGGGCTCCCTGGGTGGGTGTCCTTAAGGTCACAATCTGAAATTGGCAGCAGGGGGCAGCAGGTGCTAGAGGAATCAGCGCTAGCCCTGCCTTCCTCTAGAATTAGGGTCCTGTCCCTGCAAGGGGCTGGCTACCCTACCGTGCACCCCCCCACCCCACCCCACCCCCCATGCAGACCTCCCCTGCCGAAAGGGCTGAATGGGTGTGAGCCAAGAGGCTCTGGCACTTCTGTGGTGCTCCGCGGGGGGGCGGCCAGGGCTGAACTCCCCCTGAATCTTCCCTTACCTGGAAGTGGGTGATGATGGTGCTGCATCCTAGGCGGCCCTGGGAGCCCTGAGAGCACATCCTAACGCGCTGGCCTGTGGCTCTGGAAGCACTTCCTGTGTGAGGAGAGGAAGGCTCCTGGGCTGTTCCACCTGTGTAGGCCCCGCACTGCCCCAACGCGGCCCCCGGGGCCTCCTGGGGCCTCCCCCGAGGGTGCTGGCTCGGGAGGGCTGCCCTGCGCTTGCTGCAGACAGGGAGGCCGGCTCTCAGGAAGGGGCTCTGGCAGCGTGCCGACCCCACAGATGCTGGCTGCTGGCCCCAGGGACCCTTTCCTGCATCCCATGGCCTGTGCCATTCCTCCCAACCAGATGGCAGAGGAGAGGCTCAGGGTGCCATCTTTCTCTGTCCCCTCCACCCCCGGCAGCACTGCCATCCCCCTACGTCCTCCAGGAAGTGCAGGTCGGCATCATAAACACTGCCATCTGTAACTACCTCTATGCACAGCCGACTTTCCGCCGTGACATCTGGGGTGACATGGTTTGTGCTGGCAACCCCCTCGGTGGCCAGGATGCCTGCTTTGTGAGTCCTCCTCCCTGCCCCAACTAGGGGTTTTGGGGGTCTGGCCTCCTACCACCCCAGCCCCAGGCCTGAGAGTGACCTGTCTCCTTGCAGGGAGGGTTTGCACCCAGTCTGCCCAGCTCCACAGTCCCTCCTACTGGCCCCACCTCTCCACTGGCCCCTCCGGCCCCACCCCAGGCCTGGCTCATCTGCACTGCTCCCCAGGGTGACTCAGGCGGACCCTTGGCCTGTGAGAAGAGAGGGCTGTGGATTCAGGTTGGAATCGTGAGCTGGGGATCTGGCTGTGGTAGGCCCAACCGGCCTGGTGTCTACACCAACGTCAGTAGGCACTTCAAGTGGATCAGGATGCTCATGGCCCGCAACAGCATTCAGAGGCCAGCCCCCTGCCTGCAGCTGCTCCTCCCTCTGCTCTGGCTTGCCTCCCTCCTGCAGCTGGCCTGAGCCCAGCAGAGCCCCTGAGAGTTGGGGCCATCTGCTGAGCCAGGCCCGGTTCCCCCAACTGTTCCTTTTTAAATAAACAGGGTTGCATGTTGAAGTCTATGCTTTGCAGAGCCTTCTGTGGCCCCAGGTGGCTCCCTGTACACCCTCCCAGTCACCCCAGGACCACTCCCTGACTGGCAACCCTTGCTCCAGCTGTCTGCACCATGCAGGTCTGGGTTGCATACCCCAGAACCCTCTCCAGTTAGTTCAGACAGAAAGATAACTTATGGGGCTTAGTTGGTGAAGTGTCTGCCTTCGGCTCAGGTCATGATCTCAGGGACCTGGGATTGAGCCCCGAGTCAGGCTCCCTGCTCAGCTGGGAGCCTGCTTCTCCTCCTCCCTCTGCCTCTTCCATTTGCTCTTGCTCTGTCTCTCTCAAATAAATAAAATCTTTAAAAAAAAAAAAAGAAAGAAGAAAGAAAGAAAGAAAGAAAGAAAAAGAAAGAAAACTAACTAACTAACTAACTAACTTTATGGGAAGACATTAGTAGCCCCTGGGCTCCCAGGAGGACTGGAGCGGGGGTGCCAGGAGGAAATATCCTAACCTCCCCCTTTCTCTAGCCGGTGGGCCCCACCACACATGCCAGCCACTCAGGTCTGAGCTCTGTCTCCCAGAGGCCGGCCTGGGGCCAGGACCGGGGTGCGGGAAGTTTATTTGGGGGGTGATAGCAAGAAGCCCCAGTGAGGAGGTTCCCGCTGCGGGCAAGGGAGGCACAGTCCCGCCTAAGCCCGTGGGAAATCACAGGGGTTGCCTCTGCATCCCTGGGGCAAACCAACCTGGGCACCTGTGATGGGGGGGGAAGGCCAGAAGAGGGGCTCTGCTTCCTCGAATGGGGAGAATGGTCAGTCGCCGGTGTCACCACAAACAAGACCAAAGTTCTCCCCTCCAGGCAGAGAGGCCCCCGCAGGGCGCTCACTGTCTCACCAATTCAGGGGCCCCGTGTGGGCACCCTGTTTCTGCTCCTTCCTGCGCTCCCCCTGCGCTGGAGGGGCTCCCGTCCCCCAGCAGGCAAGGGCACTGAACCCTGCCTTGGCTTCTTGGGGCTCCGGGGCTCCTGGCCCGGCTGGGCCCCTCACCCTTGCAAGGCTCCATGCATGCCGTCCCATGGCCCCTGTGTGGCCAGCTCTTGTCGGACCTGAGGTCCTTGCAGGTGCTGTTCCCTTGGTGGAGGACGTTCCCCCTCCCGGCCTGAGCCCCTCGCCCCTCACAGCCCTCCCACCAGCTGGCCTTGCCCTGCCTACTGCCCCCCCCTCCGGACCCGAGGGGTCCCGAAGGGCCAGCAGGGACCACGCAGCCACGTGCCCTTGTTGCTGGAGCCGCTGCCCGCCCGCCGGAGTGGGTGCCCGCCACCCTCCTGGAGGCGCAGGCCGCGCCGGGACCCCACAATGACCAGGGCACCTGCTCGGCCTCCCGCCGCTGCCGTGGCCGCTGGTTCACAGCTGAGGGCCCTGCCCCGGGGGACCACATGCTGGCGGGCCAGGGAGGCCCCATCTGGGGAGGAAGCTGGAAGCTGGGGGTGGGGGGGCAGTAAGGGACCAGCATCCTGGGGCCCAACAGAGGGCGGCCTTCCCTTGTGATCGAATTCGCGGAGAGTTAAACCCAGAACTTTCATTTTCCAGGACACCTTTAGCCTGGAGTCAAGATTTGTCTTGGAGACTCCACGCCCAGTGCAGAGCCCACCTGGGGGCTTGAACTCCTGACCCTGAGCTCAAGGCCTGAGCTGAGATCAAGAGTCAGACCCTCAACCCGCAGAGCTGCCCAGGTGCCCCAAAGGTGTTGTTTTGAATGCCATCTGCCAGCAACCTAAATGTCCAATATTATGAGATTGCATTAAAGTGTGGTTCTGGTGATCCTTAACCATTTCTTCTTCTTGCTCCTTTCGTTGACTTTTATTTTCTAAGGAGAATGCATGCTTTTTAGAATCACCGTAAAGCTATTTGTACTTTACAAACAAGTCTGGCCGCGCAATGACACCCGTTTCCCCCGTTATCTTAAATTGCTGTCTGGGGGCAGCAGAGTTTGTCGGGCTGGGAATGAGCCGCCCCAGGCTACGTGTGTGCAAACTTCCAGCAACCGCCCGCTTCCCACGTGCAGAGGAGGCCAGTCTGCTCTGTGCACAGGCCCACACGTGGATGCGGATCCTCGGCTCCGGTTCCGTAAGGGAGAGGCCTCCTGGGTGGAGAGACACAGAATGGGGCTGCGGCCACAGAGGCGGGGGGGGGCCGGGGTTCCCAACAAGTGTGAGTAAGTGGGGGAAATAAACATAGTTTCAGGCCCCTTAAGTCTCCTGCGTGTTCAGGTGCCTGCTGGTTCAGCCCCGTGCCCTTGCGTCCCTCTAGAGGAGCCCCTGGGCCGCTGGGGCGGGAGCCCGCAGCTCAGCAGTGCCCCCTTGTGTCAGAGGGGGCACATGGCAGACAGGTGCCGAAAGCTCTGAGATTTGATGGAAGAAAAATCTGCCCCAGAAGGTGTAGGGTGGGTGTGAGATGAGGGGCTCCTGCGAGAGGCAGGGACCCGGAGAACTGCCAGGTCCTGGGGGGCAGCGGCTGGCTCACAGGTCTCTTGTGAAATTCCCCCAAAGGGAGGGCTCCAGGATCACTCTGGGGAATGCTACCCACTGTAGGTCCCCTTGGAGAATTTTTTTTAAAGATTTTATTTATTTATTCATGACAGACACAGAGAGAGACAGAGAGAGACACAGAGAGAGAGAGAGATTGAGGCAGACACACAAGCAGAGGGAGAAGCAGGCTCCACACAGGGAGCCCGACATGGGACTCGATCCTGGGTCTCCAGGATCACGTCCTGGGGTGAAGGCAGGCGCTCAACTGCTGAGCCACTCGGGATCCCTCCCCTTGGAGATTTTTAATGCATCTCAGCATATCAAAGCCTGAAAGGTCCTGCGACCAAGACCAGTTTAACTTTCCCCAAAGTCTGGGATCACACAGTCCCTTTACAAATAAAGTCTAATACTGTGAGGAAATAATACCCCGTGGAGTACACATGGGAGCCACAGCTGAGGGGATGCAGGGGGCGAGGGGGGGCCCTGGGCCACCTGGGGGTGAGGGGGAGGCAGAGGAGGAGCCCCACAGCCCTGGCTCTGCCTGGTTCTCTCTTCTGCCCGCTGGGCTCAGATGGTGATGATGACGATGGGGATGAGCAGGGTGGCCGGTGGCCTGGGCTGCCAACGACAGCCAGTGCCGGGCTTTGGGCTTCGTTCTAATCCCCTCACATGTTGGCTCATCTGGTTCCCCCAGCAGCGGGCAGTGTCAGCACCCCTGTGTAGACAGGGATGGCAAGGGCTGCCTCATGCCCCCGGCCGGGTTCAGCGGGACACCTGCTGCCTCCCAGGCCACCGTGCAGCCCCAGGGGGCGGGGGTTGCTGGCGACTTTCGGGCCTCGGGCTCGTTGCCCTCCCCCCAGCACTCCTGACCGACTTCTTGGCTTTCCAGGAGTAGAAACGTGGCTCCGACGCCTTGGTTCTACCGTGTGGCTCTCTCATTTCCTCTTTCCTGCATCCGTTCCCTTGGGCGGCCTTGTCAGGTGGCATCGCTCAGACCTCTGACCCCTTCCAGTTCGAAGGACCCCTGTGATGACACGGGTCCCACCTGGGCAACCCAGGATAATGTCCCCATGTCACGCTGTTGGCTCCACCACACGGGCGGCATAGAGTGACGTGCTCAGTCTCCAGAGATTAGGGCGCCGCCGTCCTGGGGCTCTGTTCTTTTGCCTCCTGCAGCGACCTCCCTGGGGAAGGGCAGGCGGGGACTCCCCTTCCTAAGCCTTCCTGCCTGACAATGACATCGTGTTGCCCTCCACCTTGACTGGTTATTAGCAGGTCTAGAATCCAAAAAACAAAATAGCTTTTTTTTCAGCTCTTGGAAGACCCTGCAGCACCACCTTCTGGGATCCTATTCCGAAATCTTGGTAGCATTCTGCTGTCACTAATAGTGGCAGCCCTGGCATTTGTCCTTGGAAGTGACACAGCAGCAGTCTGGTGGCAGGCAGGTGCCTTGAATCTGCATCTACAGAGCTTTTTCCATAAGCCTGAGAAAATGTCACTTGTCCACACACCCCACCAACTGGGTCCTTGTTTGGTTTTTAAATATACTTATGTGGAGACGCCTGGGTGGCTCAGAGGTTTAGCTCCTGCCTTAGGCCCAGGGTGGGATCCCGGAGAACCCGGATTGAGTCCCACATCGGGATCCCTGCATGGAGCCTGCTTCTCCCTCTGCCTGTGTCTCTGCCTTTCTCTCTCTCTGTGTCTCTCATGAATAAATAAATAAAATCTTTAAAATAAATAAATAAATACACTTATGTGGGGGCGGGGGCTGCGTGGTGCCTGGGGGGCTCAGTCAGTTGAGCGTCTGCTTTCAGCTCAGGTCGTGATCCTGGGGTCCTGGGATCGAGTGCCGCGTCAGGCTCCCTGCACAGTGAGGAGCCTGCTTCTCCCATTCCCTCTGATGCTCCCTCTGCTCATGCTCTCTCTCTGTCAGATAAATAAATAAAATATTTTTTAAAATTAAAAAAATACACTTATTAATTTTGTTTTCTGATTACAACATGATAGGAAAAGGGTAGCAAAGAAAATGTGTAAGAAGGTTAAAACTGATGGTAATCGCCTAGACCGTCACCCGGGGCGACAAGGGTTGATGCTCTAGTGTGTCCCTAGGCGCATCCAACATACCGTAGGCTACGAGATACACGAAGCCCTGGATTGTGGTTATGTTTAGAACCCACTAGAAATACTTCAGTTTCTCCATAATTATTCTTGTTTGCATAAGGGAAGTAAAAATCTTAGTGATATCTAAAATATCTGCTTTGAAAAAAAAGTAAAAATAAAATATCCCCTTTGGCTTTCTACAACTTTTTTGGAGAATAAGAAAAAGAAAAAAAAGATCCATTGGTGGTACCACCCACAACATAAGTGAAAAATGATCACAAGTCTAATAAACCAACATTTATTCTATAAAAACTATGCTTTTTAAAATTTTATTTATTCATGAGAGACACAGAGAGAGAGGCAGACACAGGCAGAGGGAGAAGCAGGCTCCTTGCAGGGAGCCCGACGTGGGACTCGATCCCGGGTCTCCAGGATCGGGCCCTGGGCCGAAGGCAGCGCTAAACTGCTGAGCCCCCCGGGCTGCCCTATAAAAACTATGCTTAAAAAAAATCTTGATCTCAGCTCAGGTCTTGATCTTAGGTTGTGAGTTCAAGCTCCACATTGGGCTCTGCACTGGGCATGGAGCCCACTTAAAAACAGAAAACCCATGACACTTGCATGTAAATATTTATAAATCTCGGCCACTATTCCTAATCATTTCTGAAGCTAGCTTTCCTATGGGTGCAATGCTTTAGTCAAATGCACTTCATGTCTTCAAAGGGTTTTAAACCACGAGAATGGCTCCCGTGCACTCCTCCCACGAAGGAAGATGGACCCACTTCCCACCCTGTTTGACACTGAAGGCTTCTACTTTCATATCCTTTGTAAACATATAGGTTAAGAAACACCTCTCAGTTTTTTGTGTGTGGTTTTTTTTTAAGGTTTTATTTATTTATTTGAGAGAGAGAACATGCACTGGGAGGAATGGCAGGAGGAGAAGCTGACTCCCCATCGAGCGGGGACCCCAGGATCACGACCTGAGCTGAAGGCAGACTCCCAACTGACTGAGCCACCTACGTGTCCCACACGTTTCAGTTTTTTTTTTTTTAATTTTTTTATTTATTTATGATAGGCACACAGTGAGAGAGAGGCAGAGACACAGGCAGAGGGAGAAGCTGGCTCCATGCACCGGGAGCCCGACGTGGGATTCGATCCCGGGTCTCCAGGATCACGCCCTGGGCCAAAGACAGGCGCTAAACCGCTGCGCCACCCAGGGATCCCCCGTTTCAATTTTTAAGAGTAATCACTTTATGTTTGTAAAAGTGGTACAGTCTTACAAAAAAAGAAAAAGAAAGAAAGAAAGAAAGAAAGAAAGAAAGAAGAAAGAAAGAAAAGAAAAATCAAAGCAATACAAAGGAGGACAGGGGAAGAATAGAAAAATATCCTAAATCCCATCAAGTGGAAGTAACCGAAGTTTTGTTTGAACATTGTTCAAGGACGGGCAGGTGGAAGGATGGGGAGGGGTGGGCCAGAGTGGGGGCCTAGACCCAGGTTCCTGCTTCTCCTAGACACCCCGCAGTCCAGGGGAACTACAAGATGTTTACAGAGGGAATCATTCTCTAAGTGTGTTGGACCCCAGCCCTGTGGCCGGGCCCGAAAGAGAGAGGGAGAGAGAGAGAGAGAGGCGTGTGGGGTTGAGATGATGGGGGCGGGGCCGGGGTTCCGGCCACTTGGAGGTGGGATGCAGGGCTTGGGGCTCAGGAGAGGCTCCCAGCAGAGCCCCAGGCTGGCTGGGTAATGCCCTGTGGTGGGTTAGACTGTGGCACCCCTCAAAAGGATATGTGCACTCGGAACCTCTGAGGTGACCTTATGTGGAATAAGGGTCTTAGCAGATGTAAATAAGGTAGAGATCCTGAGTTTCTCCTGGATAGGATGGGCCGTAAATACAACAACAGGCGTCTTTACAGAAGACAGGAAAAGGGAAGCCACAGGCCAGCAGAGCAGGTGAGGGCAGGGGAGAGGCTGCAGGGGTGCAGCTATGAGCCGAGAAGCCCCTCGCACCCTCTCCGCCCCGGGCCCACTGGCAGCCACCAGACACTGGAAGAAGGAAATGTTCTCCTTCAGAGACCTGGGCTGAGTAAAGGTTTTACTTGTTTATTTGAGGGGGAGATGGAGCACAGGCGGAGGGTGGAGCAGAGGGAGAGGGCGACGGACAAGCAGACCCCGTGCTGAGTGTGGAACACACGTGGGGCTCCATGCGGGGCTGGATCCCAGGACCCAGGATCAGGACCTAAGCCGCAGTCAGCACCGACTGAGCCACCCAGGCGCCCGTGGGATTTTAATTACATAAAAGATTAGATAAAATGTGGTTGGGCGTCCTGGTTTTCCAAAGTAAATGTTGCATTTCTCCGGGGGGAAAAGTGGAAAAAAATGCTCGGCTTAGAGCGTGGCATCAGTTTAAGGCCTTCTTGCGTTCTGTGCTGCAAGCCACAGAGTGCAGAGGGGTCTCCCCAAGCCCACACCCAGAGGGCGACCAAAGCCCTGACCTCTGCTGGGAGCAGACCGCATTGTTCCAGCTCCCAGCAGAGGGAGGGCTGGGCCGCCCACAGAGGGATTAAGGCCTTGCAAATCCCCTGGTGGGGAGCCCTCCTCCCAAGGGACAAAGCGCCTGTGTGGACTCTCCCCAGGGCCAGCCCTGGGCCAGCGGGGATGAGGGTGCAGGGCGCCCCTCTGGAAAAGGGCCCCTTTGCAGGTGTGCATGGGCACGGGTGTGTGCAGGTCGCGTGCAAGCCCGTGCGTGTTTGCTGCAGCCGTGTGAGCGCACGTGTGCATGTGCATCTGCTGTAACCATGCTCCTGCGCTTTGAGAGTGCACATCCTGTGCGCTCTGGGGCACGTCCGGGCACCCCCCAGCACCCCCGTCATCCAGGAGCACCCACTCTGCCTCCACCCCCCAGGGACTGCCCCCCGGGTTTCCGGGTCATGCGGAGTCTCCTCTGGGCGCCGAGCCCGGCCGGTCTGGCACTGGAGAGCGGGCACCTGCGCTGGCGGGGAGCAGGGCCAGAACAGAGCCCCTTTGTGCAGCTCTGGCTCTTCCTCCACAGCGGCCTCTGTGGGCCCCAGGGCCTGTGGGAGGGGGTGAGGAGCCCTGGGAGGCCTGGCTTGGGGGGGCCTGGGCCTCAGGGCCCCCAGGGAGACAGTGTGGGCCCTGAGGGAAGGGCCGAGTCCACTGCTGCGGGCTGCCTCCCCTGCAGGGTGGGGGCCGGGGAGCCCCCAGGCAAGGGCCAGAGGATACACGTGGTCGGGTGTCTGGGTCACAGAGTCTGTGTCATCCGACTGCACAGCCCTGGGGGGTGACGGACGCCCCAGAGGGTATGCACACGAGAGGGCCGGTCTGTGTGCCCGCAGCACTACCCACGGGCAACGGCATTGGAATTCCATAGAACTTTCACGAGTCGCTAAGCTCTGCGCTTCTCTTGCATTGTTTCTAACCATTGACAAAATGTAAGGAGTGTTCTTAGCTCACGGGCTGTGCTGCAACAGGCGGGGTAGGGGGGCTCGATTTGGCCTGGGTGGGGGGCGGGAGAGGAGAGTGTGTCCCCGGGCCTGGGTGCCTCGTGTAGGGGTGGAGGCTCCAGCAGGACAGGGCCTCCCCCCATGCCCAGGCCCCCGACACTGCCGTCCCAGTGCAACCAGTATGGAGAGCCAGCCTCTGGCACTTATGTGACTGGTCACCACTGGCACTTATACGACTGGTCACCAAAGGACAAGTGTGTCGTTTCTGATCTTTTGCAATTCTGAAGGACACGGCCAAGAACGACCTGCATGCCGGCGGCTCTCGTGAGGGTCTGGTGTTCGGGCCCTTGCACGGAGAAGGATCACCGGATTCTCCTAACGTCCGCGACGAGGCGGCCTCCTGCGTACAACCGATGACCCAGTCGCAGCACTCAGGGGACGGGAGCCCCCCAGAAGGCACACACCTCGTAGGCAGGGAAGCCAAGATTTGGCCCCAATCTGGCTTCAGCAGTAGCACCGGCAGGGACCACAGACCTGCAGCCTTCTAGAAGTACCCTGTCACCTGCCCAGTGAGTCTGACCCCGAGGCCTGACCCCAGGAGCTCTCAGCACTGGCCTAGGGAATCGTCCTGTCCCTGATCCTCTGTGCCCATGTCAGGCACCTCGGCTGTGCAGTCACCCCAAGGCCCATGGAGGTCAGCCCATCCCAGCAACGTCTGGTCCACGCACAGAGCAAAGATCGTCACCGTCTTCCAAATGATACAGCATGGAGGGCCAGCGCCCTCTGGGGGGGGGGTCTCTTCCAGCTGGCCCCAGGCACACACTGCGCTCCCCGAGGGTCGGCGGGGACCTCAGCCTCAGCTGCTGGAAGCCCACGGGACACCGAGCTCCGCACAGGCCCGAATGAGGTCCTGGGCCAGGTTCTGCACAAGGCGGGAGCTTCTAGGGGGCACATGGCCTGGAGCCCCCCATGGGGTGGAGACCTTCTGGCCAAGCTGGGGAGGGCTCCCAGCAACCCCCTCACATCTGGGTGCAGCTCTGGTCCAGGTGTGGAGTGGAGAGGCCCGGAGGCTGCAGGACAACGGTTGTCACCGTCCCGTTTTGTTTGTGTAGGCCATGGGGCCAAGACAATAAACACAGCGTGTCCGGGAGCCTCCCCCAGGATGGCTTGGGACTCCCCCAGGAAGAGCTCCCACCGCCCGTTCCTTCCTGTTCCCCCCGCGGCCCTCACTCCTTCCTTCTGGATAGGGGCCCACAGGGCCGCGGTGGGTATAAAGGGCCGGCAGAGAGCACCAGGCACAAGACTCTGCGCCACCAGGACTGGGCGACAGGACTCTCCTGGCCAGGTAGGGCAGCGCCCCTTCCCCCACAGGCCCGGTGAGGTGGGACGGGGCCCCTGTCAGACTCGGTGGCCTGCCTCTTCCCTCCAGGAGCCTTGGGACTCCCCATCCAGAGGCCATGCTGCTTTGGCTGACCCTCGCCCTCCTGGGGAGCACCACCTGCTGGGCAGGGCGTAAGTCTGCTGGGTGTGCCCCCCCAAGCCCGTCCCCCTGCGCGGCCACCCTCTGCCCACCGGGCCCTGGGCAGAGCCCTCGTGCAGACCGACTCCAATCTCAGGAGCCCGCGGGCTGCCTGGCAGGGAGGGCCGAGCCCAGTTCCGGTCAGGGACGCGCCATACCTCCGTCTGAGCGTCCGTTCCTCCCGCCCGGTCCCCTCATCACCTAGAGATGTACGGGATTGGGCAAGGCAAATACTTCAGCACCTCTAGCGACTGCGAAATCACCGGGATCCGGGTGGCCACGAGTATCTTTGGCCTGATGAAGAGGTGAGAGGAGCAGGACCTTGGGAGCCGGGGGAGGGGCTTTACCCCCTTCCCCTGTACCTTCGCTGGGCTCCCGAGGACCCTGGGAGTCCTGGAGCCACGGCCTGTCCCTTCATTCCTGTCCTCAGGCTCCTCACCCCCTGCACACTGGCCCCTCTGGTTCTGTCTGCAAGTCCTGAGCGGCTTCCTGGGCTGATGTGAAAGGAGGGGTAGATGATGCTTCTCCCTCCTTTCTCCTTTGAACCCCAAACAGCCTGTCAGTCAGAGATGCCTGATGGGGAACCCAGGGGACGGTCTGTCCAGGGGAGGGTCAGAGGAAAGTGATGGTCAGAAAGGACCACTGGCAGGACGCAAGTCGCCAGAAGTGTGCAGAGGCCGAGTGCCGGGCTCCGGGCCTGGCGGGGGATCTGTGCTCTGCTCTCACAGGGTCCTGCGGGGAGCGGCTGGCACCACCGGGGACAGAGCGCCGGCAGGGCCAGGTGGACGGAAGCCCCGATTAGCACAGCTAGGCCAGTGTGGGAGTCACCTGCCTCTAGGGCCTGTGACCGGGTCTAGTCCATAACTGGGGCTCAGAAGCTCCAACGCTGGGCCTGGGGACAGTTCCCCACCGTGAGCAGCGACAGCAGCTGGTGCCTGAGGGTTGTGGCGACTGTGCCAAGCTCCCCTTATGAATGATGTCATTGATGCCCCCCCCCCCAACGCACTCCCACTCTTCAGGTAAGGAAACAGGCCCAGAGAGGCTGGGTGACAAGCCCAATATCACAGGGCCCGAAAGCATCAGAGCAGGAGTCTGAGAGCAGCACCCCTGTGCCAGGACCTCAAATCCACGTGCTTTGGAGGTCCACCTGTATGACAGGGTTGTTGTCCGTGCAAGGGGACAGAGCACCTGGGGAGCGGGGAGGCAGTCTGGCAACTCTTCCCCCGTCTCCCAGTATCCAGGTGAGATGCGGGTCGTCCTGGAGCACAGTGTATGGCACCTCCGGGGGGAACACCCAGGAATTCATCCTGCAGCCGGGAGAGTACATCACTATGATCTCTGGCTCCTACAAGTTGTACATGCACTCCCTGGTCATATACACACATATGGGTCGCTACGGCTTATTCGGCAAGGAAAGTGACTTCAGCTTCATGGCCTACCCCGATGAGGAGGGGCAGGTGCTCACAGGCATCTGTGGCCAGCACAAGCTCTTAGGCATCTCGGGCCTCTGCTTTAACTGGAGCTATCCTCCAACCAACATCACAGAGGTGTATGCCTTCCCATGAGCCAAGGGGGCCGAGAGGAGCCGAGTCTGGACCTCAGGCTGGAATCTACCGATAAATAAAGCTTCTGCATGAACGGTGCCTCCGGGTGTGGTCCTTGGGTCCGGGGTGTGACCGAAGCCTTCCCAGCCGGTGGGGGATGAGGCCCGGGGAGAAGGTGCAGGAGGAGGGAGGAGGGGGTCCGGCGCCCCAGGCCTCGGGGATTCCGCCAACGACAAGGGCCCGCAACAACAAGTGCAGGCTTCAGGCCTCAAAGACCTTCAGTCTTGAGGAGTCTGGGCTCTGAGGATGCTCCCGACCCCGTCCCTACCCCAAGCCGTCCAGCTGGCCTCTGATGGCCCAGGCTCAGTCCCCATCTTCTCTGGGGCCTTAGGGCAGCCAGCCGTTCACTTATTCGCCCACTCAGCACACACTTGCCGGGGCCTGGGCTCCCCTGGCCACTCAGGGTTAGAAGAGGCCAGGTGTCCAGCCAAAGGGTGCCCTGTAGAAGTGGGTGGTGGCATCTGCATTGATGGGGACATACGCAGGGCATTGTGAGTAGGCACCGGCGTACAGGCAGGGTGATGGGGGAGTGCTCCAGGGAAGCCTTCCTGGAGGAGGCAACAGAGGAAGCTGGAGGGGGAGTGGGAGCTGGCCCCGTAGAGACAGGAGGAGGAGGGCATCCCGGGCCGAGGGACCCGCAGGGGCAGAGGATGGGACCAGAGGTGGCTGGGGACAGGGCTCTTCGACGTGTGATTTGTGACAGCAGCCTAGGGCGCTAATGCAGACTCCACACCCTGCCCGTCCCAAGCTTGGAGTCCCACACGGGAGCTTGCTGCCACCTGCGTCCTAGAGACAGCCCCCCAGGGTTGGCCTGGGTCACACAGCAGCAAGCCTCCAGGTTGGGGTTCGCGTGGCCTGGAGCCCCAGAAACAGGCCAACGTTTTATGCCGTCCTGCTCCTTGTCCTTAAAATGCTGGCTGGGGGCCATCGGGTGCTGCTCCCCCGGGGTCCCAGGGCCAGTTTCCGACAATCCTCGACCTAGGCTGGGGAGAAGAAAACAAAACTCCTGTTTATTTTCATTGTTTCCTACTGGAAATTTCGGGTTTTCTTCAAGTGTGAGTGTGACCTCAGCCGGCTCCTCCGCAGCATTCGTGATCTTGGCGTGTCACTTACCTTTGTCAAAGTTCATCCTGAAATTCACACTCCTCACAGCTTGCACACCATGGGTGTTTTTAGACTTGCCACTTGATCTGCGGGTGGTAAAAGGTATTTGGAGAACACACGGAGGGGCACATTGTGACAGATGCGTCTGTGCTGACTTTGCAGGACACGGTTTTCCTCCTGCGTGGTGGCTGGGGGCTCCCCCCCCCCACTGCAGTAGGGCCGTGGTACCCCAGGGCCACTTCCGTTGGGTGATTAATTCCTTGCCCTGCAGGTGGCTAAAAGGAAAATCTGTTTTCTTTTTTTTTTTAAAGATTTATTTATTCATGATAGACATAGAGAGAGAGAGAGAGAGGCAGAGACACAGGAGGAGGGATAAGCAGGCCCATGCTGGGAGCCTGACGTGGGACTTGATCCCGTGACTCGATCCCGGGACTCCAGGATCACGCCCTGGGCCAAAGGCAGACGCGAAACCACTGAGCCACCCAGGGATCCCCAGGAAAATCTGTTTTCAATGTGAGAGAGACTCCTGACCACTCTCACAGGGGCGGTTCTTGGGGCTGGCAGCTTGGGGGGGTGGGGTGGGACCCTACGTCCCCATGTGCCCTGTACGGCAACCAGGACAGTCAGAAATGAAAACATGTGGGCTTGAAGAGGGCAAGCACTGATCTGCGTTGGAGTCACGGCCTTGTGACCAGGATCAGAAGGAAGGACGAGGACAGGGTGGGAGCTGGAGGGGGAGGAGGAGGGGGAGCGGGAGGAGGGGGAGCAGGAGGGGCATGCCAGGGGGCCAGCTCAGCGCAGCAGCTGTGGCGCAGACAATCTGGATCTGCCAGCAGCTGTCAGGAAACCCTGTGTGGTTCCCCCCCCTCCCCGTGAACCTGTCCCTCATGGTGCCTGCCTGGGGGGCCCACGAACAGGCCCTTTGGACCCACCACCCCTGCTCCCTCATAGCCACCATGGTGCAAGGCCTGCAGAGTGCACTGCAGGGGCCCAGAAGGGGGGCGAGGGAGCTTGGGGGCACACAGGCCTGCTTCCCTTAGTGACAAGGACTATGCACTCTGGCCTGAGGTCACCTGATCTCTGGGCCAGGGGACCCAGGCCCCCATCAGAACCCAGCAGGTGGCCTCATGGAGTGGCCTTCCCCACACGGGTCACTGGGGTGGGCCCCTGGGGTCACAACTCCTACAAGGACTGCCCCCTCTTGAATCCAGTTCCGAGAGGCGGGAGAGCCTGCGGGGCGCTCAGCAGTAGGGTGTGTGGCTCCTGCGCCCTGGGGTGAGGCGGGTGCCCTGGGGGTGCTCCAGTGGAGGTGCCCGTGGGGGAGGTGACTGGTGGCCCCCGCAGTGACACACTTGCCTGTCCATGGCACTAACGCCTTGTCCTGCAGGATACGGAGAGCCCCAAACCTCTGCTGGATGCCAGGAAGGAGACTGGCTTTCCAGACCATCTCTCCTCGACGCCTGTCCTGTCCTCGACGCCTGTCCTGTCTGGCCTCAGCACTCCCAGCTGCAATGGCCCTCGGAAGTCCTTCCTGCCGTCCACCCAGCTTCTGAGCTTCATTGTCAGCCCGCGTCGTCCCTCGCAAGTGACCAGTTCTTCCCTATGTGGACCAACCCCCTACTGCTGGGGCTCCTCCCCATCGGAACACCTGCTCACCTGTCCTCATACCTGAGCTCAGGAAGGCTCCTGCCCCCTCAGAGACCCAGGGCCGCCTCTGCTCCCGTGTGTCCTAATGGGTCCAGGTGGGCCCAGGGCCCGCGGCCAGGACAGAGGTCTACAATACTCCAGGCAGTGACCTCTTGCTGGCCTGGCGAGCAAGACTCTAATTGGGAGTGGGGACAGCTTTCCCACCACATCTTCCTCCTGGGCCAGTGTCTCCTGCAGTGTCTGCCCCGCTTACTGCTCCCCCCTGTGGACCCCACCTCCCCACCCAGCGCACCTGAGCTGTGGCCGTGGCAGCCACAGTGAGAGCCACAGGCCACTGTCAGGGGAGCACGTGCCCAGTGTCGTCATGTGTGACCAGGAGCTGGGGGCAGCCATGTGCAGTGAGGCGCTCAGCCCTCTCTCGAGTGGGAGAGGAAGATGATGGATAAAGGACAACAGAATAGAAACAGAGAGGTGGCCCTGATGGTCTTCCAGCTGAGCTCTAGGCCACCCCGAACCCCAGCTCGCTCCTGCTCTTTCATAGCAAGACATCTATCTCTCAAGGATGGTTGCCAGATAAATTTCAGGATTTCAGATAAAAATGTTTTTTACTGAAGTAAATATCAACATTGCATTTTTTTAAATTTTTTTTTAAATTTATTTACGATAGTCACACAGAGAGAGAGAGAGGCAGAGACACAGGCGGAGAAGCAGGCTCCATGCACCGGGAGCCCGACGTGGGACTCGATCCCGGGTCTCCAGGATCACGCCCTGGGCCAAAGGCAGGCGCCAAACTGTTGCGCCACCCAGGGATCCCTCAACATTGCATTTTTATAAGTATAACTATGTCCTAAATATTTTCCCCCTCCCAAGTATAAGTATATCCCAAACACAGTATGGGACGCACTTAGGCTAAACATTTTTTTCCTTGTTTATCTGAAATTCAGATTTAACTGGGCGTACCATCTTTATATTTGCTGGATTTGGCAACCCTAACATGAAGCACGTTGGGTGCTGCAGGAGCGGTCAGGATTGGGACATCGGGCACAGCGGCCTTTCTGGGACAGAACTGCAGGTAACATGAGAGCAGATGCGGGAGGCATCTGCAGCGTGCACTCGCCTGAGCGGGTGTCTGCCGCCAGGGAAGGTGCCGACCAGGGACCTTCAGACGCTCCCTTCCTGCCACATGTGTCCTGGCTTTCCTGGGCGTCAGGCTCTCAGCAGCGCCGGCCGCACCGATGTCATTCCCTTCTCCGTCCAGCGTCCCGGGCCGTGGAGGGCGAGAGAGGGGCCCTGCGTCTTCATCGTGCACTGGGCCCTGAGGGCGGGCCTCCTCTTCCCCGTCCGCCCAGCACCCCAATGCCTTGCAGGGTCCCGCCAGCCCCCAGGAGGTGGTCTGCGCCCCTCGCCCGCCCGCCCACCGACCCAGGCAGCCTGCAGCCCACAGACCTCCGGCTGGCCTGGACTCTTGCAGGAACTCGGGGCTCTCCCGCGGGCGTCCCGAAGAGCGCAGCTGCTCTGCGTGTGCCCCAGCCCACAGCCCCACTGGAGCCCTGCAGCCCAGGCCGTGCCCACGCACAGCGGGGGGCGGGGGGAGCCGGGCAGGTAGGCGGGGTAGGCGGGGACAGTCACCCGCTGCAACGTCAACCACCAGAGGGGACTGATGGCCCAAAGTCCAAAGTGGGCGCTCTCGTGTTCGCTCCGAGCAGCAGCAGCCCGGACAGGCGGGGAGGAGGAAAGTAGACGCATCCTGCGAAGGGCCCTTCAACAGGACACGGAAGCACCCGCCAGGCGCAGGGGGTAGCGCCGGGCCACCGGGTTTCCGCCTCTCGGTGGGCTTGCCGAAGCTCTTCCTAGGTTCCAAGAAGCATCCCGCCCCCGCTGCAGCGCCCAAGGACCCCCACAAACCCTGCTGCCCAGGCCTCAGGAGATCACATCTTCCAACCAAGAATCAGCTTCGGTTGCGTTTAGTGCCTTGCCCCAGGTCACCGAAGGAGTGAGGGGCCAAGGCCAAACTCATTCCCAGAGAGGAGTCCTGGGCAGGACCCACTGCCCCCGCCTCCGCCCCCACAGAGATGCCAGAGGAGGGACACCTGCCACCGGTCCCGGGTGCCCCCGGGGCTCCTCGTCACCCTCGCCCCTCAGCTTCTCTCCTTTCCCTGGCTCTGGTGTCCCCACTGGCTCCCAGCCAGCACCCAGGGCACAGCTAGCTCCATCCTACAGGCCTGCCCAGGGCCGCCACCCATTCACCCCATGGGATGCACTGGGAGCAGAGGGGAAGGGGCGGCCAGCCCCGGAGGCTGCAGGGGTGATGGGCTGCTGGGGTGCCAGGGCAGGCGGCGGAGGCCGGGCCTCCAGAGCTGCCAGCTAAGCCCTCAGCGAGGAAAGGGCACACAGAGGAGGCAGACAAAGGGCCTGTGGTTCCACAGACTGAGCCCCAGGCTGGAATCCCCTTTGTGGGTTTGGCTGCCCTTTCAGGTCCTCGAGGCAGCTTCCTGGAGGGAGGGAGGGAGGAAGGGCGGGCGGGTCCAGGGGCCCCAGCGTCCTTCATCGTTACCATGTGCCAGTCACCGAGCAGAGGGCTGGGGCCCATCTTGTCTGGTCCTACTGAGTAAGCGATGTCTGCCCCATTTTCGGGGTGAGCCGGCTGGGACCCCAGGAGGAGAAGTCAACGGGTTGGGCCGTACCTGTGGCGGAGCAGGGACCCCCGGGGGCCAACATGCGGCCAGGCCTGAGCAGAGCCCGGAACCCATGCTCATAGATGAAGAAGGCAGAAACCCACATGGGCAGCTGGTCCCTACCGGCCAGAGGCCTCCGCCAGGGGCTCGCTCCCGGTTTCCAGGGCTTCGCATCCATTCAGAGGCTGCAGAGACCCGTCCAAGAGAACAGCTGACCCCAGGGGTTTCTCTGTCGCGGAAGGGTGATTTGGTAAGGAGCTTTATGCAAGCCAGGCAGGGAGGGCGCAGAGCTGGCCCCTGACCCTGGGGGGAGTCTCCGCAGGCATGAGGGGCAGCTCAGTTTCATTGAGAGGGTCTCCCATTTTCCCAAGACTAGGACTAACTCCCTTGGTTTAGAGCTGTGGTTCCAGCTGGGGCTGGTGGTGCTTCCTCGGGACCTTTGGCCGGGTCAGGAGACATTTTGGGCTGTCACAACTGGGTGAATGTTACAGACCTTGAAGGGACAGAGGCCGAGACGTTGGTGGATACCCTACAATGCACCGCACGGACCCCATGTGCACACGCAAGATAGCTCTCTGGCCCCAAACTGTAGCAGGCCAAGGTTGAGACCCTCGGGCTAGTTGCTTCTCGCTTCCCAAGGGGTGCACCTCTCCCTTTCACCCCACGTGAATCTGGAGGGGATCCAGAGTGGGGTCTGTTTCCCCGGAGCTACCAACCCTCAGAGCTGGAGGTCTGAGCACCCCACCGGCGTGCCTTTGGGCCTGGAGCGTCATCTTCTCTGTGCTCCCACCCCCTGACCCTGGTTCCCACCTCTCTGGGGCTCTCCAGCAAAGGAGGTGTCTGTGATGTCTCCCACATCAGTCCACAGGCCGTACGAGGCTGGCGGATATTTTTATTGTGGTAAAATACACAGAAGATAGAATTTGCCATTTCAGCCAGTTCAAACTGTGCGGGGCAGTGACCTCCAGTGCGTGCACGGTGCTGTGCGGGTCACCATCCTCTAGCTCCAGAAGATTTTCACTGCCCCCCGGAAGCCCCGGACCCCACAGCCATTACACAGTCACTCTCTAGTCGGGTCACGGGCCCTGTACAGCATGATGTTTAGCTGCATCTTCTTTGAGTTTTCCTGTTTCGTCTTCCCGCTTGGCCTTATGGAGGTTCAACATCCACACGATAAAACGCACCTATGTTCACAGTGAAGTTTAAAATTTTGACAGATGCATGCACTCGTGCACCTCCCCATGGCGCGCAAAATGTAGACAGTGTCACCCCCGCCGGGGCTGGGTCTATGACACCCCGTCTCCTCCCAAACTCAGCTCTGGAGAATCGCTGGTCCTTTTGTCACTAGATTTCCTAAGATTTCAAATAAATGAAATCATGCAGCATGGGCTCGTCTGTGTCGCTTCCTCCGCCTACGCCCGGCTCGCAGGCTCATCTCTGCTGACCTGCGCCTCATGCCGGCAGGGCCCTCCTGTCCCGAGCAGGGGCTATCCATCCGTGCACCAGCCCACGATCATTGAGAGGTTTGTCTGGGCTATTTCGAAGAGAGCTTCTGGAACATGTGTGCATGAGTCTTTGTGACGTAAATGCTTCTGAGCGCCCAGCCAGGCAGTCGCGGGCTCCCGGTGAGCATGGGTGCGGGCCTGTAAGAAGAGGCCGTCTGAGGGCCCGAGGCCACTCCGCACTCCCGCTGCCAGCGCTCGGGTCCTGCAGCCCCAGGCGCACTGGGCGTCCTGGGTCCCTGCTCCCCCCCCCCCGCGGAGCCCCTCCCTGCGTGCCCGGTGCCCACCCACACCTTCCTCCCAATGGCTCCAGCCAAACCTCTGCCCAGAGTTTGCTCTTTTCTATTGAACCCCTTTTCCTCCTGGCTGTGATCTTGGGGGATCTAGCGACTCGGCGACAGCTCATCAGAAGAGGCTCCGGCCTGGGCTCACCCGCGGCCTCGCAGGCGAGAGCCAGCCTGTCCTGCGCAGGAGATTCTCTGAGGCCTTAACTTTCTCACCAGGGCTTCCAAGTGTCCCTGCTGCTGTGATGCAAAGATCCTTCGATGAACAGACTGAAGACATTTCAGATGTTCCCAAACTGGGAAAAAATAGGAAAAGGAGTTCTGGCAGCCGGTGTGGAGGTGGAATGGAGACGGCCATCGACGATCCCATGAGATGCCATCTACAGGGTCCTTTTTCCTGCTACAAAAGTCATACGTGTGCGCTGCAGGAATTCGGGAATGTGCTCAACTGGAAAGAAGTCCCGTTACGGGCAGCCCTGGTGGTGCAGTGGTTTAGCGCTGCCTGCAGCCCGGGGTGTGGTCCTGGAGACCTGGGATCGAGTCCCACGTCGGGCGTCCTGCGTGGAGCCTGCTTCTCCCTCTGCCTGTGTCTCTGCCTCTCTCTGAATGAATAAATAAATAAATTAAAAAAAAAAGAAGTCCCATTACCCAGAGGTGCTCATTGCTGCTATTCCCGTGTATCTACTTCTGGTGTTTTAAAATGCACCTGGGCAGGAGCACCTGGAGGAGTGTGTGATGCTTGATCTCGGGGTCAGGGCTTTGAGCCCTGTGTTGGGCATAGAGATCACTACAAAATTAAAAAAAAATTAATGCATTTAGGCCTATAAAAGGGTCAAGTTTGATAAATAGGACAGCCAGCTATAGAGGCTGGCTTTAGGGAGGAGAGCAGCTCTCTGAGGACAAGAGGTGAACAGAGGGAAAGGTTGCCAGGGACGACTTGAAATAGGGCAGGAGAGACAAGCAGGTGCCCCAGTGTCTGCAGAGGCTCGTGTGTGAGCTGAGGGGCCAGGGTCTGGGCAGGGGCAGGGCACACAGGTGTCCACGGACATGAGGAACTCTGTGGTGACGGGCATTGGTCCCCAAGCGCTGCTTGTGGTCACGGCTCCCGTGGCGTGGGTACATGTATCAGGGCGTGTCCTGGGGTTTGGATCTTTTTCCCGGAACCACGGGATGGATGGATGCACCGAGGAACACTTAGCGTCCATCATGCACCTGCCTGGGGCCGGGCCTGATGCCAGGTGCTTGCATAAGTGCTACTGCCCTCAGTCCTGGCACACACCTGCGGGGCGGGCGATCCTTGCTCATGTTCCTGGATGTCTCCGCGGCCCGGTGCCCGGGGCTTCAGCCCTCCACGGTTTGGGGCTCTGGGGTGTGTCCCAGGCTGCGGCGCAGCTGCTTATCGCTGTGGATTCCCTCTCAGTGACTCACGGCACCATCCGAGACAAGGTGCGTGCCAGGCCTGAGCCCAGGACCCTGGCTGAAGGAGGGACTGTTGGTTTATCCTGCTTTTCATCGTTGGCTAAGCTATCGTTCTGGCCTTTGGGCAGAAGTCAGTCAGCCTTCAGGAACAACTGAGAAAATTCTAACTCCTTCCTTATCCGTGTGCTGGCTCAACTCCAGACAGACGTGTGTGTTGGCCGCGAACTGTTCCATCTTATACAACACTGAACGGTGTGGCTCCTGGCCCTGATTGGTCTCTGGGAGGTGTCACCAGTCCCAGGGCCTGCTGGAGGCCCACCAGGTGCGTGGACTCATCGGTCACAGCGTGGGGGTGGGGGGGCTCAAGAGACATTCGGATGGGCAGGCGACTAGGGGCTCGGGACACAGGGAGTGCCCGTCCATGCCTGTCCTCCCACCCTACCTCCTCGGGCCTAGGGCACACACCTCTCCCCCACCCCCCAGGCACCAAGACACCCACCCCCATCACCTGGGCCAGGACCCACTCCTACACACCTCTCCTCCCCAGGCACCAGGACCCCCACACCTCCCCCCTCACCAGGCACCAGGACCCCCACACCTCCCCTCCCCAGGCACCAGAACCCCCACAACTCCCCCCTCACCAGGCACCAGGTCCCCCCACACCTCCCCTCCCCAGGCACCAGGACCCCCCCACCAGGCTCCAGAACCCTCACATCTCCCCCCACCAGGCACCAGGACCCACACCCAACCCCCAACCAGGTACAAGAGAACCTCCTTTGTCGGCTGCAGTCAGTGGGGTCAGAGGTGGGATGTTATAATCAGAAAGGTCAGTCTTCAAAATCTGCCCCCCACCTCTGACGGGCCAGAGGGAGAGGAGACACCAGGGCCTAGGTCTGTGCTGTAGTCGCGGACTTGGGGGAGGCCTTCCCTGGGTTTGCCTCTGGTTCCGGCTCCTTCCCTCTCTCCGGCCTCAGAGAGGTGAGAGCCCGGGGGCGGGAGGGGGCTGGGGGGCCTGGGGGCAGGAGCTGAGTCTCACTGCCTCTGCCCCAGGCTTTGGGCTCCGGGAGCACATGTGGACAGACACACGTGCACACGAGCATGCGGCCGTGGCGGACACAGGGTGGGAGGCCCTGGGCGGCTGGGGGGCCACCGGGGAGATGGGACCCCGGCCCTGGGGCATTGGGCTTCCGCTGGGAACCTGCCATATCAATCCTGAAGCAAAGGCCCAGGAAGTGAGGGGCTTGGTTTCCTTGCAATCTTTCCCGTCCTCTACTGGCAGCTTTCTAGAAGGGTCCTCACTAACAAGGAATGGAACAAATGGAGCTGGAGGATTGAGCCGAGAGCACAGGGACGTGATGAGCGAGAGCACGCGGCCAGGAGGGACAGACTGCAGGGCCCAGGGCCGCGGGGTGCAGGGCCGAGACTGGAACCAGGCACGTGGGGGGCCAGGCCCTCGGTCTGGGAGGCACTGCTGGGGGAACCAGCCAGCTCTTGGGACACTTCTGAAGACACTGGTCGTACTAAGAAACGAGACCCCATGGAGTAAATTTGAAGATTGGGTTGGCATCCGGGGCGATGCAGGGTCTGGCAGTGGGAGCTCCGAGTTTGCAAAACGGAGATATATATATATATTTTTTTACAAGAAGGGGGCTGAGCAAGGAGCTAACATGAAAGTAAAGAGAGGGTGGCCCCAGGCTGCTTTCCCTCGGGGTGCGGACGGGGTCCTAGGTGGGTGACCACAGCTTCCTCGGCGGATGGCCAGGCTTGTGGGGCACACGAGCTCCTTGGCGCTGGCCAGGCTGTCCCCCACCCACCGCCGCAGATCGTGTTTCCCGGAGAGGCTGGAAGGGCGCATGGGTCAGGTGTTCAAGTCCGGGGCGGGGGGACCTGGCTGAGGGGACACCTTCTGGGGCCTGTGGTTTCAGCAGCAATCACAGTGGCCCCGTGGTCCCTGACACCGGCCCAAGCAAGCGGGCCGCAGTGAGCGCTAGTGAGCAGGTGCATCGGAAACGCTCCTCGAGCCACTGGGGTAAAGGACCTCCTGGTCCCGGCCCTGTGGTCCCACGCGGTGGCCTACGGCCCACTCAGGCCCTGTGGGCAGTCCCACTGGCTGCGGACACCAGGGGGCAGAGGGCAGGTGGCCTGTGCTCATGCTCGAACCCCCCCAAGCCGCCGACCTGTGTCCCTGACGTCTGGAGCCCTCCAGCCGCCCGAGGAGCCCACGGGGGTGAGCCCCTCACCCGTGGGGCCAGCGCTGGCACAGCCAAGCCCGATCGCGGGGGCACCCCGTGCTAACTGGAGAACCCCACCCCCCCACGCTGGGACGTGCCCTGGGAACCTTGAAAAGACCATTAGCCGCTATTTCTGTAAACCACAGTACAAATGAATAAAACATAGGATGGGGGAAGACACATAAAACGCATACCTACGTGTTTTATAAAAATAAAAAGAGAATCTACAATACGTAATTGCTCTGGCAAAAGACCCACAGCCAGAATCATGGAACCTACCCCTCGATACCCAGGCCCAAATGGTCTAATTGGGCAGAAGACTGAAGAGGCAAATCGCAAGAGGGACGAGGCACGTGTGCCCGGGAGCAGGTGCTCCGTGCCGCGGGTCATCAGATCACTGCAAAGTGAGAGCTCCCAAGACACCAAGGCAGCCCCCCCCCCCCGGGACAGGCGAGAGCAGGTGTCGGGGAGGCGATGGAGACCCTGGGACCCCCACCCTCAGCAGCTGCTTGGTGGGCACGTCAGATGACACATCACTTTGGAAAGGAGTTGGTGGTTTCTTTACAAGTTGAACACAAACGGGGGCGCCTGTGTGGCTCAGCCGTTGAGCCTCTGCCTTTGGCTCAGGTCCTGGGGTCCTGGGATAGAGCCCCGCGTCAGGCTCCTCCCTCTGCCTCTGCCGTCCCTGCTGGTGCTCTCTCACTCTCGCTCTCTCAAATAAATGAATAAAATCTTAAAACAAAAAATGATTTAAACATACACGCCGTGTATGACCCGGCCATTCCACCTCTGGCTGTTGGCTCAACAGAAATGAAAACGTGTCCACATGAAAGCCCACAACTGTTCAGAGCAGCTTTATCGGTACTAGCCCAACCCAGAAGCAACCCAAATGCCCATCGACACGGGAATATGGGTGAAGGCGCTGCGTCCTCTGGTGGGGTGCAGGGGGGGACACCAGGGGCAAAGAAGCCACGCTGCAGCCACGCGGCTCCCGCAAGTGTCCCGCTGGGCAGAAGGAGCCGGGGTCATTCTGTTTACCTAAAATTCTTGGAAGGACAGAAGGCAGATCGGTGGTCACCCAGGGAGCGGAAGGTGGGACACAGGGAGGATTTGGGGGTTACCGAATCGCCCTGCACCACGGTCTGCTAAACAATAATACACCGTCCTGGGTAAAAATAAAGAGAGCGAGAACAAAGAAAGAAGCAAGAATCGAGGGACAGAGCATTCCTCCCGTAAACAGGATGGGGACAGGGTGGCATCTGAGCATAGATCTGTAGGAAGTGGGGGCAGGAGGAGAGCACAGGTGCCAAGGCCATGAGGCAGGACCATGCCTGTGGTGTTCCCGACCACAGCTGGGAGCACAGCTGGGAGCCCCGTGGCTGCAGCTCACGGAGGGTGGGGGGGGTGGACAGAGGGATGACATCATTTCCTCTGAGTGAAATGAGGAGCCAGCACATCTGGACATATTTCAGAGACAGAGTAAAACCGACAGGATCTGCCCACAGCTTGAAGGCAGACAATGGAAGAGAGGAGCCAAGGAGGCCTCCACATTTTTGTGCTTTTTTTCTTTAAGTTTTATTTATTCACGAGACGCACAGAGAGAGGCAGAGACACAGGAGGAGGGAGAAGCAGACTCCATGCGGGGAGCCCGATGTGGGACTCAATCCCAGGACCCCGGGGTCACAACCTGAGCCGAAGGCAGACTTTTAACCGCTGAGCCCTCCATTTGTCCCCATTTTTGTGTTGTTTTTAAATCCTGCTGACAGAGGTACGTGTGATTACACGCGGTAAAATTCACCATTTTCAGCGCGACAAGCCCACGAGTTCTGGTGGCCGCACCTCCGCGGCCGCACACGGGCCACGAGCTCCCGCCACACTCTAGCCCCCCGTGTGGTTTCCACAGTGCTGTCTACACGGCCTGCTCCGGGCAGCGGCTCCGCCCCTGCTGCCCAGAGTCTGCCCATCAGTGCCTTACGGTTTGTTTTCCCGACGGGCATTTGGGTTTCTGGCGTTTGCCGATTCTGAATAAAGCTGCTATGGACACGTGCGTGCCGGTTTGTCTATGTTTTCTTTCCTCTTGGGTACATTTTAGGGGCGATGGCCGCGAGTTCAGCCTCCGATTTGAGCGGAGGCCGCGTGTCCACCAGCACCCCGAGGCCTCCATGCACTTGCTGTTGTCCCTACTCGGAGCTTTTCAAACTGCGCAGTTGGAAGGATGGACCCCTGCCTTTTGCTGGGATGGGAAATTCTGACAGTGATGCATGTTTCAGAGGGATCATTAGGATATATTTGGGGTCTTGTTACTGTCTTGTTAATAAGGCTCGATCTCTCTCAAATAAATAAAATCTTTAAAAAAATCGTAAAAAAAATGTGATGTGATTGACAAAATCTATTACCGTTTTCATAACAAAAAGTTTTCTGTAAAAAAGCTGAAACCAGTGTACCAGGAGTGGATTTAGCTGCAAGTAAAAGAAGATCCAACCAACAGCAGCTCAGAAGCCCACGGAAGCGTGGATGGAGGCAGCTGGCAGGGAAGGGGCGGTGGGCCCACCACGTCCTCACACCCACAGCTTCTGGAGTTCACTCATTTGGCCCAGCAACTTGTCACTTCATGGTGAGAAGGTGGCTGCTGATGTTTAAGCATCATGTCTACATCCAAGACTGGGAGGAGGGAGAGGAGGGGAAGAATGCCAGCTAAATATGTCCCTTTTCTCAGGAAAAAGCAGTCTTCCCAAGAAACCACCAACAGACAACTGCTTTCCTCTCCTTGGCCAACACTCGGCCCCACAGGCTCCTGGGACTTGGCTGGAGACTGGAAGGGAGTTTCACTTTTCCAGTCTCTAAGGTGGGGGAAGCCAGGCAGGGGCATGGACACCCGAGGGAGCGCAGGCGGCCACCACTCGCACAGCCACAGGCCACCGCAGGAGGGCTGGGCTGTGTGTGCATGGGGGCTCACGCCCAGGTTGCAGATGCAGGGCCCCGGGTGGGTGGGAGGTTCCTTGAGGGTTAAAGGTCCGAGGAGGGAGCAGGTGGAGGAGCTGGTGGGCCTTGCAGCCTGCAGCTGAGGCAGCTCCCGCCAGAATGACATTTGTCACTGTGGCCAGACGGCCCCCACCCCACTCCGACCTTGGGGAGATCAGGAGAGCTCCGCCAAGGGCCGGTCCAGGTGGGAGGGTGCAGCTGGGGGATGCACCTTGCCACGGGGGCCCCAGGACATCCCCGGGGGGGCACAGCCCTCGGGTCTCAGGGCTCTCTGGCCCTCGGAGGCAGGTGGTGTCGGTGGAGCAAAGCTGTGGGTCCCCCTGCCTGGAGTGGTCCAGATTTGGGGTGATTTCTGGGGCCCAGCTCCAACTGCCTGCTAAGGGGCTTCTCTGTCCCATGGCTAGGCTGCCTGCATTTGCACCTCCCGCACCCCCAGCCCCTGATTAGGGAGGGACATTGCACAGGCGCTGGGGCGGGGCAGGCGCTGCTTTCCCACTCCAGGGTCCAGGCTGCCTTCGGGCTCCTGGAGGAGGGTGCGCTGCGGGGGGGGGGGGGGGGGGTCCTGGAGGAGGGTGCGCTGCAGGGGGGGGGGTCCTGGAGAAGGGTGCGCTGTGTGTGGGGATGTGTGCTTCCTGGAGGAGATGCTCCCTGGAGGAGGGTGCGCGGGGCGGGGGGGGGGGGGTGGGTGCTGGGGGGGTGCTGGAGGCTGACTACAGGGCTGAGAGAACCCGCCCTGCCCTCCCCGAGTGTCCTGCCGCTTGTGGGGCGATTTCTGACCCCGCAGCAGACGGCCAACGTTTGTAGGATAGTGCTCCCTCAGGGGCCTCCGTGGGGATGACGTGGGAGGGGGATCCTCCGTTTACTGCAGGGGAGAAACAGAAGAGAGGAGGGGGAGGAGGAGGGGTGAAGGTTAGAAGCAGGGGCAGAACCCCGGCTGAGCCTGGAGGGCAGAGGGAGGAGGCGGGTCGGGTCGGGTCGGGCCGGGGCGGGGTCGGGGTCGGGGTCGGGGTCGGGGTCGGGGCCCGGGCCGGGGGCGGGGCCTGCCCTGGGTCGGGGCGGGGCCGGGGCTGGTGCCCCGCGAGCCCGAGGCCAGTTTGCTGTTTGTGTTTTGGTAAAACCGCCCCGGGCCTGCGGGCTGATGCGGCCGGAACACGAGGGCGTGCGAGCCTCGCGAGCGGACCTCCCGGACGTGGGGCACCGGGGGGCGCGGCGGCCCCGGGCCCGTCCCTCCTGCCTTCTCGGAAACTCACTTCACGGACAATTTCTCCTGGACATTTGCAAGCGGCGCTTGGCGTGACCGCCCGGCGGCTTCGCGGACTTTCCTTCAGAGCCAGGCTCTCCCGGGAGCCTCCCGCAGCTCCGCGGACTCCTGCGGAGACCACAGCCGCCCTCTGCGCCCCAGCCCGCCGCGTGCAGGGAGCCCGAGCGGGGCTGGGAGGGGGCCCAGACGTGGGGGGGCTGGGAGGGAGCCCAGATATGGGGGGCTAGGAGGGGCCCAGACGTGGGGGGGCTGGGATATATAGGGGGCTGTGTGGAGCAGGTCCGCAGGGAGGGCAGGGCAGTCCTGGGGAGGGGGCTGTTAGCCGGCAGGGCTCCCACCTGCTGTGGACGCAGGCCAGGTGACTCCATCCCCACGTGCGGCGTCGCCCGTCCTTGGCAGGACAGGACGACTCAGAGTCAGCAGGGAGCCTGAGTCACATCCCCGAGCAGAGGCCCCGGCTGCCCCAGGCCCAATCAGGACACCTGCTTGGGGGGGGGGGGGCGGAGGGAGGGAGCGCCGCGCTCTCGTGGGGGCGGGTTTCTCCTTGCTAGCCCGGTTCTGGGGCCTGGACCCGCCCTGCAGCCCGCCCCGCCCCCCCGCCCCCCCTCCCCGCCCCCGCCCCGGCAAGGCCGGGTCTCCCAGGCCGCTGCACCTGCCGCCTCCTCTAGGTGGCCTCCCGGTTGGGGGGGCGGCTAGGAAGGAAGTGCCAGGGCCAGGGCGGAATGCTGAACCGCAGGTGCACAGGACACCTCGCCGGCGGGGCCACCAGACAAACTCATACCCATTCGCCCCCGTTTTAACTTCAAGTGTGCCCCCGAGTCCCAGTGTCCCTAACCTGGAGAAACAGGAAGGGGGAATAAATAATTTATTGAAATTGGAGGAATAAATAAGATATGCGGGCGGGGGTACAAATAACAGTAAAAATCATTAGCACGTATACACACACACACACACACACACAGGCGCTCCCGCAGGCGGGATGGGGGCCGGGACCTCGCAGCAGAGGCGGCCGCGGCGGCACACGGGCGCCCCCCGGAGGCAGGGGGCGTACGTCCGGAAGGGCCGCCAGTCTCCCCAGGTCCCTAGGGCGCGGCGCCACCAGCGGACCCCCTGCCCTGCGAGTGCCCGCGGAGCTGCACCCCCTGTGCGACCCTCGTCACCCAGGAGCGGTGGGCCGCCAGGCTGATGTAGACGCCGGGCCGGTCGCGCTCCGCACAGCCCTCACCCCAGCTGATGATGCCGGCCAGCAGCCAGGTGCCCTCTACCTGGCACATGAGGGGGCCCCCGGAGTCACCCTGCGGGGAGGAGGGGAGGTCAGGGGCCCACGTGGGCCAGGGCTGGACAGTGCCCAGACGGACAGGGCAGGTGGCAGGCGGCTCCCTGGGGGGCAGGCGGGCGGGTGCATTTCTCTCCTGGAGGAAGAGGTGCTGGAACTCCAGCAGGCCCCTGGGGGCCTGGGCCGGACAGGCCTTGGGGGTACCCCCTGGCGAGGAGCTCTCCGTGGGGGACCTCCTCGCTCACAGCCCCTGGCCCAGCGCCCGTGGGCAGCAGATAGGAATTGTGAGCAGGACCTACAGCGTCCAAGCCCAGGAGCTAACCTTACACCCGCCTGCTGTCCGCCACCGCAGTGCTGGAGCTGGTGCTGGGGACCAGGACGAGGAGCCCCCTCAAGAGAAGGCCCAGAGAGGGGGTCTGGTACACCCAGGATGCTCAGTGGATGTTTGGTGTGTGGCCCAACGGATGGACGGCCGAGCCACGTGGAGGCATCTAGGGGGGCTTGCAGGTCCCAGTTGATTTGGGGGGGTGGGCAGCGGTGGAGCTCAGGGGGACGAATGTGGGAAGAAGGTGGGGTGCTCACCAGACAGGCATCTCGCTGCCCCTCCAGGTAGCCAGCGCACAGCATGTCCTCGGTGATGGCTTCCTGGCCGGCTCCTCGCCAGTACAGGCGGCTGCAGATTTCCGAGTCGATGATGGGGACCTCCAGCTTCTGCAGGGTCTGGGGATGGGCCAGGGGCACTGGGGGCAGGAGCAGAGGGTCGGACTTGGGATGCCCTCTCCTTATTGTCCTCACGGAACCATCCACTCCCCGCAGGGGCAGTTCCCAAAGGCGGAGGGACCTCTGTCCGGCTCTCCTAGACCGGTGGAAACCCCCCAAATTCCAAGATTCCACCTCCGGACCTACTGAATCCAGACAGGAGCGTGCGCCCCAAGACCCCGAACCTTTAATGAGATTTCTGAGGCCCAAAAAATGGTTCGAACCACTGGGCCCGGCTTGTCCTGCCTTAGGGACCACTTTGTCCCACACGGGCCTGGAACAGGGCTCAGTTGATCACCTGCGTTGGCGTGACCAGGGCTGAGGAGGCCCCGCACCCAGCAGGTGGCAGCCCCTGGGGCTGGTCGGTGCACCCTCCCCAGCCTGCAATTCCAGTTCTCGAAGGAGCCCCGCGGGATGACTATGGGGAGGCTGCCTGCACCCTCGGACTCAGTGAGCCCCCAGGTACCTGATGTCATTTCTCTTCATTCTTTTGGACAATCTGGTTCAAGTCCCATTTTTCTTATCCTTTTCCCTCTTAGCGCGGCCCCTTATCTACCTGCTCTGCTGCCCTGCCTCTTACTTTATCTGACATGTATCTATACACGGTGTTTTCCAAACCTCCAGACTTGGTCTGACAATTGTATTTTCCAGTTATGGAGACTCGGTTCCTTCTGGAAATTTCGCCTGCAATCACGGCACGCCGCCACCAGCAGGTGCCTGTTCCCACTTGGGAGTCCCAGGGCTGTCTTCCTATTCCGAGTCGGCCTGGCCCCACATGTGCTCCCTACATCACTGAACAGCGGGTTGGTCTGGCCGCGGCTCCCCAGACCGTCACCACGGACCCCTCTCGACTAGGAAGGGCCTACGGCTGTGCGGCGGGGCTCAGTGACCTCACGCCTCTGCTCTGCGGCTCATTTTCCTTTTGTCTCTATCATCAAAGACAGCCGTTTCCCTTGTGCCAGGCCTCTGGCTGCTACCCTTGGCTGCTCACCGTGTCCGTGTCCCGGGGAGTCGGCCACCCTCCGTCCCCAGCCACCCCCAGGCACCCGGGAGGGGAGAGGCTGTACCCCCATCGCGGACGCTCCCCCAGCCCGCAATCCAGCAGCGCGTGTTGGGAAGGAGGTGGACGGAGGAGTCGGGCAGGCAGATGGGCAGGATTCGCTCGGAGAAGCGAACGGAGTGCTCCAGGCGCACCAGGGCGATGTCGGCGCGGGAGCCCTCTCTCCAGGAGTACACAGGGTGGGACAGCACCCAGGCGATCCCCACCTCCTGGGACCTGGGGCCAGGGTTCCCCAGCTGCCAGGTCCCCAGCAGCACAGAGTACTCAGATGGTTTGTTCAGATTGCTGTCAGGAAGAGGAAGGGGGTCAGCCAGGACCTGGGCCGGGGGGGGGGGCGGGGGGGGGTCTGGGTCAGGCCGAGCATACCCCTTGAAGCAGTGGGCAGCCGTGACCACCCAGCGGCTGCTGAGCAGGGAGCCCGCACAGTGGTGGGTGCCGTTCTTCTGGATGCTCACGACCCAGGGCCACTGGGCGTCGGTGCTGTCCTCGCCACCTACGATCCGGTTCAGCTGCTGGGGCTTCCCGCAGGCTGGGGGTGCTGGCGGAGGAGGGACCCATTTCTGTCACCCGGGGCCCTCCGGCCCTGCCGGCGCCCCGTGTCCTCCCGGCCTCCGGCCTCTGCCCTCCCCCACTGCCTTCCCGCGCCCTCCGCCCCCTGCTGCCCTGCCCCGGGCCCTCGCCCAGTCCCTGCTCTGCCCTGCAGGCCTCGCCGCTGCCTGCTCGGAGCCCTTGTGACCTGCTCCCCCGACAGAGGACACAGGAGCCCCCTCCCACCGCGCAGGACCCCACTCACCGGCTATCTCCGCAGCACGGAGGGCGGCTGGGGGCGAGAGAAAGAAGGGTCAGGCGGTGGAGGGGAGCCCCCTGGGGCCCGGGGCAGGTCCCCAGGTCCAGGGTGGGGCATTTCCTGGAGCCCAGGCTGGGCGATGGAAACGTCAGGCTGGAAGCTGTGGCCTCCCCTCCCGCCAGCTTCCTGTCCAGCCTGTGCCCGCGCTCCGTGCCACCTGCCTGCTGGAGGAGGAACTGGCTCCTGGGTGCCTGGCATGGAGGGCAGGGGCGGGGAGCCCACCCCGACCCTCTGGGACACTCCCCCCAGACCTGAGGCCCTGGCCCGGGAGACCCTCTCAATCCCACGCCCAAGGCCTGGAAGCCTGCGGACTCAAGAGTTGGGAGGGACGAGGACAAGGTCAGGCCTCTACCCAGAGTCGTCCCCTGCTGGCAGCCACTGGACATGGCAGAGAGGAGCGAGCCAGCGCAGAAGGGAAGGGGACAGGGCCGGAGGGGACAGGGCCGGAGGGGACAGGGCTGAGGGCTGGGGGCAGGCAGGTGCGGGTGGCCAAGGGAAGGCCCTGGGTATGGACGGGGACAGGCCGCGGGTCGTCAGGACTCACCTGAAGAAGCCAGAAGCAGCAAGGGGGTGACGATCCTGAGACAGCCCCCACCTGGGGCTGGGGGGCCTCTGGAAACCACCATGGCCAGCGGGGGTGCAGGCACAGCTGGGAGAGCAGGCCTGCCCAAGAGGGAGTGTGCAGAGTTCCCTGGGTCCCCCAGGTTTTATCCTGGAGGTGGAATGCCGTTGGACCAGTCCCCCAAGTGAGTGAGTGGCTCAGTCCCTGCCACCCGGGGCTGTAGGTCACAGGAGGGGTGGGACTGCGGGAGGAAGTGAGCCGCTAAGGGGACTGAGGGCTCCAGCCAGGACCCCCACCTCTGCCCTGGAGCAGTGGACTCAGGGCTAAACTGGGGCCCAGGTTCCATCCTCTGGAGAAGCAGGACCGGGACTCAACTGGAAAGGTCCCAGTTTGGGGGGGGAGGGGAAGGCCCGGGCCTGGGTCTGCCCCAGCTGAAGGCCAGGGTCTGGGGTCTGTGTGCAGACCCAGGGCCTTGGGGGCACAGGGGCTGCCCAGAGGCTCAGTAACGGCTCCCTTGTCCGGGGGCCACCGTGACTCAGCCTGGACACCTGACCAAGCCCCGGGCTCTGGGATCCCGTTAACCCACTTCCCAGAAAGCTGTGAATCAGGCCCCCAGCGGCACCTGTCCTGTGGGTCCTGTCACTTGGTGAACAACTCACCCCTCACCTGCACTGCGGGGAAGCCCAGGCGGGGCCAGCCAGGTGCCCAGGTGGCCCCTGACATGGCTGCCTGGGAAGGGCTGGGGGCTGGGCCCCACCCCCTCCCAGCCCCCCCACCCCCTCCTACCCCTCCAATCTCCCCCCCCCCGCCCCTGCCCCTGCCCACCAGAGGGTCAGAGGGCAGTGGGGCTCTGCTGCAGCAGGGAGCTGGGGTGGGTGGTGTGGGCGCGCGGGATGAAACCTTGTGACCCGGGGTCCCCACGGGTTATTCCCTGACTCAGACCCCTGCTCTCATGACGCCCCCTACCCCCCTGCAGGAGAGCAGGCTAATTCTTCTCCGGACCCAACCCTACAGACCGGACTCTACCAATCCTACTGGGGGTATATGGTTTATCTCTGTGCTTTTGTTCATTTGAGCAACAAACCTCCTGCTGGGAAGGGGCCAGAAACCAACAGAGCAACTTGCAGTGTCCCTTGTGCCCACATCCGGACATCCCAGCCTCAGGCTCCCTCCTGTTCCCATTCTGCTGCTGAGGAAAGGGGGTCAGGGCTAAGGGGTGGAGCTGGAAAAGACCTGGGGGAGGGGTGGAGCTGGCGGGGGGGGGGGGGGGGCTGGGGGGAGGGGCAGAGCCTGGATTTGAACCCCAATCTGGAGGCAGGTGACTGGATGGGACTCAGTAGACCCTGAGGGATCTGGGTCCAGGGGTGGATGGTTTTCGCTCAAGGTCCCAGGTGTCGGGGGGCTGGGGGCCTCAGGGGCCCAAGGAGGCACCTGACTCTGGCCTAGAAAAGCAGGACCTGGACACAGAGGCCCAGAGGGCAAGTGGAGGGGGAGCTGCAGAGGCTGGAGCAAGGGGGGCAGGAGAGAGGGGGCATGGGGCTGGGGGCCTCCAGGCAGACCCTCAGGGCACCCCACTAGGCAGCTCCCCAGCGTGGTCAACATGCTCTGCACACAGCCTGTTTGGGGGCCTGGCTCCGGGCTGCAGGGTCTGCAGGCAGGCGGCAGGAGTCTACAGAGTCACCTTCCCGAGACTGGGGAGGCTGGGAGGCTGGGAGCCTGAGAGGCTGGGAGGGTGGGAGGCTGGGAGCCTGGAAGGCTGGGAGGCGGGGAGGCAGGGAGGTTGGCCTGGGAGGCTGGGATGCCGGTACAGGGAGGACTGCTGGTGCGTTTTACTGGCCCCCGCGTCAGTCGGAAGGGCAGGGGACAATGCGGGGTTAAGCCGCAGCCAGAACCAGGCCTTGGCATCAGGCCTTGAGGGTGAGCCCCCATCACACCCCAAGACAAGCCAATGTGAGGGTGCGGGAGCCCCGAACACCTCCCACTGGCGCCATTCCCCGGCCGGGGAGCACACCCTCCAGGCCTAGGCGAGGGCTGGCTTCCACGGGTGCTTCCCCCACCGCTTGGGATCCTGGGGCACCTCTGGGCTCCGCGGCTCACCTCAGGCGCCCCCAACCCACTCCCTTCCTGCAGCTAAGGTGGTTGGCCGCCCCAGCTCACTCGATAAGCTTTTGTTGGGCAACTGCTGTGTGGCAGGCCGGACGCCGGGCACCGGGCCAGGGGGAGGGTAGGACAGAGGTCCCATCCTGGGGTGGCACGCGTCTCCCAGGGGCTGGGAGGCGGGTGGGTGATGGTGGTGACGCGTCAC